>NW_027142519.1:90208-391167 GCF_026170545.1 Melanerpes formicivorus | reverse complement strand
CTCCCTTCCCCTCTCCCTTCCCCTCTCCTTCCCCCTCTCCCTTCTCCCCTCTCCCTTCCCCTCTCCCTTTCCCCTCTCTCCTTCCCCTCTCCCTTCCCCTCTCCCTTCCCCTCTCCCTTCCCCTCTCCCTTCCCCTCTCCCTTCCCCTCTCCCTTCCCCTCTCCTTCCCCTCTCCCTTCCCCTCTCCCTTTCCCCTCTCCCTTCCCCTCTCCCTTCCCCTCTCCCTTCCCCCTCTCCCTTCCCCTCTCCCTTCCCCTCTCCCTTCCCCTCTCCCTTCCCCTCTCCCTTCCCCCTCTCCCTTCCCCTCTCCCTTCCCCTCTCCCTTCCCCTCTCCCTTCCCCTCTCCCTTCCCCTCTCCCTTCCCTCTCCCTTCCCCCTCTCCCGTTCCCCTCTCCCTTCCCCTCTCCCCTTCCCTTCCTCCATTCTATTTATTCCTATCCTAATCCTAACCCTATCCTACCCTATTCCTATCCTATCCTGTCCTATCTTGCTCAGCCCTTTGAAACTGCTGGCCCTGGCTTGGTGTTTCCACCCTTGGGTCTGTTCAGAGCAGACCCAAACCCAAAGCTGTGGGTTCTGTGCTGTGCCCAGAAGGGAATCAGCCCCAGGCTCTCTGTTTCCCCTGAGAAGCAGGTCTGTGTGTTTGCACACACTGCACTGTGAGTCACATTGGTACCTTTCTGCCTCCTAGAACCCCCCTGTGGAAGGTGGCCTCTGAAAGAGCCTTTTCTATTTGGAACCCCCCCCTGTGGGGATGGCAAACAGCTCTGCTCCTGCTGGCTGTGCTGCCTGCTGCTGTATCAGGGAAGGAGATGGTTTGTGTTGTGTCTGATAAGGACTGGAGAGGGTCCCTCCAGCTCAGCCTCAGTCTGTCTGTGGAGATGACTAAGCAGCCACAGTGCTTTGTGGGAGGAAGGATGTGGAGTTCAGAGGTAGTTGAGATGCTTTAGGTCCTGGCTGGCTGCTCTGCCTCTCTGTGGTCACAGAAGTACGACCCCTGATGGGTGTCTCTAGTGGGGAGAGCAGGGATGTTTGGGAAAGCTCTGCTCAAGTGCCCCTGCAGAAGTGTTTGGGATGCCAGGGGGTGTGCAACAGCCTGGAGCAGGTGTACCAGGGCAGCACAACAGGGAGCAGCAGAAAAGAAGTCCTGACATAGAAGCATGGAATTGTTTTGCTTGGAAAAGGCCTCTGAGATCATCAATTCCAACCATGAACCCAACCCCACCATGGCACCCAAACCATGGCCCCCAGGTGCCATGGCCACAGGGTTCTTGAACCCCTCCCAGGCATGGGGGCTCCACCACCTCCCTGGGCAGCCTGTGCCAGTCCCTGACCACTCTGGCAGCAAAGAAATTGTTCCTCATCTCCAACCTAACCTCCCCTGGCACAATTTCAGGTCATTGCCTCTTCCTCTGCCACCTGAGACTAGGGAGCAGAGCCCAACCCCCACCTGGCTCCAACCTCCTTTCAGGGAGGCTCCAAACCTCCTTTCATTGTAGGAGAGCAATGAGGTCTTCCTCAGCCTCCTCCTCTCCAGGCTAAGGAGCAATGAGGTCTCCCTCAGCCTCCTCTTCTCCAGGCTACAGAGCAATGAGGTCTCCCTCAGCCTCCTCTTCTCCAAGCAAATGAGCAATGAGGTCTCCTCAGCCTCCTCTTCTCCAGGCCTAAGGAGCAATGAGGTCTTCCTCAGCCTCCTCCTCTCCAGGCCAATGAGCAATGAGGTCTCCCTCAGCCTCCTCCTCTCCAGGCCAAGGAGCATGAGGTCTTCCTCAGCCTCCTCCTCTCCAGGCTAAGGAGCAATGAGGTCTCCCCAGCGTTGTGTAGCTGCCCATCAGTGAAAGGAGTGAGGAGCAGCCCAGGGTTAACTGAGCTCTGGTGGTGTGGGCTGCAGGGCATTCTTAAAGAGACAGTCAGTGCTTTTCTTTCCAGTGGAAGCAGCCAGCTCAGATGCCAGATGCCAGGGCAGCAAGTTGCAAAGAGGGCTTTGTTTCAGCCATGCACATCCTGGGCTGCAGCAAGAGAAGTGTGGCCAGCAGGGCCAGGGAGGGGATTCTGCCCCTCTGCTTCCACTCTGCTGAGACCACAGCTGCAGCTCTGGGGCCCAGTTCTGGAGCCTCTGTGCCAGGAAGGCTCTGGAGGGGCTGGAAGGGTGTCCCAGAGCAGGGCCAGGAGGAGGAGCAGAGGGCTGGAGCTGCTCTGCTCTGCAGACAGCCTGAGAGAGTTGGGCTTGTGCAGGCTGGAGAGGAGAAGGCTCCCAGGAGACCTTCTGGTGGCCTTCCAGGATCTGCAGGGGGCTGCAAGCAAGCTGGGGAGGGACTTTGGAGGGTGTGAGGGAGGGATAAGACTGGGGGGGATGGAGCAGAAGTAGAAGTGGGGAGCTTGAGATTGGCTGTGAGGAAGAAGTTGTTGGCCAGTGAGGGTGGTGAGAGCCTGGCCCAGGTTGCCCAGGGAGGGTGGTGGAAGCCTCCTGCCTGGAGGTGTTTGCAGCCAGGCTGGAGGTGGCTGTGAGCAACCTGCTGTGGTGTGGAGGTTGTCCCTGCCCATGGCAGGGGGTTGGGACTGGCTGAGCCTTGAGCTCCCTTCCAGCCCTGACAGCTCTGTGATTCTATGAATCTCCTCCTGGGTTCTGAGCCCCTCCAGCCCACTACAGCATGCAGTAAGGAGGTGGTGGTGGAGGGGATGGCAGGAGTGGGGGATGGGCAGGAGTGGGGCATGGCTGTGCCCAGCAGACCAGCTGTAGCCCTGCCCTCTGGCACAGAGCAGCCCATGTGCATGTGGCTCTCTCCAAAGGCAGCTATTGAAGCTTTAGCCAGATGCCAGGGAGTGCTCTCTGCTGAGCATGCAGGGGGCTTGCTGCCCAGCTCCCTGGAGCAGAGGGGGCTGTGGCTTCCTCATGGTCCCTCTGGTATCCAAAGAATGTGATCTGTTTGTGTTGGGTTTGAGGTGAGGTTCTGCTGCTGCTTGCCCTTCATGGCTACCTGCTCCATGTAACTGGAAGGACAAGGGCAAGACCTTGAAGTCTGTGCTGGAGGGGTAAGAGGAGGATGCAGAGATAATGGAAGCAGGGCTGTAATGACTCCACAGGGAGCTGTAGGTACTGCCTGAGCTCCTCTTTCTGTGGGGCTTTTCCTTTGTGTGTCTGGCAGTCTTCCCCTGCTCAGCCTGGCTTTTGCTTTCCTCTTCATCCTCTCTGTGTGTGGGCACTGATCTGACACCTGGGGTGCAGCAAGGAGGCTCCCTAGAGTGCAGCAGGCTTTGAAACCAGTGCAGCCTCCCACAGAGTCATAGATTGGTTTGGCTTGGAAGGGACCTTCAAGATCATCCAGTTCCAAATCCCATACCATGGAGACACCTCCCACCAGCACAGGCTGCTCAGGGCCTCATCCAGCCTGGCTGCAAACACCTCCAGGCAGGGGACAGCCACAGCCTCCCTGGGCAGCCTGTGCCAGAGTCTCCCCAGCCTCACTGCAAAGAATTTCTTCCTCATCTCCACTCTCAATCTGCTCCTCTCCCAGCTCAAAGCCATTGTTCCTCAGCCTGGCACTGGAGCAGGTCCAGAGAAGGCCAAGAAGATCATCAGAGGCTGAAGCACTTCCTCTATGGGACAGGCTGGGAGAGTTGGGGGCTGTGCAGCCTGGAGAGGAGAAGGCTCCAGGGAGACCTCAGAGCAGCCTTCCAGTACCTGAAGTGGCTTCAGGAGAGCTGGGGAGGGACTTTGGACAAGGGCTGGGAGTGCCAGGATGAGGAACAATGGCTTTGAGCTGGGAGAGAGGAGATTGAGTACCCCTTCAGGTCCTGGAAGGCTGCTCTGAGGTCTCCCTGGAGCCTTCTCTTCTCCAGGCTGAACAGCCCCAGCTCTCCCAGCCTGGCCCCATCTTCCTTGCCTCCTCTGGACCCTCTCCAGCAGCTCCAGGTCCTCCTTGTGTTGGGCCTTTGAAGACTTGCACTGGGAGCCCCTCAGAGGGAGGGCTGTGCCTGCAAGGTGCCCAGCCCTCAGCACAAGGCTATAAACCAATGGAACAGGGGAGTTCATTTGCTTGCTGCTGGACCCCAGAGCCATCTGCCAGTGCTATTGATGTGCTGATCTGCAAGTGCCCCAGCTGCTGGGCATCCATTACCTGTGACTGCAGTGCAGCTGCTCCTGGGGGCAGTCATGCACCAGCTGATCTCACTGCATGCAATGGTTTCATCTCCACCTGCCCTGGAGACTGGGGATGAGGAAGAGATTCTGGAGAGTGAGGCTGGGGGAGACTCTGGCACAGGCTGCCCAGGGAGGCTGTGGCTGTCCCCTGCCTGGAGGTGTTCCAGGCCAGGCTGGATGAGGCCCTGAGCAAGCTGTGCTGGTGGGAGGTGTCCCTGCCCATGGCAGGGGACTGGAGCTGGATGAGCTTTAAGGTCCCTTCCAACCAAAAGCATTCTGTGATTCAGAGGGGGGGAAAAAAAGAGATGGATTTATTATTGCAGTGGAAGTGGGCAGGGAGCTTAAGGACATCTGAGAAGGTTCTTTACATTGGATGATTAGAAATGCAGACAGAATTTGTGGGAGGTCAGCTCAGGCAGCCTTTAACCCAGATTTGCAGGTCAGGAGCTATTACCTGTGATCCATGATCCCTGGCTGGATGTGGCTCTCCAGGCTGGAGGTGGCTGTGAGCAACCTGCTGTGGTGTGAGGTGTCCCTGCCCATGGCAGGGGGTTGGGGCTGGCTGAGCCTTGAGCTCCCTTCCAGCCCTGACAGCTCTGTGATTCTGTGATGCATTTGCTTTGTGCTCTCCACTTACCCTGACCAGGACACAGTGCCTCCTTGTCCTGGGGTGTGATTCTGTTGGTCTTGACAGAGCAGAATGGACTCTGGAGTCTGGAGAAGAGAAGGCTGAGAGGAGATCTATCTAATGTCTATAAATATCTGAAGGATGGGCTCCTAGGAGAAGAGGCCAGGCTCAGTATCATAGTATCATAGAATCAGTCAGGGTTGGAAGGGACCACAAGGATCAGCCAGTCCCAACCCCCCTGCCATGGGCAGGGACACCCCACACTAGATCAGCCTGGCCACAGCCTCAGCCAGCCTGGCTGCAAACACCTCCAGGGCTGGGGCCTCAACCATCTCCCTGCACAACCCATTCCAGGGCTTCACCACTCTCATGGGGAAGAACTTCCTCCTCCCCTCCAGCCTCAATCTCCCCACCTCCAGCTTCATTCCATTCCCCCTAGTCCTAGCACTGCCTGAGATCCTGAGCAGTCCCTCCCCAGCCTTCCTGGAGCCCCCTTCAGATCCTGGAAGGCCACAATGAGGTCACCTGGGAGCCTTCTCTTCTGCAGACTGAACAGCCCCAACTCCTTCAGTCTGTCCTCACAGCAGAGCAGCTCCAGCCCTCTGCTCATCCTCCTGGCCCTGCTCTGGACACCTTCCAGCACCTCCAGATCCCTCTTGCCATAGGGGCTCCAGAACTGGAGGCAGGACTCCAGGTGGGGTCTCCCCAGAGCTGAGCAGAGGGGGAGAATCACCTCCCTTGCCCTGCTGGCCACACTTCTCCTGCTGCAGCCCAGGCTCTGCTTGGCTTTCTGGGCTGCAAGTGCAGACTGAGAGCTCCTGGTGAGCTTCTCCTCCCCCAGCACCCCCAAGGCTCTCTCCTCAGGGCTGCTTTCCAGCCAGTCCCTGCCCAGCCTGGATTTGTGCCTGGGATTGCCTGCACCCAGCTGCAGGACCCTGCCCTTGGTCTTGTTGAACCTCCTGAGGTTGGCTTGTGCCCAGCTCTGCAGCCTGTCCAGCTCCCTCTGGATGGATCCCTTCCCTCCAGCTGTCTGCTGCTCCACACAGCTTGGTGTCATCAGCAACCCTGCTGAGGGTGCACTCAGTGCCACTCTCCACAGTGGTGCTCTGTGATAGGGCAAGGGGCAATGGACACAAACTGCAACCCAGGAGGTTCCACCTCAACATGATGAGACACTTTTTTGCTGTGGGGATGATGCTGGGGGCCTGGAGCAGGCTGCTCAGAGAGGTTGTGGAGTCTCCTTTGGAGACTTTCAAGCCCCTCCTGGATGTGTTCTGTGTGCCCTGCCCTGGGTGCCCCTGCCCTGGCAGGGGGGCTTGGACTCAATGATGTCCAGTGGTCCCTTCCAACCCTTCCCATTCTGTGGTTCTCTGACTGGTTCCCCTTTTGCTGCCCTTCCTCCTTTCCAGAGATCATGTGGAGTGGAGGAAGGCTAACTCTGCACTGAATCCCCTCATGGGCAGCAGTGTCCAGGGAAGTGGTGCTGTAGTCACCACAGGGCTGCCCTGTGTGACTGAAGAATCAGGATCTCAGGTAGTGATAGGACTGGGGGGAATGGAATGAAGCTGGAGGTGGGGAGATTCAGGCTGGATGTGAGGAGGAGGTTCTTCCCCATGAGAGTGGTGAAACCCTGGAATGGGTTGTGCAGGGAGGTGGTCAAGGCCCCGTCCCTGGGGGTGTTTGCAGCCAGGCTGGATGAGGCTCTGGCCAGCCTGATCTAGTGTGGGGTGTCCCTGCCCATGGCAGGGGGGTTGGAACTAGATGATCCTTGTGGTCCCTTCCAACCCTGAATGAAACTATGAAACTATAAGAAGCTGTCTAGAAGGGCTCTGAGCATGCTAAGGATGTTTGTCCTGTGTGCTGTGGGCTGCAGCTCTCACTCCAGCACCTCACTGGCTGCTGCTGAGCCTCCTCCCTCCCATCATCATCTCACCTTCCCTGCTTCTGGCTTGCCACCTGGGGATTGTGTGAGCCTGGTGTGGGAGACAGCAGGTAGGGCTCTTGTTTCCTGGGTGAGGTGGGACCTTGCTGCTTCTGAATGTCTTTAGCTCTGTGTGGTTTCTTTTGTGCAATTAAGGAGAGCTAATTAGCTCCTTTTAGTGCAGTCTCCTTGCAGAGGTAGCTGACCTCTTGTTAATCCTGGATTAAGTTCTTACTAAGAACTGGCTCTTTGTGTGTCCCAGTTAAGATGTTGACACTTTGTTCTCTCTCTCTCTCCTTGTTCTCCTCCTCCCCCTCTTCCTCCCCAAGCCTTTGAGCACATGATTGCCTGCCTCCTCCATCCCCTTCCACTGCAGGAATCCCTCTGCTCTTAGCAGCCACTGTGTCTTGCTCCATGAGAATGCTGGTGCCAGGTTGGAGCCCTCTAAAGAGGGACTTTTGCCTGCTGTGCTACCTGGTTAGGAGAACTTCTGCTGCAAGGGGGGAGGAAGGGGTTTGGAAATCAGAGAATCAGGGATGGAAAGGACCTCAAGGATCAGAGACTGTTTACAAAGGCCTGTAGGGACAGGACAAGGGGCAACAGCTTCAAACTAGAGAGGAACAGGTTCAGATTGGGTGTTAGGAACGGGTGGAACAACACTGGAACAGGTTGCCCAGGGAGGTGGTTTGGGCCCCAGCTGTGGAGGTATTCAAAGTGAGGCTGAACAGGGCTCTGGGCAGCCTGGTCTGGCTGAGGATGCCCTGCTGACTGCAGAGGCAGTTGGATTAGATGACCTTCAGAGGTCCCTTTCAACCCAGACCATTCTATGATTCTGTGATTCTGTGATTCTGTGATTCTATGATCTAGTTCCAACCCCCTGCCATGGGCAGGGACACCTCACACCACAGCAGGTTGCTCACAGCCACCTCCAGCCTGGCTGCAAACACCTCCAGGCAGGAGGCTTCCACCACCTCCCTGGGCAGCCTGGGCCAGGCTCTCACCACCCTCCTGGGCAACAACTTCTTCCTCACAGCCAATCTCAGTCTCCCCACTTCTACTTCTGCTCCATCCCCCCCACTCCTATCCCTCCCTGCCACCCTCAGAAGTCCCTCCCCAGCTTTCTTGGAGCCTCTTTCAGATCCTGGAAGGCCACCAGAAGGTCTCCTTAGTAGGGTGAAAGTGCTGTGGGGTTTGGAGAGTAGCACCCATGGAGTGTGCTGGAGGTTGGAAGGCTGTTCCATGGTCTCAGCAAACAGGGCCACACATCCCAGCCCTTTGTGTGCTGGGGGTTGGAAGGTTGTTCCATGGTCTCAGCAAACAGGGCCACACATCCCAGCCAGCCAGAGAACTGCCCCTGTCCAATGCTGTGCATCCCAAAGCAGAGTCCACGCAGCTGTGGTTAGAGAGGGTCCCTAGGAGGAAAGCAGCTTCTGTGCTCCAGCAGTGAGCTGAGCAGAGAAGGATTCCCCATGCAAAGCATTAATTACCATCCAGATGCAGCAGCTCCCCTCTCATCCTACTTGCAGATCCTGAGGTTGCAGCACTCCATGGAGCTTTCCCTGGGGATATGCTTTCTCCCTGTGTCTGATAATGGCTTTTGGAAGGCAGGGCCAGGAGTGCTGGGGGGAAATGTGAAGTGCCTCCTGCTTCTGTTCAGAACTCAGCTGAGAGGAGGAGGTGCTGGGGAACAACTGCCCCAATGCTTTGATTGCTGGAAATAGATCCTGGTAAAAGAGGAGCAAGAATTGTTGGGGAAGGGATGTCCTTAAGCTCCCTGCCCACTTCCACTGCAATAACAAATCCAAGGAGAAACCTTTTGTACTGTCAAACCCAGCTGCTCCTTGTCCCCAGACCAACTCTAAGAGAGTGCTGTTTGGGATCATGGAGTCACAGAATGCTTTGGGTTGGAAGGGACCTTAAAGCTCATCCAGCTCCAGCCCCCTGCCATGGGCAGGGACACCTCCCACCAGCACAGGCTGCTCAAGGCCTCATCCAGCCTGGCCTGGAACACCTCCAGGCTTGGACAAACTGTTCCAGTCCTTCCACACCCTCACTCTCAAGGATTTCTTCTTCATGTCTGAGGACACTCACAGCTTTTCTTTGTGAGCCAGCAGGGTGCTCAGGTGGCCAAGGAGGCCATCAGCATCCTGGCCTGGATCAGCAAGAGAGTGGCCAGCAGGGGCAGGGATGTGATTGTCTCCCTGTACCAGGCACTGGGGAGGCTACAACTTGAGTTCTGCTTTCAGTGTTGGGCCTCTCACTCCAAGAAGGACCTGGAGAGGCTGGAGCAGGGGCAGAGAAGGGCAGCAAAGCTGGGGAAGGGTCTGGAGAAGAGGGCTGGGGAGGAGCAGCTGAGGGAGCTGGGGGTGGTTAGTGTGGAGAAGAGGAGGCTGAGAGAGACCTCATGACAGCTCCCTGAGAGGAGGCTGCAGTGAGCTGGGGGTTGGTCTCTTCTCCCATGCACCAAGTGACAGGACAAAAGGAAAGAGCCTCAGGCTGTGTCAGGGGAGGCTCAGGTAGGATGTTAGTGAAAATTTCTTCCCAGCAAGGGGTCTCAGGCCCTGGCCCAGGCTGCCCAGGGAGGTGGTGGTGCAGTCCCCATCCCTGGAGGTGTTTCAAAGCCACATGGATGTGGTGCTGAGGGCTGTGGAGGAGGGCTCAGGAGGAGCTGAGGGAACTGGGGGTGTTCAGCCTGGAGAAGAGGAGGCTGAGGGAGACCTCACTACATCTCCAGGCAGGGGACAGCCACAGCCTCCCTGGGCAGCCTGTGCCAGAGTCTCCCCAGCCTCACTGGGACAACTGCCCCAATGGTTTGATTGCTGGAAATAGATCCTGGTAAAAGAGGACAAAGAATTGTTGGGGAAGGGGAAATGAGAAACCTTTTGTACTGTCAAACCCAGCTGCTCCTTGTCCCCAGACCAACTTCAAGAGAGTGCTGCTTGGGATCATGGAGTCACAGAATGCTTTTGGTTGGAAGGGACCTTGAAGATCATCCAGCCATGGGCAGGGACACCTCCCACCAGCACAGGCTGCTCAAGGCCTCATCCAGCCTGGCCTTGGACACCTCCAGGCAGGGGACAGCCACAGCCTCCCTGGGCAGCCTGTGCCAGAGTCTCCCCAGCCTCACTCTCCAGAATCTCTTCCTCATCCCCACTCTCCAGGGCAGGTGGAGATGAAACCATTGCATGCAGTGAGATCAGCTGGTGCATGACTGCCCCCAGGAGCAGCTGCACTGCAGTCACAGGTAATGGATGCCCAGCAGCTGGGGCACTTGCAGATCAGCACATCAATAGCACTGGCAGATGGCTCTGGGGTCCAGCAGCAAGCAAATGAACTCCCCTGTTCCATTGGTTTATAGCCTTGTGCTGAGGGCTGGGCACCTTGCAGGCACAGCCCTCCCTCTGAGGGGCTCCCAGTGCAAGACTTCAAAGGCCCAACACAAGGAGGACCTGGAGCTGCTGGAGAGGGTCCAGAGGAGGCAAGGAAGATGGGGCCAGGGTGGGAGAGTTGTGGCTGTGCAGCCTGGAGAAGAGAAGGCTCCAGGGAGACCTCAGAGCAGCCTTCCAGTACATGAAGGGGTACTCAGTCTCCTCTCTCCCAGCTCAAAGCCATTGTTCCTCAGCCTGGCACTCCCAGCCCTTGTCCAAAGTCCCTCCCCAGCTCTCCTGGAGCCCTTCAGGTACTGGAAGGTTGCTCTGAGGTCTCCCTGAAGCCTTCTCTTCTCCAGGCTGCACAGCCCCAACTCTCCCAGCCTGTGCCATAGAGGAAGTGCTTCAGCCTCTGATGATCTTCTTGGGCTTCTCTGGACCTGCTCCAGCAGTCCCATGTCCTTGTGCTGGGGGCCCCAGAAGTGGAGGCAGTGCTGCAGGTGAGGTTCCAGCAGAGCAGAGGGGCAGAATCCCCTCCCTGTGCTGCTGCTCTCCCTGCTCTGGCTGCAGCTCAGCACTCAGCTGCCTGCTGGGCTGCCAGGGACCTCATCCCTGTTGTGGCTTACAGGGAGGCTAAGATTGCTCTGGCTGGATACTGAGTTAGCCTCAACCCCAGTTGTTGCTCTGTGAGCACTGGAGTGTCCCCTGTGTATCTGTTGTCCTCCTCAGGCTTTAATTACTTAGCCAGAGCATGGCTGCCTTCCACCTGGGAGATGCAATATGCATGACCGTGCTTGTGTTACTGCTGGGGCTGACACCAGCCCTGCCCCTCAGCACCCCAGGCACAGCCCAGGCTGTCTGCAGGAGCATTTGAGGAGCCTGCCAGACACTCAGAACCAGAGCAAGCATTGGAGTGGTCTGCCCAGGGCAGTGGTGGAGTCACTGTCCTGGGGGTGTTCAGGTGGTGTTGTGCCCCTGGCACTTAACCACGTGGCTCAGTGCCGAGACTGCAGTGCTGGGTTGAGGGTTGGACTGGATGCTCTTAGAGGTCTCTTCCAGCCAGCTGGATTCTGTGATTCTGTGATGGATGGCCTCCTGTAGGGCTTGGTGGTGCTGTGGTGTGTGACTGTGCCAGGCCATGAATAGCTCAGCAGCCAAGCCGTCCTTCACGCATGAGCTCCTGCCCCAAGTGCTGCTCTGGATTCATGAGCACCATTCCCAGGGCAAGGGCTGAGAGCAGTGTGCAAGGCAACCCAGCTGGCAGAAAATGTCTTCTGCAGCTCCTGGACAGCAAGGAACTGGTAGCTTTAGGTGCAGCAGGGCTTCCTTGAAGCCCTTAAGAGCCTCTTCTCAGTGCATTGACATCAAAGTATCATCCCCATGAAACAAGCTGGCTTCACAGGGACAGGAGCAGTGCTGCCAAGACCCAGGGATGCTGCAGGAGTCTTTGTCCTTAGGTTCATAGAATCAAGAAGGTTGGAAAAGACCTCAGAGATCATCAAGTCCAACCTATTACCTAACACCCAACACCTCCTGACAACTAAACCATGGCTCCAAGTGCCACATCCAATCCCCTCATGAACTGATTCCACCACCTCCCTGGGCAGCACATCCCAATGGCCAATTCCTCTTGCTGGGAAGAACTTTCTCCTCACCTCCAGCCTGAACCTCCCCTGGCACAGCTTGAGACTGTGTCCTCTTGTTCTGCTGCTGAGTGCCTGGGAGAAGAGCCCAACCCCCACCTGGCTCCAACCTCCCTTCAGGCAGTTGCAGAGAGCAAGAAGGTCTCCCCTGAGCCTCCTCTTCTCCAGGCTAAGCAACCCCAGCTCCCTCAGCCTCTCCTCACAGGGCTGTGCTCCAGACCCCTCCCCAGCCTCCTTGCCCTTCTCTGGACACCTTCAAGTCTCTCAATCTCCTTCTTGACCTGAGGAGCCCAGAACTGGACCATGTGGCTTTGAAACACCTCCAGGGATGGGGACTGCACCACCACCTCCCTGGGCAGCCTGGGCCAGGGCCTGAGACCCCTTGCTGGGAAGAAATTTTCACTAACATCCTACCTGAGCCTCCCCTGACACAGCCTGAGGCTCTTTCCTTTTGTCCTGTCACTTGTTGCATGGGAGAAGAGACCAACCCCCAGCTCACTGCAGCCTCCTCTCAGGGAGCTGTCATGAGGTCTCCCTCAGCCTCCTCTCCTCCAGCCTCACCACCCCCAGCTCCCTCAGCTGCTCCTCCCCAGCCCTCTTCTCCAGACCCTTCCCCAGCTCTGTTGCCCTTCTCTGGCCCTGCTCCAGCCTCTCCAGGTCCTTCTTGGAGTGAGAGGCCCAACACTGAAAGCAGAACTCAAGTTGTAGCCTCCCCAGTGCCTGGTACAGGCAGACAATCACATCCCTACCCCTGCTGGCCACTCTCTTGCTGATGCAGGCCAGGATGCTGATGGCCTTCTTGGCCACCTGAGCACCCTGCTGGCTCACAAAGAAAAGCTGTGAGTGTCCTCAGACATGAAGAAGAAATCCTTGAGAGTGAGGGTGTGGAAGGACTGGAACAGTTTGTCCAAGCCTGGAGGTGTTCCAGGCCAGGCTGGATGAGGCCTTGAGCAGCCTGTGCTGGTGGGAGGTGTCCCTGCCCATGGCAGGGGGCTGGAGCTGGATGAGCTTTAAGGTCCTTTCTAACCCAAACCCTTCAATGAATCTATGATTTAAAGCCCAAAAATAACCCAGACTACCTCCAGATGTGGACACTGGTGCTGCCATCGAGGCTGCTGTACAGGAAGCTGTTCTGGATCATTTCTTTGCACAGAGAAGGTTTGATTTGATGTCATGCAGGGGAAAATGCAACTTGCTTGATTTCCAGCCCCCATCCTTCAGCCATTGGCCTTTGCAATTTGCATTGTACTGTGAGAGCCCTGGAGGAGGGCTGAAACCTTTCTCCTTACTTGTGGAATCTTAGAATGATAGAATGACTGAATGGCAAAGGTTGGGAGGGACCTCAGGAGATCATCCAGTCCAACCCCCCAGCCAGAGTAGGGTCACTTAGGGCAGGTCACCCAGGAACACATCCAGGTGGGTCATGAAAGTCTCCACAGAAGGAGACTCCACAACCTCTCTGGGCAGCCTGCTCCAGGCCTCCAGCAGCCTCACACCAAAGAAGTTTCTCCTCCTGTTGAGGTGGAGCTCCCTGGATTCCAGCATCCCTTGCAGGCTCCAGTCCAACCATAAGAGGTACTGCCTCAAACTCAGCAAAGAGATCATGGAAGAACATTTGGCTTGCAACAAGGAAGAGGGAATCCCCTGGGTTCCAGTTTGTGTCCACTGCCCTTTGTGCTATCACAAGAGACCATTGAAAAGAGCCTGGCCTCCTCTTCTTGATACCTACCCTTCAGCTATTTATAGACAGTGATAAGAGCTTCTCTGTCTTCCCTCCTCCAGGCTAAGCAGCCCCAGATCTCTCAGCCTTTCCTCCTCCCACTCCCTTCAGCATCCTCATAGCCTCTGTTGGACTCTGTCCAGCAGCTCCCTGTCCCTCTTGAACTGGGGAGCTCAGAACTGGACACAGGACTCTGGAGATGGTCTCTCCAGGGCAGAGTAGAGGGGGAGGAGAGCCTTCCTTGACCTGCTGTCCCTGAGCAGGGGGGGTAGTGGTGTCTTTTGTCTCCCAAACAGCCAGCAGGTACTAAGGCAGCCAAAGAGTTGTAAGACTTTGCTTTAAGAATCCCAGGGCTGTTTCCACATGGATGGGCATGCAGAATGAAACCAAGCTAGCTTCCTGAGTGAGGTAAGCTAAATTTGAGTTGAGGTCACCTCCATTCTGAATGAGTGTGTCCTCAGAGTCTTTAATTCAGTTCAGATAATCCACTTCACCACTTAATTAGGGCTTCATTTTCTTGGCTGTTCCGGTACTGACACGCTCGCTGCTTCCCAAACTTTCTCCCATGTGTACCAGTGGTCTTAGAATCCCAGAATGCCAGGTAGGAAGGGACCCCAAGGATCATCTGCTCCAACCTTTTGAGGTGATAGTGGAGTCAAGCTGAGACTTCAGAGTGTCCAGGGCAGGGCAATCCACTGCTGCCCTTGGGAGGTGATTCCAATGTCTGACTCTTCTCCTGGGGAAAACCTTCTGGAGTCCAATGGGAATCTCCCCAGCAGTAGCTTGTCCCCATCACCTCTTGTCTTTGCCGTGGGGCTCCTTGTACAAAGGGAGTCTCCATCCTCCTGGTAGCCACCCTTGATGTGCTGGTCCATGGTGCTAAGGCCTCTCTGAGCCTTCTCAAGGCTGAACAAACCCAGCTCTGAGCCTTCTCAAGGCTGAACAAACCCAGCTCTGAGCCTTCTCAAGGCTGAACAAACCCAGCTCTGAGCCTTTCCTCACGGAGCAGGGCTGTGATCATTCTCTGGTGGTGCACACCGGGGGCTGGCTGGGTGGCAGGCTGGCTGGCAGGCTGGATGAATGGATGGGTGGACGTGACTTATTTTTTCCCTCCAACCTGTCGGCTCTGCCGAACTTTCTGACCCCCAGGGACAAGTGGCAGCTGGGACAGGAGCGGGAGCTCCCCCTCCCCCGGCGGCTGCCGGCGGCATGGAGGGGGTTGCATTATGTAAAGCGGCGCTAAGAGGGTGCGTGCATGCACACGTGTGTGTGCTGCGTGTGCAGGGCTGCGTGTGCAGGGCTGGGGGTGCAGGGCTGAGTGTGCAGAGCTGAGTGTGCAGGGCTGCGTGTGCAGGGCTGGGTGTGCAGGGCTGAGTGTGCAGAGCTGCGTGTGCAGAGCTGAGTGTGCAGGGCTGAGTGTGCAGGGCTGAGTGTGCAGAGCTGCGTGTGCAGAGCTGCGTGTGCAGGGCTGAGTGTGCAGGGCTGCGTGTGCAGAGCTGCGTGTGCTGGGCTGAGTGTGCAGAGCTGCGTGTGCAGAGCTGCGTGTGCAGGGCTGAGTGTGCAGAGCTGCGTGTGCAGGGCTGCGTGTGCAGAGCTGCGTGTGCTGGGCTGAGTGTGCAGAGCTGCGTGTGCAGAGCTGCGTGTGCAGGGCTGAGTGTGCAGAGCTGCGTGTGCAGAGCTGCGTGTGCAGGGCTGCGTGTGCAGGGCTGAGTGTGCAGGGCTGAGTGTGCAGGGCTGCGTGTGCAGAGCTGAGTGTGCAGGGCTGAGTGTGCAGGGCTGCGTGTGCAGGGCTGGGTGTGCAGGGCTGAGTGTGCAGGGCTGAGTGTGCAGGGCTGGGTGTGCAGGGCTGAGTGTGCAGGGCTGAGTGTGCAGGGCTGCGTGTGCAGGGCTGAGTGTGCAGAGCTGCGTGTACAGGGCTGAGTGTGCAGAGCTGCGTGTGCAGAGCTGAGT
This sequence comes from Melanerpes formicivorus, assembly GCF_026170545.1. NCBI lineage: Eukaryota > Metazoa > Chordata > Aves > Piciformes > Picidae > Melanerpes > Melanerpes formicivorus. The sequence continues at coordinate 375,796 of NW_027142519.1, read as the reverse complement.
GTGCAGGGCTGCGTGTGCAGGGCTGAGTGTGCAGGGCTGGGTGTGCAGGGCTGCGTGTGCAGAGCTGAGTGTGCAGGGCTGAGTGTGCAGGGCTGCGTGTGCAGGGCTGCGTGTGCAGGGCTGCGTGTGCAGGGGCGCAGCGCACCCACGGCGGCGGCGCAGCCATAAGGCGTGGGGCTGGGGGGAGGCGAGAGGCTGAGCCATGGCAGCAGCCCCGGCGGCGCGCAGGGGAGCGGAGAGAAGGGGCTCTGGGTGTCCCTGAGGAAGCCCAGGCGCTCCCTGCTCCCTCTTCCCTCCGGGAAGGGCTCTGCGATGGTGCAGGAGGTGAGTACCCTCCCAGCTCGCCGCTGCCCACCCTCGCTCTCCCCCCACCACACAGCAGTGCATGAATGAATGACTTGCCAGGCGCCGCGCTGCACTCCGGTCCCTAATGGCTACCAGGTTAGTGCACTCTCCTGTTCCTTCTGCCCGTGCCTCTCCCGCTGCCCTCCTCTGCCCGCCCGCTGCCCGCAGCCCGCCCGGGGCCGTGCCCGCGCCCGGGGCCCCTGTGCGGCAGCCGCGGCCCCGGGGCCGTGCGTGCGGCGCCGGGCGCAGGTTTGCCGAGCCGGGAGCCCTCCGCTGAAGGCAGATTAAATCTGGAGTCCATGTTGGTTGCTGCTGCTGCTGCTGCTTTCTGTTTGGGGGCCCGGGAAGCAGGCAGCGTGACCTCATAGGCTCCTTCTGCTCGGGAGAGACCTCCGAGCTCACCGAGCCCGAGCTGCCCCTGGCTCGCCCGAGGCCGGTGCTGAACCGTATCGCCTTGCTGAGATGCTTCATTTCTTTCTCTTTCCCCTTCCGCAGGCTGCTTCCTCTCTTTCCCCCCCGCCTTGTCCTCCCCCATGCATGCGCTCTCTCCACCTCTCCCGCAGCGGAATTGCTGGAGCAGCCTTTTCGATTGTTCCCCAACAACCCACGAGCAAACCCAGTTGTGGTGCTTTTGTTTCGGTTTGGTTTATTTCTACCCCCCCCTAATCCCCCCCCCCCCAAGCTTTCATTCCCCTCACCCCTCCTCCTCTGCCCTTTCCGCCTGCTGTCCCCCCATCCCCCACCCCCCAGGGGGCAGTTGTTCTCCTCAGAGCATCTGGGTGCAGGGAGGGAGGCAGGAGGGGGTTGGGCAGGGCTGAAGTGGGGATGCTCCAGGGCAGCTGTGGCGGGAGTGGGGGCTCCGTTTGGTCTGCCCATGTGCTCCCCGAAGCGCTCCGAGCATGCACACTGCTGCCTCGGTCCCGCTTTGCGTTCCTCTCTCTGTTTATGTGTGTGCAGCGATGGGGAGGGACACGATTTGGGTTGTGTTGCTTTTTCAGGCTGTCCCCCGGTGCTCCACAGTCTGTGCAGGTGGCTTTTTTTACCCCTTTTTTTGGTGTGCTTTGCCCTTTTATTTTTTGCCTTTCCCTTCCCCCCTCCGTTTTTGGCCGGGGAGGGCACTAGGAAATGAGGACTGGTTGCACTCGTGTGTGTTTACAGGCACGGAGAGGCTGATGAAGCCTCATTCAGTTCAGTCAAAAACTGCTTTTTCTTAGCTGGCTGGTGGCTGGCATTGTCCTGCCCTTCATGGAAATCAGTGGTTCAGTCGAGAGGTTATTTTCCTGCTTCCTTGCTTCATTAAGCCCCACACGGATCTGCCGGAGAGCTCCTCTGGAAGCTGATAGCTTTAGGCTGGAGCTTGTGCTTTTGGTTCACTAGAGGGGATATATTCCTGTCTCCTGGCTTCTTTAAGCCACACATGGCTCTGCAGGAGACCTCCTTAGACTGAGGCTGGAGCTTGGGATGTTGCTGTAGTTAGCTGGAAGGAAACTTCAAGCCTAATCTCAGCTCTTTTCCAGCAGTGCCATAACTTTGGATGCCCAGCATTTTGCCAAGGGGAAGCTCCCAAGGGCCCATGGCCACTGAAAACCAGAAAGCTGGATAAAGCCAGCAAGATTCTGACACGTGGAGGGGGGAGACACACACCAAGCCTGAAGCAGGCCCTCAGGACAAAGGACTCTCTGTGGCTCTTGCACTGAGGCTGTCTGACCCTCCCCAGAATCAGCTGCAGCCCTTGACCCTCTCTGTTTTTAACTTCCAGTTGGACAGTGCTGCTGCTGCGTGGTTAGAGCAAAGGGGAGAGATTGGCTGGAGGGTGCCAGGGGTGTGAAGCTGTTGCATTGTTGTTTCAGGGTGCTAAACATCAAGGGATGAGCCAAAGAAGTCAGTTCAATCCCAGCTTTGAAGCTCCCAGCAGCTCCCATTGACTGAGCAGAGCTGCTGCTGAGCAGCAGGAGTGAGTGGGAAGATGCAAAGCTCCAGCTTTGTCTTCTGCTCCTGAGATGTACAATATCCCTGTCCACCCCCACCTTGCTGCTGATGGGATGTGGTGTGAGGCTTCATTAGCAGCTCCATTTAATCTCTGCTTTACCAAACCCCTGCCACAAGGCTGGGATGTGCTTGAGGGGGCCCTGCCTTTGCTAGGGATAAAGCCCAGGGGTGCTCAGAGCCTTGCTGAAGGTCTTAGCAGGGAATGGGCAGACAGCAGGAGTGAGGTAACCCAGGAGCTGTCTCACACATGGATCCTCCCCAGCAGCTGTTCAGTGCATTTGTCTCCCTCTCCCTTGAAGCAGTGTGTCTGGATCGATGTGAGACAGCAGCCCTGCACCTCTGAGCCACTGAAAGGTTTTGATCTCAGCTTGGAGATAGAGATTTCAAGGCAAGATGCTTGAGCTTATTTGAATTTGAGCTCTGTGTTTTTGGAGCTGTCAAGTCCTCCTATCTTTCTTCACATCAGAGAGAGCTTTGCAGTGTCCTTCCTTGTTAGATTGATATTTTAAGCACAACTTGCAAGCTCTGTTGTGTCCCAAATCCCAGGCTCTGAGATATTTGAAGGCAGCAGCAGATATTGCTATGAATTCCTCCTTGTTTACCTCCTCTCCATTCCTGTGGGGACGAGAGGAACCAAAGCCCAAATCTTGTCACAGAACCACAGAATGCAGCAGGTTGGAAGGGACCCTCAAAAGTCATCTTGTTCAACGCCCCCCCTGCAGGCAGCAGGGACACCTCCAAGCAAAGCAGGCTGCCCAGGGACACATCAAGTCTGATCTTGAATGTCTCTAGGGATGGGGCCTCAACCACATCCCTGGCAACCTGAGCCAGTGTTTCCCCACCCTCACTGTGCAGAACTTCCTCCTGACATCCAACCTAAGTCTGCCCTGCTCCACTTGTTCAAACCATTGCCCCTTGTCCTATCACCACAGGCCCTTCTCATCAGTTCTTTCCCAGCCTTCCTGGAGGTGCCCTTCAGATACTGAAATGCAGCTCTAAGGTCTCCTTGGAACCTTCTCTCCTCCAGGCTGAGCAACCCCAACTCTCTTAGCCTGTCCCCAGAGGGCAGCTGCTCCTTTTTCCCCCTCCTTTGGAGGTCCAGCTATAGCCTGAGCCATCCCCTTTAACATCTTCATTGGTGATCTGGATGAGGGGGTCGAGTCAGTCAGCAGCAAGTTTGCAGATGACACCAAGTTAGGGGCAGATGTTGGTCAGTTAGAGGGTTGAAAGGCTCTGCAGAGGGACCTCGACCGACTGGACAGATGGGCAGACTCCAGTGGGATGGCATTGAACAAGTCCCAGTGCCAGGGGCTGCACTTTGGCTACGGCAATCCCATGCAGAGCTACAGGCTGGGGTCAGAGTGGCTGAGAGCTCCCAAACAGAGAGGGACCTGGGGCTGCTGATCGACAGCCACCTGAATATGAGCCAGCAGTGTGCCCAGGTGGCCAAGAGGGCCAATGGCATCCTGGCCTGCATTAGGAATAGTGTGGCCAGCAGGAGCAGGGAGGTCATAGTGCCCCTGTACTCTGCATTGGTTAGGCTGCACCTTGGGTCCTGTGTCCAGTTCTGGGCTCCTCAGTTTAAGAAGGACATCAAAACACTTGAAGGTGTCCAGAGAAGGGCAACAAGGCTGGGGAGAGGCCTTGAGCACAGCCCTGTGAGGAGAGGCTGAGGGAGCTGGGATTGTTTAGCCTGGAGAAGAGGAGGCTCAGGGGTGACCTCATTGCCCTCTGCAACTACCTGAAAGGTGGTTGTAGCCAGGGAGGGGTTGGTCTCTTCTGCCAGGCACCCAGCACCAGAACAAGATCACACAGTCTCAAGCTGCACCGAGGGAGGTTTAGACTCGAGGTGAGGAGAAAGTTCTTCACCGAGCGAGTTGTTAGGTATTGGAATGTGCTGCCCAGGGAGGTGGTGGAGTCCCCATCCCTGGAGGTGTTCAAGAGGGGATTGGATGTGGCACTTGGTGCCATGGTCTAGTCATGGGGTCTGTGTTGATAGGTTGGACTCGATGATCCTCGAGGTCCTTTCCAACCTTAGTTACACTGTGATGCTGTGAGTGCTGTGCAGGTGACCAGGGGGCACGGCTGTGTCTGCAGCAGCCATGCTGCCAGCTTCAGAGGGATGTGGAATCCTTTAGCTTGCATTATTTCCCCTTTGCTGCCTGCCAGATTTCGTTGTCTCTTTGTTCCATGTGCTCTGCCTTCCCTCAGTGGAAGTGGAATGATTAATGGGGGAGTGATGGAGGGGGTTCAGTGTAGGATTGATGACATCATCTTGGTTCCCTGCAGAATCAGGATCCTCTCTCTCTCTCTCTCTTCTGACTGTTCTGCTTTTGCACAGCTTTATGCAGATCTGCCTGGTTCTGTTTTCTAAACATCTTCCAACTCTTTTTTCTTTCTAATTTTTTTTAGCCCCCCCCCCTCCTCTCCCCCCCACCCTGGGATTTTTGCAAGTGGGAAGGAAGGCAGCAGTGAAGTGATTGTTCCAAGCACAGCACAGTAGGAGTTTCTGTAAGATCTCAGCCTGATTGTCCATCAGAGTTGATAGTCTGTCTCCAGTGGTAACCAGGATCAGATGATTCAGAGGGAGACAATGGCATTGTTAATAATGCATTGGACCAACCTCACAGTGCTGCTTGTGGGCAGGAGGCAAATTCCTTCCCAGGGCTTGCAGTGATTTGCTAATCCCCTCCAGCACAGTAATTGCATTAATTTCCTCTCATGAATAATGGAGGCAGGTTGTTGAATGTCCGGGGAGGGGGGGAGCAGCCTTCTGTGAGGCATCAAAATCATCAGAGGGAGCCTTTGACAGGGATAGACCTGAGCACCTGTGCTGTGAGGGCAGGATGGGAGGCTTGGGGCTGTTCAGCCTGGAGAGGAGAAGGCTCCAGGGAGACCTCAGAGCAGCATTTCAATAGCTGAAGGAGACCTACAGGAAGGCTGGGGAGGGACTGTTTAGAAAGGCCAGTCCCAACAGGACAAGGGACAATGGTTTGAAACTGGAGCAGGGGAGATTTAGGTTGGAAGGAGGAAGTCCTTTACAATGAGAGTGGTGGAACACTGGAACAGGTTGCCCAGAGATGTGGTTGAGGCCCTATCCCTGGAGGCATTCAAGATCAGACTTGATGTACCCCTGAGCAACCTGATGCAGTTGGAGGAGAGAAGGCTGCAAGGAGACCTTAGAGAAGCCTTCCAGTTCCGAAAGCAGGCTATGAGAAAGCTGGGGAGAGACTTTTTCCAGGGGCTTGTAGTGAACAAGGAGCAATGGATTGAAGCTTGAGGAGAGGAGATTGAGAGTGGAGATGAGGAAGAAATTGTTGAGAGTGAGGCTGGGGAGAGCCTGGCACAGGTTGCCCAGGGAGGCTGTGGCTGTCCCCTGCCTGGAGGTGTTTGCAGCCAGGCTGGATGTGGCTGTGAGCAACCTGCTGTAGTGTGAGGTGTCCCTGCCCGTGGCAGGGGGTTGGAACTGGATGGTCTTTGAGTTCTCTTCCAACCCAACCCATTCTAGGATTCTATGTCGCTGCTCACTGCAGAGGGGTTGAGCAAGATGACCTTCCAGGGTCCTTTCCAACCCAATGCATTCTGTGATTCTCATAGAATGGCTTAGGCTGAAAGGGACCTCAGAGATTAGCTACTCCAACCCCCTGCCATGGGCAGGGACACCTCCCACCAGCCCAGCTTGCTCAAGACCTTATCCAGCCTGGCCTTGCACACCTCCAGGGAGGAGGCAGCCACCACCTCTCTGGGCACCCTGTTCCAGGGTCCTCCAACCCTCTCAACCAGATGCTTTCTGTGGCTCTGTAACTTGTCTGTTAAAAGCCAGTGGTTTCAAAAGCATGCAGGGAGCGTTCTGTTCCTGGTGTTCCTCTCCAGGAGCAGTTGTGATGAAGTTGCTCAGTCCCTGTACAGCCCCACAAGTGCCACAGCTTCTTCATCCAGGGCTTGCTTCTTTGTCTGTTTTTCCTTCTTTGTCTCATTTTCTTCCTGGGAGATGCAAGTTCTGTCGTTGCTTGGGGAGCAGTGGCAGGCCCAGGGAGCTGCTTGAGGATCTCTGGAGGTTTTCCCTTCTTGGATTATCAATTTGGAGGGAGTGTGTAGGTTGGTGATGTTCAAAAGTTGTTGCCATCTGCTTTGCTGTTTGCTTGGCTGCATAATGAGCTTCTGAATCTCATCTCTTTCCACTGATGTCAGACTCTATCACAGAAAAGTATCTTTGTGGGCGTCTAATTAACCCTGTTACGAGCTGGTTCTCAGCACAATTAACTCTTTTTGTGCTACAGCCAGCCCTGAGATGTCTTCTGCACCTCAGAGCTTGTTCTGCTCTTTTCAAGGCTTTGCCAGCAGAGCTCTGTCTCATCCCTGAGGGTTTCCTTCAGTCTTGTTGAGGAGGGCCTGGAAGCACAGCCTGGACACTCCTCTGCACAGCCCCCTGGCTGCAGACACACAGAGTTAATGTGGGCTGAAGGTCTTTGCTGGTTTGGGGACAGCATTGGTGGAATGGTTTGGGTTGGAAAGGACCATGCGGAGCTGTTGGGAAACCTTCTTATCTCATGAGCACTAGAAAGCAGATGGCCCTGCTCACTGCAGGGGGGTTGGACAAGATGACCTTCCCAAGGTCCTTTCCAACACAATGCATTCTGTGATTCTCAGAGAATGGTTGGAAGGGACCTCAGAGATATCTGCTCCAACCCCCTGCCATGGGCAGGGACACCTCCCACCAGCACAGCTTGCTCAAGGCCTCATGAATACCTCCAGGCAGGGGATAGCCACAGCCTCCCTGGGCAGCCTGTGCCAGAGTCTCCCCAGCCTCACTCTAAAGAATTTCTTCCTCCTCTCCAGTCTCAGTCTCCTCTCTCCCAGCTCAAAGCCATTGTTGCTCATCCTGGCACTCCCAGTCCTTGTCCAAAGTCCCTCCCCACCTCTCCTGGAGCCCTTCAGGTACTGGAAGTCTGCTCTAAGGTCTCCCTGGAGCCTTCTCTTCTCCAGGCTGAACATCCCAATGGCATCCTGGCCTATATTAGGAATAGTGTGGCCAGCAGGAACAGGGAGGTCATTGTGCCCCTGGACTCTGCATTGGTTAGGCTGCACCTTGAGTACTGTGTCCAGTTCTGGGCTCCTCAGTTTAAGAAGGACATTGAGAGACTTGAAGGTGTCCAGAGAAGGGCAAGGAGGCTGGGGAGAGGCCTTGAGCACAGCCCTGTGAGGAGAGGCTGAGGGAGCTGGGATTGTTTAACCTGGAGAAGAGGAGGCTCAGGGGAGACCTCATTGCCCTCTACAACTACCTGAAGGGTGGTTATAGCCAGGAAGGGGTTGGTCTCTTCTCCCAGGCACCCAGCACCAGAACAAGGGGACACAGTCTCAAGCTGTGCCAGGGGAGGTTTAAGCTGGAGGTGAGGAGAAAGTTCTTCACCGAGAGAGTTATGCATCATTGGGATGTGCTGCCCAGGGAGGTGGTGGAGTCCCCATCCCTGGAGGTGTTCAAGAGGGGCTTGGATGTGGCACTTGGTGCCATGGTCTAGTCATGGGTCTGTGGTGCCAGGTTGGACTCGATTATCCTTGTGGTCTCTTCCAACCTTGGCGATGCTGTGAGACTGTGATCCCCAGCTCTCAGCCTGTCCACACAGCAGAGGTCTTCCAGCCCCCTGATCAGCTTTGTGGCCTCTGGACCCTTTCCAGCAGTTCAGTGCTTAGCACTGCCCAGAATGAAGCCCACCAATTGCAAATGTTAGCAAATGCTTGGTGAGCCCAGCTGTGAGCCTGGGAGAGGTTGCCATCAGGCAGGTGCTGTGGGCTGCAGGGAGGTGTGTGCAGATTTACTCTTGGAGGATCTGGAGCAGTGTAGGGAAGAATTAATCTTTGACACTTGGAGTCTGGTGAGATACTGGAAGAGGTTGCCCAAGGAGATCATGGATGTCTCATCCCTGGAGGAGTTCCAGGCCAGGCTGGATGAACCCTTCAGCAAGCTGGACTGGTGGGAGGTGTCCCTGCTCATGGCAGGGGGGTTGGAACTGGGTGATCTTGAAGGTCCTTTCCAACCCAGGCCACTCTATGGATCTGTGAGCTGTAGCAGACTCAGAGGATGCCTGTTAGCATTCCAGATCAGGACTTGCTTGAGGAATTGCAAGGAGTCCAGAAATACACTGCAGGAAATGGTTCAGTGATCTGTTTCTGCCATCTGAGAAGCTGATGATCACAGCAAAGGTAGGGAGCATTGTGTGCTTCATCCCAGCATGCCAGCTTGGCAGGGACCACAGTCATCATCATCATCTCCAACCGTTCTAAGGGACAGTGGAGTTGAAATGAGCTGGTCCAGCACCCTGGCAGCTGAGTCTTCAAGCTGTCCAGTGCAGGGGAATCCACTGCTCCCCTTGGGAGATGATTCCAATGTCTGACCGTTCTCATGGGGAAAAACTGGCTTCTGGAGTCCAGTGGGAGTCTCCCCAGCAGTAACTTCTCCCCATCACCCCTTGTCTTCTCCATGTGACTCCCTGTAAAAAGGGAGTCTCCATCTATTTGGTAACCACCTTCTATGTTCTGGTCCATGGCAAGAAGGCCTCCCCTAGGCAAGCTGCTGTGTCTGGAGGGTGGCTGCTGGGTACTGGGGCATGAGTAGTTTGGGAGAGAAGCAGTGCAGGGTCAGTGTCAGGCAGAGTGATTATGTCAGAGCCTTCTCTGTTGGGGCTGAACAACCCCAGATCTCTCAGTTTGCCCTCACAGGTCAGGTGCTGCAGCCCTCTGGCCATCTTTGTGGCCCACCTTGGGGACCTGCTCCAGCAGGTCCATGTCCTTCCTGTGTTTGGGACTCCAGATGTGAATCCAGCAGAATCCTCTCACTGAACCTGCTGGCCATGCTGCTTTGGATGCAACCCAGGGCACAGCTGGCCCTCCACTGGATCCCCCAGGGATCCCCCACTGGATCTCCCAAGCATCAGTGCTAGGCCCTGTCCTCTTCAACATCTTCATTGAAGATCTGGATGAGGGGGTTGAGTCAATCATCAGCAAGTTTGCAGATGACACCAAGTTAGGAGCAGATGTTGGTCAGTTAGAGGGTAGAAAGGCTCTGCAGAGGGACCTCGACCGACTGGACAGATGGGCAGAGTCCAATGGGATGGCATTGAACAAATCCAAGTGCCAGGGGCTGCACTTTGGCCACAGCAACCCCAGGCAGAGCTACAGGCTGGGGGCAGAGTGGCTGAAAACTACAAAATAGAGAGGGACCTGGGTGTGCTGATCAACAGCTGCCTGAATATGAGCCAGCAGTGTGCCCAGGTGGCCAAGAGGGCCAAGGGCATCCTGGCCTGCATTAGGAATAGTGTGGCCAGCAGGAGCAGGGAGGTCATTGTGCTCCTGTATTCTGCATTGGTTAGGCCACACCTTGAGTCCTGTGTCCAGTTCTGGGCTCCTCAGTTTAAGAAGGACATTGAGAGACTTGAAGGTGTCCAGAGAAGGGCAACAAGGCTGGGGAGAGGCCTTGAGCTCAGCCCTATGAGGAGAGGCTGAGGGAGCTGGGGTTGCTTAGCCTGGAGAAGAGGAGGCTCAGGGGTGACCTCATTGCCCTCTACAACTACCTGAGGGGTGGTTGTGGCCGGGAGGGGCTTGGTCTCTTCTCCCAGGCAACCAGCACCAGAACAAGAGGACACAGTCTCCAGCTGTGCCAGGGGAGGTTTAGACTCGAGGTGAGGAGGAAGTTCTTCTCCAAGCGAGTCGTTCGCCATTGGAACGGGCTGCCCAGGGAGGTGGTGGAGTCATTGACCCTGGAGGTGTTCAAGAGGGGATTGGATGTGGCACTTGGTGCCATGGTCTGGTCATGGGGTCTGTGTTGACTCGATGATCCTCGAGGTCCTTTCCAACCTAAGTTATACTGTGAGACTGTGATACTCTGGGCTGTGAGTGCCCATGCTGGGCTGCAAGTGAGCATGGAGATGAAGCCAGAAGACAGTGCTCTGCCTTCTGAGCTTTGCATGCAGGCAGTGCATTGCACCTTGCAGCGAGGGGCTGCCGCTGCGGGGTCTTGCTCGTGTTCTGGCCGCGCCTGGGATCCGCTGCGTGTGCTGGAGGCTCCGCTGCAGGGCCCTGCAGGGCCCTGGGTGCCCTGCAGTCAATTAAGGCTGTAAAGCATTATTTATGACTATTGTTTTTTGTCAAAGTGGGTCAAGCCGTTTTGGCATTGGAGGCGCTGATTCCTGGTTCAATTGCAGGCCTGGGTTGCCATGGCAGCTGCAGCAAGCGTTCGTCATGGCCCTGCCTTGGGCTGCATTCAAGCTGCAGGGCCTGAGCCGCCGCAGCCAGGGCTGTGAGGGGCTCAGGGCAGGGGGAGGTGAGCAGGACAGAGCTGCAGGCTTGTGGGGATTGTGCCCATCCTTGCTGTTGGTGCAAGAGAAGGGCTGCCTTAGGAGGACCTTCAAGTGCCGGGTTCTGCACATTGGCCACAGCAACCCCAGGCAGAGCTACAGGCTGGGGGCAGAGTGGCTGAGAGCAGCCAGGCAGAGAGGGACCTGGGGGTACTGGTCGATGGTAGGCTGAACATGAGCCTGCAGTGTGCCCAGGCAGCCAAGAGGGCCAAGGGCATCCTGGCCTGCATCAGGCAGAGTGTGGCCAGCAGGAGCAGGGAGGTCGTTCTGCCCCTGCACACTTCACTGATTAGGCCACCCCTTGAGTCCTGTGTCCAGTTCTGGGCTCCTCAGTTTAGGAAGGAGGTTGAGCTGCTGGAACGAGTCCAGAGAAGGGCAACAAAGTTGGTGAGGGGTTTGGATCACAAGCCCTGTGAGGAGAGGCTGAGGGAGCTGGGGTTGCTTAGCCTGGAGAAGAGGAGGCTCAGGGGTGACCTTATTGCCTACAACTACCTGAAGGGAGGTTGTAGCCAGGAGGGGGTTGTTCTCTTCTCCCAGGCAACCAGCACCAGAACAAGAGGACACAGTCTCAAGCTGTGCCAGGGGAGGTTTAGGCTGTATTCTACAGAGAGAGAGTGATTGCCCGTTGGAATGGGCTGCCTGAGGAGGTGGTGGAGTCACCATCACTGGAGGTGTTCAGGAGGAGACTTGATAGGGTGCTTGGTGCCATGGGTTAGTTGATTAGGTGGTGTTGGATTAGTTGATAAGTTGGACACGATGATCTTGAAGGTCTCTTCCAACCTGGTCTATTCTATTATTCTATTCTATTATTCTATTCTATTATTCTATTCTATTCTATTCTGTTCTATTCTATTCTATTCCATTCCATTCCATTCCATTCCATTCCATCCCATTCCATTCCATTCCATTCCATTCTTCCCTGGGCACACACACGTGTTCTTTCCTGGGTGCCAGGAGCACTCAGCAGGGCCCAGGCAGCAGGCAGGGTGAGGTGGGGGTCACCTCCCCTGAGTCCTGCTTGGCTCTCTGCTCTCCATAAAGCACCACAGATGCTGTTCCCTGGGTTGATTTCATAGACTCCATAGAGCTGTGCATATGGATGTGTTAGGGAGAGTCCAGAGAAGGGCAACCAAGCTGGGGAAGGGTCTGGAGAACAGAGGTGGTGAGGAGCAGCTGAGGGAGCTGGAGAAGAGGAGGCTTAGAGGAGACCTGATTGTTCTCTACAGCTCCCTGAGAGGAGGTTGCGGTGAGGAGGGGGTTGAGCTTTTCTCACTAGTCTTAGGTGATAGAAGGAGAGGAAATGGCCTGAAATTGTGCCAGGGGAGGGTTAGGTTGGAGATGAGGAACAATTTCTTTGCTGCCAGAGTGGTCAGGGATTGGCAGAGGCTGCCCAGGGAGGTAGTGGAGTCCCCGGCCCTGGATATGATCAAGGAACCTGTGGCCATGGCACTTGGGGCCAGGGTTTGGTGGCCCTGGTGGGGTTGGGTTGCTGGTTGGCCTGGATGATCTGAGAGGCCTATTCCAGCCCAAACAATTCTGGGATTCCATGCCTGTGGGAGTGTCTTGCACCTGCTATCCAAGTATGTCTTGCAGCCCACGGAAGGCAGAATTTGTCTCATTCCTCATTTCAATGCAAGTTGAGGGAAAAAAAGGACTGAGCTTTGCAGCAGGTTCTAGCTGAGTTTCATGTGTAGCCAGGTGGGGGTTGGGCTCTTCTCCCAGGCAAGCAGCACCAGAACAAGAGGACACAGTCTCAAGCTGTGCCAGGGAAAGTTTGGGCTGGAGGTGAGGAGAAAGTTCTTCCTAGAAAGAGGAATTGGCCATTGGGATGTGCTGCCCAGGGAGGTGATGGAGTCCCCATCCCTGGAGGTGTTCAAGAGAGGCTTGGATGTGGTACTTGGAGCCATGGTTTAGCTGTTAGGAGGTGTTAGGTATTAGGTAATAGGTTGGACTCTGAGATCTTATCCAACCTGGTTGATTCTATGATTCTGTGATTCTATGTGCACAGGGTGCAGCTGCACCCTGCTTGGGAACTGCTGCTTTTGGTCTTCCACTTCAGAAGCAGTAAAACCTGGGGTGCTGCTTCTATCTGTAACCTGAAAGCAAGCACAACCTTGCCTGTATTTTCCTTGCTCTTTAGGGAGCTGCTTGAAGCCAGCACTCCAAGTGAAACTCCTCAGTGTGAACTCACCATGAATTGAGAATTGAGAGAAGGGGGAGGCGTGGTAGAGGAACCCAGGTCTTGTAGAGCCCAGGTTTCCTGGAGCTGTAGCAGCAGAAATGAGGACAGCTGTTGAAACTACAAGAGTGCAGGGGTGTGTGGCTCAGGGACGTGGGTTTCAGGTTCTTGCCTTCTATTTCCATTACAGAAACCAGTTTCAGTTGTGGCCAAGAAGGCCAAGGGCATGCTGGGGTGCATGAAGAGCACTGTGGCCAGCAGCTCAAGGGGGGTTCTCCTACCGCTCTACTTTCTTCTGCTTCAGCCACATCTGGAGTATCACAGTATCACAGTCTCACAGTATCACTTAGGTTGGAAAGGACCTCGAGGATCATCGAGTCCAACCTATCAACACAGACCCCATGACTAGACCATGGCACCAAGTGCCACATCCAATCTCCCCTTAAATGCCTCCAGGGTCGATGACTCAACCACGTCCCTGGGCAACCCGTTCCAATGATGAACGACTCGCTCGGTGAAGAACTTTCTCCTCACCTCGAGTCTAAACCTCCCCTGGTGCAGCTTGAGACTGTGTCCCCTTGTTCTGCTGCTGGTTGCCTGGGAGAAGAGGCCAACCCCTTCCCAGCTACAACCTCCCTTCAGGTAGTTGTAGAGGACAATGAGGTCACCCCTGAGCCTCCTCTTCTCCAGGCTAAACAACCCCAGCTCCCTCAGCCTCTCCTCACAGGGCTGTGTTCAAGGCCTCTCCCCAGCCTTGTTGCCCTTCTCTGGACACATTCAAGTGTTTCGATGTCCTTCTTAAACTGAGGGGCCCAGAGCTGGACCCAGGACTCAAGGTACAGCCTAACCAATGCAGAGTACAGGGCACAATGACCTCCCTGCTCCTGCTGGCCACACTATTCCTAATGCAGGCCAGGATGCCATTGGCCCTCCTGGCCACCTGGGCACACTGCTGGCTCATATTCAGGTGGCTGTCGATCAGCAGCCCCAGGTCCCTCTCTGCCTGGGAGCTCTCAGCCACTCTGCCCCCAGCCTGTAGCTCTCCATGGGATTGCCGTAGCCAAAGTGCAGAACCTGGCACTTGGACTTGTTCAATGCCATCCTGTTGGACTCTGCCCATCTGTCCAGTCGGTCGAGGTCCCTCTGCAGAGCCTTTCTACCCTCTAACTGACCAACATCTGCCCCTAACTTTGTGTCATCTGCAAACTTGCTGATGACTGACTCTACCCCCTCATCCAGATCATCAATGAATATGTTGAAGAGGACAGGGCCCAGCACTGATCCCTGGGGCACACCACTGGTGACTGGCCTCCAGCTGGATGTGGCACCGTTCACTACCACTCTCTGGGCCCGGCCCTCCAGCCAGTTCCTAACCCAGCACAGAGTGTAATGTGTCCAGAGAGTACTGTGTCCAGTTCTGGGCTCCCCAGTTCAAGAGGGACAGGGAACTACCAGAGAGAGTGCAGTGGATGCTGACAGGCCTGGAGCATCTCTGTGAGGAGCAAAGGCTGAGAGAGCTGAGGCTGTTTAGCCTGGAGAAGAGCAGCCTGAGGGGGATCTGATCAATGCTGATCAATACTCCCAAGGGTGGGGGTCAGGAGGCTGGGGCCAGGCTGTGTTCAGTGGTGCCCAGGGGCAGCACAAGGGGCAGTGGGCACAGAGTGAACATCAGAAGCTCAACTGAACATGAGGAGGAACTTCTGGAGCTGAAGGATGGCAGAGCCCTGGAGCAGGCTGCCCAGGGAGGTGGTGAAGTTTCCTCTGGAGACTTTCCAGACCCACCTGGATGTGTTCCTGGTTGGCCAGGATAATCTCCAGAGGCCCCTTCCAACCCCTCCCATCCTGTGATGCTGTGTGAAATGTGTGGCAGAGCTGAGTCTCATTTCATCCATCTTTCTTCCTGCTCACAGGAGGTTTTGCAAGGCCACTTCTCCAGCCTGTCTGCACTGCCACACTTGGATGTTCCTGAGAACCCCTTCTGAGGGTTTTCTGCCCAGTGCCACGCTGCTGTGTGTGACATTTGATGCTGTTAAAGGTTTGCAGAAGCAGGCTTCTTGGATGCTTCCTGCAGATTGCTTAGGGAGAGTTTCATCAGTTGTGCTTGACACAAGCAGTGAGCAAACAGAGGATCATTTCTGAGACAGTTCATCCAGTACTAAACCAAACTAAACCTGTTAACTACTGGAGGAGGAGTGTGTTACATGATCCACCTGTTGTAGAGGGCCTACAAGTGGGTCCAGAGAAGGTCACAAAGTGATCAGAGGCTAGAGCTCTTTCTCTATGGGACAGGCTGGGAGAGTTGGGGGTGTTCAGCCTGGAGAAGAGAAGGCTCCAGGGAGACCTCAAGCAGCCTTCCAGTACCTGAAGGGCTCCAGGAGAGCTGGGGAGGGACTTTGGACAAGGGCTGGGAATGCCAGGATGAGGAACAATGGCTTTGAGCTGGGAGAGAGGAGACTGAGACTGGAGAGGAGAAAGAAATTCTGTAGAGTGAGAGTGGGCAGACACTGGCACAGATTGTCCAGGGAGGCTGTGGCTGTCCCCTGCCTGGAGGTGTTCAAGGCCAGGCTGGATGAGGCCTTGAGCAGCTGTGCTGGTGGGAAGTGTCCCTGCCCATGGCAGGGGGCTGGAACTGGATGAGCTTTAAGATCCCTTCCAACCTAAACCATTCTCTGAGAATCAGAGAATACATCAGGTTGGAAGGGACCCTGGAAGGTCATCTTGTCCAACCCCCCTGCAGTGAGCAGGGACCTCTGCTTTCTAGTGCTCATGAGATAAGAAGGTTCCCTAACAGCTCAGCGTGGCAGAGCTGGCAGAAAGGTCATCCTTAGATCTGCCCAGGTTGCACTGACCTGCAGGCTGCAGAGCTGCACAGGGCCAGCTGCAGGAGGTCTCAAAGCTGTTTGGGCTGCTCAGAAATAATTTGACTGCTGGAGGCAGTGTGTTACGTAGGGAAGAGTGGATGTGGTGCTGTGAGGAGTCTGGCAGGAAGAGGAGGCAGCAAAAGAGAAGGAGCAGTGAGGAAATCTGGGGCTTCCTTCCTGTGCAAATGGAATGCAGCTGGCTTCTGAGCTAGGTGTTAGGCTGTTGGAAGGCAGGGGGTGATGAGCCCCTTCCTCCTGAAGGGTTAATTCTCTGCAATGGCTTGCTCTTCCCTCTGATGAAAAGGGACATTGCTTGAGTAGGGCTTTTTACTGTTTTACTGGTTTTTCCTTTTCTTTTTCCTTTTCCTTTTCCTTTTTCTATTTTCATTAGTTTTTCCTCCTCTTTTTTATTTTTCTTTTTTCTTTCTCTTTCTCTTTTTATTTTTATCTTTTTCTTTTTTTCTCATTCTCTTTTTCTTTTTTCTTTTACTTTTTCTCTTTTTCCTTTCTTCCTCCTTTCCCTTCCCCCCTTTTCCCTTCCCCCTTTCTTCCCCCCTTTTCCCTTCTCCCTTTCTTCCCCCCTTTTCCCTTCCCCCTTTCTTCCCCCCTTTTCCCTTCCCCCTTTCTTCCCCCCTTTTCCCTTCCCCCTTTCTTCCCCCCTTTTCCCTTCCCCCTTTCTTCCCCCCTTTTCCCTTCCCTTTCTTCCCCCCTTTTCCCTTCCCCCTTTTCTTCCCCCTTTTTCCCTTCCCTTTCTTCTCCCCTTTTCCCTTCCCTTCCCTTCCCTTCCCTTCCCTTCCCTTCCCTTCCCTTCCCTTCCCTTCCCTTCCCTTCCCTTCCCTTCCCTTCCCTTCCCTTCCCTTCCCTTCCCTTCCCTTCCCTTCCCTTCCCTTCCCTTCCCTTCCCTTCCCTTCCCTTTCTTCCCCCCTTTTCCCTTCCCCCTTTCTTTCCCCCCTTTTCCCTTCCCCCTTTCTTTCCCCCCTTTTCCCTTCCCCTTTTCTTCCCCCCCCTTTCCCTTCCCCTTTTCTTCCCCCCTTTTCCCTTCCCTCTTTTCTTCCCCCCTTTTCCCTTCCCTTTCTTCCCCCCTTTTCCCTTCCCTTCCCTCCCCCCTTTTCCCTTCCCTTCCCTTTTTTCCCCCCTTTTCCCTTCCCCTCTTTTCCCTTCCCCCCTTTTCCCTTCCCCCCTTTTCCCCTCCCCCCCTTTCTGCCCCTCCTTTTCCCTTCCCTTCCCTTCCCTTTCCCTGCTGAGGGAAGGTGTGGTGGTGGTTTTAGGCTGTGCCTTTAATGCTGGGAGGAAACTTCAGCCCACCGCATAAGGGATGGTGTGATGCAGGCAGTCACGACTGCATTGGCTGTCCCCAGCTCTCCTGTCCCGGTGCCCCATCATTTCTGGTGGTGTCTAATGAGTGGGTTCCACGTCTGTGTGTCCTGCTGGCACAGCCACTCTTGCTGAACTCCAGGAGGGACAGAGTGGGGCTGTGCAGAGAGCTCACTGCCACCTCCCTCCTCTTCAGTGCAAATTTAGCTTTGCTTTCCCAAGCTCAGCTCATAATTTGGAGCTCTCAGGGCTGGCAGGAGAGGAGGAGTTCCTTCTCCCAGGCATCCCTGTGTGGCCAGACGGGCTGGAGAGTGGGTGGAGAAAGGCACTGGCAGGCCCTGGTAGCTCTCTCTCACTGGCAGATGGTAACTGTCCACAGCCTGCTTGTGCTGGGGGCAGGAGCCCTGAGTGTGGCACTGGGTGCACTGCCTTGGGATCTGGGAGAGCAGCCTGCAGGGAATCACAGAATTATTGAGGCTGGAAAAGACCTCTGAGAGCATCAAGTCCCAGCCTATGACCTAACACCACCACATCAGCTAAACCATGGCCACCAAGTGCCACATCCAAGCTTTCCTCAGAGACCTCCACTGATGGCGACTCCATCACCTCCCTGGGCAGCACATTCCAGGCTCTAATCAGCCTTTCTGTGAGGAAGTGCTTCCTGATATCCAACCTAAACCTTTCCTGTGAGGAAGTGCTTCCTCATATCCAACCTAAACCCCTTCTGTGAGGAAGTGCTTCCTGATATCCAACCTAAACCCTTTCTGTGAGGAACTGCTTCCTAATATCCAACCTAAACCCTTCCTGTGAGGAAGTGCTTCCTAATATGCAACCTAAACCTTTTCTGTATGGAAGTGCTTCCTAATATCTGACCTAAACCCTTTCTGTGAGGAAGTGCTTCCTAATATCTGACCTAAGGCCTTTCTGTCAGGAAATATCCAACCTAAACACATTCTGTGAGGAAGTGCTTCCTAATATCTGACCTAAACCCTTTCTGTGTGGAAGTGCTTCCTAATATCTGACCTAAACCTTTTCCTTGAGGAATTGCTTCCTAATATCTGACGTAAACCCATTCCTGTGAGGAATTGCTTCCTAATATCTGACCTAAACCCATTCCTGTGTGGAAGTGCTTCCTAATACCCAGCTTACATCCTTTCCTTGAGGAAGTGCTTCCTAATATCTGACCTAAACCTTTTCCTTGAGGAAGTGCTTCCTAATATCTTACCTAAGGCCTTTCTGTCAGGAAATATCCAACCTAAACCCATTCTGTGTGGAAGTGCTTCCTAATATCCAACCTAAATCCTTCCTGTGTGGAAGTGCTTCCTAATATATGACCTAAACCCATTCCTGTGAGGAAGTGCTTCCTCATATCCAACCTAAATCCTTCCTGTGTGGAAGTGCTTCCTAATATATGACCTAAACCCATTCCTGTGAGGAAGTGCTTCCTGATATCCAACCTAAACCCTTCCTGTGTGGAACAGCTTCCTAATGTCCGACCTAAACCCATTCCTGTGAGGAAGTGCTTCCTGATATCCAACCTAAACCTTCTCTGTATGGAAGTGCTTCCTCATACCCAACCTAAACCCTTTCCTTGAGGAAGTGCTTCCTAATCTCTAAGCTAAACCTCCTGCAGTGTATCTTCAGGCCATGCCCTCTCAGCTGTCAGGGTTTGCCGGGAGGGAAGAGCCTGAGCCCCTCCCGCCGCCGTCTTCCTTGTGGGTAGCTGTTGGGGGGTGCAGAGCGGGGCTGTGTGGGAGCAGGAGGTGCTGACCCTGCCGTGCCTCTCTCCGCAGCACTGCCAGTAACTCCAACCGCAGCACGCCTGCCTGCTCGCCCATCCTGCGCAAGCGCTCCCGCTCCCCCCCCGCCGCAGGACTGCCCGGCGGACGCCATGGTGGAGAAGGGCTCCGACCACTCTTCGGACAAGTCCCCGTCCACGCCGGAGCAGGGGGTCCAGCGCAGCTGCTCCTCGCAGTCAGGCCGCAGCGGGGCCAAGAACTCCAAGGTGAGGAGCGAGTGCGCGGCGCCCCCCGGGCTCTGCATACAGTCACAGAGTCAATAAGGTTGGAAAAGACCTCAGAGATCATCAAGTCCAACCTGACACCCAACACCTCCTGACAACTCAACCATGGCTCCAAGTGCCACATCCAGTCCCCTCTTGAACACCTCCAGGGATGGGGACTCCACCACCTCCCTGGACAGCACATTCCAAAGTCTAACAGCTCCCTCTGGGAAGAACTTTCTCCCCACCTCCAGCCTAAACCTCCCATGGCACAGCTCGAGACTGTGTCCTCTTGTTCTGGGGCTGGGTGCCTGGGAGAAGAGCCCAACCCCCACCCGGCTCCAACCTCCCTGCAGGGAGTTGGAGAGAGCAAGAAGGTCTCCCCTGAGCCTCCTCTTCTCCAGGCTAAGCAACCCCAGCTCCCTCAGCCTCTCCTCACAGGGCTGTGCTCCAGACCCCTCCCCAGCCTCCTTGCCCTTCTCTGGACACCTTCAAGTCTCTCAATCTCCTTCTTGAGCTGAGGAGCCCAGAACTGGACACAGGACTCCAGGGGTGGCCTCAGCAGTGCTGAGCACAGGGCAGAATGACTTCCCTGCAGGATCCTGCTGCCTACACTCTTCCTGATGCAGGCCAGGCAATGTGTGCAGGCATGTGTCCCCTTTGGCCCTTGCCTTGTATTCCTCTGCCTAACTCTCCTCCTCATTCTCCCATTGTACTCTTGGAAATTCTCTGACCTGGGAGCTGTTGGCCTAGGTCAGGCTGCAGCACAGCTCTCTCCTTCCAGCGACTCGAGGCTCTGAGTTGCTGATGGCTTCTGGCGTGCTTCCATCACAGTTCATCTAGGGTGGTTGGAAAAGGCCTCTAAGATGATCCAATCCAACCAGCAGCCCAGCAGCACCATGGCCACTGACAGGGAATCATGCAGTGCAGCAGCACCATGGAACCATGGAACTGTTTGGGTTGGAAAAAAACCTCTTAAGATGATCCTGTCCAACCTTCAACCCAACCCCACCATGGCCACTAAATCCTGGCCCCAGCTGCCATGGCCACAGGTTTCTTGAACACCTGCAGGGCTGGGGACTCAGGCAGCCTCTTCCAATCCCTGACCACTTCTACAGCAAAGAAATTGTTCCTCATCCCCAGCCTAACCCTCCCTTGGCACAGTTTCAGGCCAGCCTTTTCTGCAGGCGTGGGCATGTTTCCTTGGGAGGCTGCTGTGGTTTTGAAGAAGACCTTTGTGGTAGTTTCAGGCTGTGCCTAGAAAATTTTCCACAGACCTTGAGCAAAGAGTGATAGAAAAGGTAAACAAATTACCCCAGCCTTGCACATGAGCTGCTGCAGTTGCTGTTTATCATCTGGCTCCTGAGGAGTGATGGATCAAACAGAAGTTCCTCTGTGCAGACAGCCTGTGAGGGGCCCTCACCTTTCTCCACTCCTGTCTTCAGCCCTGTTGAGATGAGGTTCAAGTTGCACAGGATCAGTTTGCACTTTGCTTCTTACCAGTGCAGTGTTAGGACCATCTTGGCCAGGGTGGATGATGCCTGCCCTAGGAAGGCATTTGTGTCTTTTGACCATGGTTAAGAAACAGTCTTGGCTGTCATGAGGAAGAGGGCTTCAGGTTTGGTGACTCCTGATTATTTTGTGAGCAGTGGGGCTCTGGTGAAAAACACATGAGCCAAAGATGGTCTTTGGTGCTAACCTTGATATCAGTGATGTGTTAAGAGATAGTTCACAGGATGTTAAGGGTTGGAAAGGACCTGTGGAGTCCTGCCAGAGCAGGAGCACAGGTCACACAGGAGCACATAGAGTCATAGAATTGTCAGGGCTGGAAGGGAGCTCAAGGCTCAGCCAGTCCCAAACCCCTGCCATGGGCAGGGACACCTCACACCACAGCAGGTTGCTCACAGCCACCTCCAGCCTGGCTGCAAACACCTCCAGGCAGGAGGCTTCCACCACCTCCCTGGGCAGCCTGGGCCAGGCTCTCACCACCCTCATGGGCAACAACTTCTTCCTCACAGCCAATCTCAAGCTCCCCACTTCTAGTTTGGTTCCATCCCCCCCAGTCCTATCCCTCCCTCACACCCTCCAAAGTCCCTCCCCAGCTTGCTTGCAGCCCCCTGCAGATCCTGGAAGGCCACCAGAAGGTCTCCTGGGAGCCTTCTCCTCTGCAGCCTGCAGAGCCCCAACTCTCTCAGGCTGTCTGCAGAGCAGAGCAGCTCCAGCCCTCTGCTCCTCCTCCTGGCCCTGCTCTGGACACCTTCCAGCCCCTCCAGAGCTTTCCTGGCACAGAGGCTCCAGAACACATCCAGATGGGTCTTGAACATAACCAGAGGAGACTCCACAACCTTTCTGGGGAGCATTTGGTTAAGTCCAGATTGTTGAAGTGAAGCATTTCAGCCTGGATACCCTCACAGTGTCACAGGCATGGCTTGTGTGAAATGAGTTGTGGGATCTTGCCCCAGCTTAGTGCTGAGTTGTGTCACACACAGCAAGAAGCCTTCATGCCCTGCCCTTTGTGGTTGCTGTCAGCAGAGGAAACAGGACTCAGTAGTCACCCATGTTGACTGGTCTGAGCTGGTCTCTCACCACTAAGGGAGGAGAGTGAGAGCTCCTAAGAGGCAGTGAAGAGTTGTTTTTTAAGATGCATCACTTGAGACCACTCAGTTCTGAGGTTGCCCTTGAGGTCAGACTTGTTTCCTGTGCACACAGCAGCCTACAAACCCCACCCCAGGGTGTCAGGCCCAGATCATAGAATCATAGAATCAATGAGGTGGGAAAAGACCTCAGAGATCATCAAGTCCAACCTATTACCTAATCCTTAACACCATCTAATCAACTAAACCATGGCTCCAGGTGCCACATCCAAGCCTTTCTTCAGCATGAGGTCTGTGGTGACAGGTTGGACTCGATGATCTTTGAGGTCTCCTCCAACCTTGGTGATACTGTGATGCCTCCAGTGATGGTGACTCCACCACCTCCCTGGGCAGCACATTCCAAGGACCAGTTCCTCTTTCTGGGAAGAACTTCCTCCTAACATCCAGCCTAAACCTCCCCTGCCACAGTTTGAGACTGTGTCCTCTTGTTCTGGTGCTGGGTGCCTGGGAGAAGAGACCAACCCTCACCTGGCTCCAACCTCCCTTCAGGGAGTTGCAGAGAGCAAGAAGGTCTCCCCTGAGCCTCCTCTTCTCCAGGCTAAGCAACCCCAGCTCCCTCAGCCTCTCCTCACAGGGCTTGTGTGAAGATGACATCTTCAATCATTCTGGGGCCAGCAGGCTGTCCCCAGGAGAGTGCCAGGCAATGGGAGGCAGGCAGGGTGCAGGGCACAGCAAGGCTGGGGATGCTCTGTCAGGGAAATGTTGTCCTTGCTACGGGGGAATTGCAGCCACGACTTGGCCTATGAAGTGCTGTGAGCGAAGGCCAGGGGAGTGTGATCCTTCCCATCAGGCTGGCTACTAAATCTTGACACCAATCCCTGGTGCTTTCCACGAGGCAGAGGTGGGGTGGGGGGAGAGTGCAATGCTTTGTGTGGGGTCTGGGGGAGGTTTGTTCCTTCTCGTGCTTTGCCAGGTGATTTTTCTTCTCTCCTTAATCTCTCTCTTTTCATTCCTGCATGCTCTCTCTCCGATTAAGTCACACAAGCGCCTCTCCAAAGTAAGCCTTCTTTTTTCTCTCCTGTCCCCTCACTTGTAGAATTGCCCTCAGCACTCAGGACCCCTTCCCCCTGGTCCTGAGTGGTGACCCCCCCCAGCAGAGGCATTCTCCCGGTGCGGCTGCGAGAATGCCGGCGCGAGCTCAGCCCCGTGCCTGTAGCCCCGAAGCTGGTTTCACTTCTGTCACTGGGATCTGCTTAATATTTGCTCACATGGTGTGAGAACTGGCCTGCTTCATCACACTCCTGCAGTCCATTGCAGTTGTTAGCTGTGGTCTTGGTTTCCCCCTCCCTCGAAGCGAGCTGCTCTCTTTGGCAGGCAGAAATTGCCAGCTTGGGCGGGCTGAGCAGCATCAGCATGGTAGGGGTTGGAAGGGACCTCTGGAGATGATCAAGTCCAACCCCCACCATCATCCCTTCTCTTCCCTCTTTATGCTTTTCAGAAGCAAGAGGTCATCTCTGTAACTTCTTGCCTGCTTTCCACGATGGACAAAGGTGTTTGTGGCCAGCGCTCTCGGCTGGCTGCCCTTGCACCCTTCCCTCCCCCACCCCCCCCCCGTGTGATGTAAATATTAAAGATCAGTGATTCCAGCTGAACCCAGCTTAACCCTGGTAGAACAGACCTGTCCCCAATGAATTGTGAGAATTCATGGGCTCACTCTGAACGGTGCTAAGTAGGAGGTCCCCCTGGGGCTGCTTGGATCGGAGATAAGCTCCTGGGAGGTTTGGAGCTTGCCGCTCGGTGCTGTCCTCGGAGGAGCAGGAAAAAACCAGAGGCACAGATGGGATGCTGGACAGAGGGCCAGGCTGTTGGCATTTCCACACGTTAGAGCAGGGAGGTTAAAACCAGAATGGCTTGGATGGCTTCAGAAATCCACCAAATCAGTGCCTTGGCCTTTCCCCAGCTGCTGCCTTAGATTTGGTTCTAGGCAAGTTCTCAGGCAGCAGTGAAGTCTCCAGTGCTGGCTTACTGTTTTCTCCTTGGCCATAATGCCTCTTGTAACCAGCCTGACCTTGCATGAGTGCTGGTGTCTGCTGGAAGCTTCTTTGTGTCTGTTTTTGTTTTAGCCAGACTGTCTTGTGCTTGGTAACTGTAGCTTGGATTTAACTGCAGAGGAGGAGGACTGTGTGACTAATGTCTCAGGTGAGGTGTGAAAAGAAGTTCTATGGAAGCTGCAGGGCTGGAAGCAGCAGAGAGCCCTGAAAGGATTGCTGGTGAGTAGAGGTGTGTGGGTCAGGATAGGTTATGGGCAGGCTAGGGTAAGCTGGAGGCACTTTGCCTGAAGCATGAAGAGGTTGGTTAGGGAGAGGGACTGGTGGGAAGACGACGATGAGCAACGGATGGGTAGCGGTGCTGGGCTGGGCTTGCAGCCAGCCCCTTGCTTTGCTGAGAATAAAAACACCCCACTGTGTCTTAAGGATAGTTAGGGAAACAAGAAGGAAGTGGAGCTCGGGTGAGTTCCAGGGCGAGGAGGATGATGCACAGAGGGAAGGGGATCCCAGCATGACCTCTGCCGGCCTGCGTCAGAGCCTCCTGCCCTGCTCACTCACGGTCTGTGCACAGGGAAAGCCTCAAGCAGTGTAAAGCCTAAATCTCTTTAAATCTCTCTTCTGTGCTCCACATGCTGGCTTCCTCTGGTACGAGTGAGGAATCCCAGGCAGAATAAGCTCCCTAATTCTCCCCACACAGCTGAGTGTTCGAGACAGGGAGGGGTTAGGAACAGAGAGCTTGAGGAGAGAGATGGAAGGATCTCCTTTCCCAGCCTCTTCTCCGCTCCCCACCCATCTTCTGCAAGGAGAAGGCTCTGATTTGCCAACCTGTCTCACTGATGAAAGGGAACAGCTTGAGCCCATGAGTTTGTCGCTGTGTTTAGACAACTGCTGACAGATCTGCTTGAAGTCCCTTTGCCCAACCCTTTTCCTTTGGTGGTGTCCTTTGTCGTGCTGCAGTGCTGCCATCAGAGGGAGTGCTCCACCAGGAGTTTTTAAGCACTGGCTTACAGCTACAGCAAATCTTAGTTTGGCTTTCCCACCCCACCCCTCTTTGAGCAGTGTGGCTTGGACCAAACCACCTCTAGGTCTCCATCACTCAAAGGTTTTTACTGGCAAATGCTGCTGCTTCTAGAACAGCTTTTTGAAATGAGCAAAAAAACCCCACCCAACCTCCCCCCTTTTTTTTTTGCTGGCAGCCAACAATAAAATACACATTTTAAACTCTCTTGCTCTTCCTCAAGGATAAAATAAGTCATTTTTCCCCTCCATTGCAAATTCTTCAGGTTCTTCCCACTGTCTGTAGCTGAAAAGGAAGATCAGGGTAGGGGAAAAAGAGTTTTTCATCTAGGCCCTGGACAGCTGAGGTTGGAAGGGATCTCAGAAGGTCTCTAGTCCAAGCCCCTGCCCACAGCAGGGCTGATGTGGTTAGATTTAAGTCGGTCTCAAGTCTTGGCCAGCCACATTTTGCCAAGCTCCCAGCCTCTGGAGGTGCCATAGCCTCCTCCAGCCCCTGCTCCAGTGCTTAACCACTCTTGCTGTGAACAGCCTTTTACCTTCGATCTGAATAGAATGTCCCTGACTGCAGCTTCTGACTCTTGCACCTTGTCCTTTGAGTGTGTGATGATGAGCAGAGTTTGGCTGTGTCTTCTCACTTACCCTTCCCATTGGGGCAGATTAATCTCCAACATTGTTAGCAGGTCCTGAAATTCTGGTCCTTTAGGACAGGAGTGAGGGCTTTGGGAATCATTTCATCCATTTCTTTGGAGTGGTTTGACCACAGGCTCTCAGCAGCTGAGGTGAAGGGTGGAGAGTTTGGAAGGCCACAGACCCAGACCAAAGGGCTCTGAAAGCTCTGCCCTCCCCATGGTTCTGGGGCTGTCTTTTCCTCAGTTGCCCAATGGACTTAGGGATTCTTCTAGAGCTCTGTGGCATATTATTCACCTGTGGAAAAAAAGGGATTCCATTCCCTGGGAAGCAGCAGTCTGTAGGAGTGAGTTGTTGCCTTGCTGCTCATAAAGCTGAAACGTGGAAGCTTCTGTTGGCCATCACGGCAGCAAGGCTGAGCTGGTGTGGGACCAACTGCTGCCCATCTGCACTGGCAAGCTGGCACCTTCCAGAGCAGTGTCTGCAAACCTGAGCTCATTAACCCCAGGGGGATTTACAGGCAGCACTCTGTTAATTAAAGGCTCAGAGGAAAGTCCCCTGTTTTCAGGGAGAACTCTCTGTTTTCAGGGAGAAAACACTCATTTTCAGGAGGAAACCTGCCCATTCTCAGGGGAAACCTTCCCATTTTCAGAGGAGATTCCTCATTTTCAGAGGAAACCTTCCCATTTTCAGAGGAGATTCCTCATTTTCAGGAGGAAACCTTCCCATTCTCAGAGGAAACCTTGCCATTTTCAGATGAGATTTCTCATTTTCAGAAAAACCTTCCCATTTTCAGAGGAAACCTTCCCATTCTCAGAGGAAATTCCTCATGTTCAGGAGGAAACCTTCCCATTTTCAGAGGAGATTCCTCATTTTCAGAGGAGATTCCTCATTTTCAGGAGGAAACCTTCCCATTCTCAGAGGATATTCCTCATTTTCAGAGGAAATTCCTCATTTTCAGGAGGAAACCTTCCCATTTTCAGAGGAGATTCCTCATTCTCAGGAGGAAACCTTCCCATTCTCAGAGGAAATTCCTCATTTTCAGAGGAAACCTTCCCATTTTCAGAGGAAATTCCTCATTTTCAGGAGGAAACCTTCCCATTCTCAGAGGTAACCTTCCCATTTTCAGAGGAGATTCCTCATTTTCAGGAGGAAACCTTCCCATTCTCAGAGGAAATTCCTCATTTTCAGAGGAAACCTTCCCATTTTCAGAGGAAACCTTCCCATTTTCAGAGGAAATTCCTCATTTTCAGGAGGAAACCTTCCCATTCTCAGAGGTAACCTTCCTATTTTCAGAGGAGATTCCTCATTTTCAGGAGGAAACCTTCCCATTCTCAGAGGGAACCTTCCCATTTTCAGAGGAGATTCCTCATTTTCAGAGGAAAGATCTCATTTTCAGGGAAAACTCCCCATTTTCAGAGAGAATCCCCCCATTTTGGAGGGAAAACTCTCAATTTGCAGGGAAAACTCTCAATTTGCAGGGAAAATGCCCCATTTTCAGGGGAAAAAAATCCTAATTCTCAGGGAAAATGTCCCATTTTCAGAGGAAACCTTCCCATTTTCAGGGAAAACTCCCTATTTTCAGGGAAAAAAAAATCCTAATTTTCCAGACAAAACCCCCCATTTTCAGACAATACTCCCCATTTTCAGGGAAAACTCCTCACTTTTAGGGAAAACTCCCCATTTTCAGGGAAAATTGCCCATTTCCAAAGAAAACTCCCTATTTTAAGGGGAAAAGAATCCTCATTTTCACAGAAAACTCCCCATTTTCAGGGAAAACTCTCCCTTTTCAGGGAAACCTCCCCATTTTCAGAGACATCCCTCCCCATTTTTAGAGAAGATCCCCCTGTTTTCAGGGAAAACTCCCTATTTTCAGGGAAAATTCCCCATTTTCAGGGAAAAAAATCCTAATTTTCATACAAACCTCCCCATTTTCAGGGAATATTCCCCATTTTCAGGGAAAATTCCCCATTTTCAGGGAAAAATATCCTCATTTTCAGGGAAAACTGACCATTTTCAGAGGCACCTCTCCCCATTTTTAGAGAAAATCCCCCCATTTTCAGGGAAAATTCCCTCATTTTAAGAGAAACCTTCCCATTTTCAGGGAAAAAAGACTCCCCATTTTCAGGCAAGGCTCCCCATTTTCAGGCACTACTCCCCATTTTCAGGGAAAAATTCCCATTTTCAAAGGAAATTCCCCATTTTCAGGGGAAAAAAAATCCTCATTTTCACAGAAAACTCCCCATTTTCAGGGAAAACTCCCCCATTTTCAGGGAACATTTCCCTGTTTTCAGGGAGTATTCCCCATTTTCAGAGAAAAATATCCTCATTTTCAGGGAATATTTCCCATTTTCAGAGGCACCCCTCCCCATTTTTAGAGAAACCTCCCCATTTTCAGGGAAAATTTCTCATTTTCATAGAAAACTCCCCATTTTCAGGGAAAAAAAAAATCCCCATTTTCAGGGAAAAAATCCTAATTTTCATACCTCCCCATTTTCAGGGAAAAAAATTCTACTTCTTATACAAAACTCCCCATTTTCAGGGAAAATTCCCCATTTTCAGGGAAAAAAATCTACTTTTCATACAAAACTCCCCATTTTCAGGGAAAAAATCCTAATTTTCCATACAAAACTCCCCCTTTTCAGGGAAAATTCCCCATTTTCAGGGAAAAAAATCCTAATTTTCCTACCAAATTCCCCATTTTCAGGGAAGACTCCCTGATTTCAGAGAAACCTTCCCAATTTCAGGGAATAGTCCCCATTTTCAGGGAAACCTTCCCGTTTTCAGGGAAAATTAACATTTTCAGGGAAAATTCCCTATTTTCAGGGGAAAATCCTAATTTTCAGGGGAAATTCCCAATTTTCTGGGAAAATTTCCCATTTTCGGGGGGGGGGGGAAATATTAATTGTCAGACAAAACTCCCATTTTCAGGGAAAACTCCTTCTTTTCAGGGAATATTCCCCATTTTCAGGGAATATTCCCCATTTTCAGGGAAAACTCCCTATTTTCAGAGAAACCTTCCTATTTTCAGGGAAAATTCCCAATTTTCAGGGGAAAATCCTAATATTCAGGGAAAACTCCCCATTTTCTGGGAAAATTTCCCATTTTCAGGCAATACTCCCCATTTTCAGGGAAAATTTCTCACTTTCAGGTAAAACTCCCCATTTTCAGGTAAAACTCCCCATTTTCAGGGAATGCTCCCCATTTTCAGGTAAAACTCCCCATTTTCAGGGAAAACTCCCCATTTTCAGGCAAAACTCCCCATTTTCAGGGAATGCTCCCCATTTTCAGGGAAAACTCCCCATTTTCAGGCAAAGCTCCCCATTTTCAGGCCATACTCCCCATTTTCAGACAAAACTCCCCATTTTCAGGCAATGTTCCCCATTTGCAGGGAAAGCTCCTTATTTTCAGGTAATGCTCCCCATTTTCAGACAAAACTCCCCATTTTCAGGCAATACTCCCCATTTTCAGGCAATGCTCCCCATTTTCAGACAAAACTCCCCATTTTCAGGCAATGCTCCCCATTTTCAGGCAATGCTCCCCATTTTCAGGCAGTGCTCCCCCACTTTCCCCTTCCTCCAAGACTCCTGAGTTCTTCCTGCTTCTGGCCCCCCCATAACCCTGAACTGTGCTCCTGTGGCAAGGTCTCTGGCGAGCAGTCACAGCTTTCCCCCCCGCTCTGTGCGCAGCTCCCTCCCTCTGTTGCTTGCTTCCTTCTCTCTTGCTCAGTTCTAATGCTTATGGTTTCTTTTTCCAGTATGACAGACTTAACCTGCTCAAAGTAAGGATTTTGGTTTTCCTTTTTTTTTTCCCCTTGCCTTTTCCTCCCCCTCCCTTCCCCCTCCATTATCCTCTCTCTTGATTTCTCCCAGTTCACATCTTCCTCCGTTCTGATTCCCAGGGAGTTAAAGCCAACCAACCAAACCAAGGGGAAGAAAATGGAAGGTGGATTTAAGGACTCGGATGCTCTCCCTTCTCTTTGGGCTTCCTCTGCCTGCAAAGCAGGGCTCAGGGAGAAGGAATCTCCCTGTGGTGGAAGCAAAAGATGAGGCTTGGAGGCATTGAGGTGTGGAAGGGCTTAAGCAAGGAGGAGCTGGGGAGCTCTGCAGGTTGGGGAAATTCAAATGTGAAGGGCTGGGGGGGGGTGAAAAAATGAAGTTCCTGCAATGCAAGCAGCAGAGGGGAATGAAATCCTGAGAGCACAGCGTGTGCACTCTCATTTAGAAGGCACAGTGACAGCAGTGGCTCTGTTTTGTCTGTGCCAATTATAGCTGGCTAATGAATTTCTTTCCCCAGGAGTTTTTCTCCTTTCTGCTCATTAAGGCAGCCAGATGGCAAAACAAAGCTGCAGGAAAAGCACTCCCATCTTGGAGCCTCTGCTCCTGAGGACAAGGTGCAGTGGATGTGGATTAAGATTAATTCCCTCTGATTTTTTTGGGGGGGTTTTAGTAGAGGTTGAATTGCATAAGGCCTTTCCCCATGGCCTACTTGCAGAGAAGGATCCTTTATGAATGGAGGCTATGGCCAGGCATGGAAAAGTGTAGGAATCAGGAGGAGATTGCTCTGGCTAGCTGAGCAGCCATCTGGTGTAGGCAGTTCTTCAGCTCAGAGCCTTTCCTCAGCAGCTGAGATGTTCCTCTTGTGAACACCAAGCATTGGTTCTTTGGCCTCTGGCGTGCTCTGGGTTTGCTGTGGGGGTTTGCTTTGGGGAGCAGTGCAGTGAAACTGCAAGAGATCCTGCAGAAATGAGGTCCAGGTGGCAGTGAGGTTGTCTGCTGGGATGGCATTTAGAGTCATACAATGCATTGGGAAGGAACCCTCCACGGTCCACTTGTCCAACCCTGCTGCACTCAGCAGGGACAGCTCCAACTGGAGCAGGCTGCTCAGGGCCCCACCAAGTTTGACCTTGAATATCTTCCAGGGATGAGGCCTCAACCACATCCCTGGGCAACCTGTTCCAGTGTTTCCCCACCCTGTTCTGCAGAACTTCTCCTGATGTCCAACCTAAATCTGCCCTGCTCCAGTTTCAAACCATTGCCTCTCATCCCATCACTGCAGGCCCTTGTAGGCAGCCCCTCCCCAGCCTTCCTGTAGCTCCCCTAAGGTTCCTGTGACTATTGAGCTTAGCTCCCTGAGTGAAGCCTCCACAGGCTCTGTGTCAGGTTGGAGAGCTTTATGGTTTCCTTCCTTCTCTAAAGCTGTGAACAACACTCCCTGACCAAGGTCAGAAGTGAGCTGAGCTCAAAGAAAGGAATGTGGTGAAATATTGCTTCTGTCCTTGTCTGTTAGCCTTGCCTCCCCCAAGTGTAATGCAGAGCTGCTGCTGAGAGAGGGGATAGGCACAGCTCTGTGGCTGCTGGCACCCCTTGGGGCTGTAGCTGCCCATCAGTGCTGGTGAAAGTCTACAGTGCCCCCAGGCTTCATTGCCCTGAGGTAAATCCCCCCCCTAAAGTGTGGTGGGGAATGTGTAGACTTTGCCAGCTCTGCTCAGTGTCCTGCCAATGGAAAGCCAGCCTTGGCTGGAGGAGGAGGAGGAGTGTGAAGCTTCTCTCTTCCTCTCTCTGTGTGCAGCTGAACCTCACCTCCAGCCACAACCTGCCAAGTGTGACTTTCCAAGCTGAGCTTCTTCCTGTGTGACGTGTGGCCTGTCCTCTCCAACCATCTGAGATGCCAGGATGAGGGCAGCAGATACAAATCCAAACCACCTCTGTGTGTGTGTGTGTGTGTGTGTGTGTGTGACTGATGCAAAACTCTCTGCACTGAAAATGTGGGGGGGAAAAAAGAATACCCCAACCCCCCAGCTTGTTGGTTTGTATTGTTTTGGTTTGGTTTTGCTTAGCTTTTCTTCTGCAGTTTCTCTGCCTCCTGTATGTGGCTCCCTTGAGAAATTCCAAGTGGTGTTCCTGCCTCCTGGGAGTTTCATAGAGTCTCAGAATGCTCTGGGTTGGAAGGGAGCTTAAAGATCACCCTGCAGCCCCTCTGCCACGGGCAGGGACACCTTCCCTCTGGACCAGGTTGCTCAAGGCCTTGATTTCTTTGAGGGCTTCTTTGCACGCTGTGATGTTTGCAGCCCAGGCCAGCAGAGGTGGAAGATGGAAGCCTCTGGCAGAAAGGGGCTGGCCACGGCTCTCAGAAGTGACCAGGTGGCCACTGCTGGCCTGCTGAAGCCCTTCCAGCATGTGTCTGTGCACGTGGACATGCACACCTTAGCCTGGCTCCTGTTATGGGCTGGTGCTTCTGGAGTTCTTCCTGTGACTGGCACTAACTTGGTTAGACCTCGCTGGGAAACCCTCTGAAAGCTTCCCTTTGATCCCACTTTGGCTCCACCAAGCAGAGTGGACCTTGTTGCTCTGTCCTGCTTTCTGTTGGATGCTGAGATCTCTGTGCTGACTAATGCTTCTCTTTTATTTTGTCCTTACAGAAAAGCCAGAGTTGGTATAATGTAAGTACTCCAGTTTCTCTTGTCCCTGGGTGAATATGGGCTGAGGTGGGGGCAGGGGTGGGCAGAGGTGCAAAGGGGCTTTGCAGTGGCACTGTTGGGGCACGCTGAGCACCTCCAGACAGAGGAGGTGGAAGTGGCTCAGAGCTGGCTCAAGGAGGACTGACATCCTGAGGGAAAGGATGCCAGAGCTAGAGAGCAGAAGCTGTGTCCTTTCAGTCACTCCTCTGATGGTCTCCACATCCTGTACCTTGCAGCTGCACCAGCAGAGCGGTGCTGGGTGTGGTGCTGGGTGTGGTGCCAGAGCTGCCACCCTGCAGACCCTTTGCATCTCTCAGGGTGGTGTGGGGCCAGAGAGGAATTGTTCCTGCTGACCTGACAGGATCACAAACCACCTCTTGCTTGTGCCAGGCTCTGGTTTCCTGCTCTGCAAGCACAAGTGGCAGTGGTTTGGCCCAGTCAGGGTCACTTCTGAACCCCTACCCCTCGAGCTCTCTGAAGTAGATGCCAGCAGTGCTGTGATTTTGTGGGCAGCCATTCCTTGTTCAGCACCAGGTCCTGCAGCCTGAGGTGTCAGAACCAGGGATGTTGGCTGATGCAGCATGGTCAGGTGTGGCAGGAGCATGAGAGGCAGCCTTGGTGACTTGCTGTGTGTCAGCAGCAGCAGGACAGGAGGAGAACTGATCTCAGAAGCAGAGAGAAGCAGAGGGGCAATAGCATTAAGATTGAAGCATAAACCATGGTGGGAAAGCTGGTGGAGAGGGGCAGAGAAGCATGGAGAGGGGCAGTTAAGTATGGAGAGGGGCAGGGAAGCATGGAGAGGAGTAGAGAAGCATGGAGGGGGGCAGGGAAGCATGGAGAGGAGTGGAGAAGCATGGAGGGGGGCAGGGAAGCATGGAGTGGGGCAGGGAAGCATGGAGAGAGGCAGGGAAGCATGGAGAGGAGCGGAGAAGCATGGAGGGGGACAGTTAAACATGGAGTGGGACAGAGAAGCATGGAGAGGGACAGTTAAACATGGAGGGGGACAGAGAAGCATGGAGAGGGGCAAATAACCATGGAGAGGGGCAAGAAAGCATGGAGAGGAGCAGAGAAGCATAGAGAGGGGCAGAGAACCATGGGGAGGGGCAGGGAAGTGTGGAGAGGGACAGCTGAACATGGAGAGAGACAGCTGAACATGGAGAGGGGCAGGGAAGCATGGAGAGGGGCAGCTAATCATGGAGAGGGGCAGAGAAGCATGGAGAGGGGCAGGGAAACATGGAGAGGGGCAGGGAAACATGGAGAGGGGCAGGGAAGCATGGAGAGGGGCAGCCTGGGCAGGTGAGGTCCAAGCAGGCTGCTCTGGAGATGGGAACCCGTGGCCTCAGCTGAAGGTGACTTTTTGCTGCTGGGCTAGAGGTGCTTCTGCCCTTAGCTGCTGAGATCCCTACCCTGCTGCATGATGCTTTGCTGTGGTCTGCTTCTGTGGGTCTCTTGTGTTTTCATGTCCTCTCTATCTTATCTTTCTGTTCTCTTGTTTCTCCTCCCTGTATTTTCAGCATGAGAGACAGTACATCCGCAGAGTAAGCACTGGCTGCTTGGGTTGTGGGGTTTGCACCCTGTGGTTCCTTCTCCCCTTTCCCCCCCCAGTTACTGTCCTTTAGAAAACCAAACCAAGCCATGGGGGTAGAGTAGAGACATTTCTGGCCAGATAAAAGCACCAATGCAATGTGGGAATAGGGATGGGCTGCAGACTCCAGGAAGGTCATCAACCCCACTTGGAAGTGTTGCCATTTGAGATCTGCTTGGTATTGTTGCCCTTCTTTGCCAGCTCCTTCCAGGCAGGATTTTCCTGGGATTTGGACCATTCTATCATCCCTTTCTCCACTGAGAGCAGCTCTAGAAAGGAATCTCTGGAAGCTACCCCTTCACAAATTTCCTTCCCCCACTTGGATTTTGCTCTGCTCAGAGCAAACCCCCTCCACACTCTGCCAGTGCAGTGCCAGGCACTGGACAGACACAAACCAACCCCACAGCTCTGGCCTCAAAAGAGCCTGGAAGCCCACAGGGCATTGGTGCTCCCAGTGCCAGCTTTCTAAGATGGCTTCAGTCCTTGCTGCTTTTACCTGGTCTTTTTGTCCTTGTAGCACTCCATTCTTCTTTCCCACTTGGAACCCTTCCTTTTCCCCCTCCTGGATTCCTTTTTCTTCCCTTAAGGTGCTGTCAACTGCTCTGGCTTTGTGTGTTCTCCTTTTGATCCTACCAGTGCTTTTTTCTGGGGGGGGGGAATTGACATCCCTACCACATTGAGAAGTGGGAGGAAAGAGGTGAACCAAGGTCATGGCTGGGTTTGACAGGCCTGGCCTTCCTTGGGTCTTGTTGTGCTTTCTCTGCTCTGCTTTCCAGAGGACAAATGCAGAGTGGTCCAGGTGCAGTGTGAGGAGATTTGGGGCTATAAATATCCTGTGATGCTCAACCTTCTGGGGTTTGCTGTGTGGTCACGGCCTGGTGGTGGAAGAGCAAACCATCACAGGGCTGGCAGTGGAAAGAGAAGGTCCCTGAGGGGTTTTCCATGCCTTGAAGTGGGGAGCTGCAGCCTCTGGTTTAGAAGAACTGGTTTTGATGTGGAGTAAAACTCAAGCTTCTGGGTCTGCTGTGGTTTAGGCACCACCCATCCATGCTCAGCCCCTCAGGATGCAGTTTGCTGTGTGTCTGCTTTGGCCTTCTGTGTTTCCAGGATGAATCCTTGTGATGGGGTTATTGAAACACTGATTTCAAGGTAGAAAAGAGGAGAGCTCAAATCCAAACCTTCTCCATGCTCTTGGTTACTGAGACAGAGGTGTGACTTGCTCTGTGGAGCTGATGTGCTTGGAGAGGTGGGAAGTGTGTCTTGGAGAGGTGGGAAGTGTGTCTTCCACTCCCATGATGAGTGGAGGAGGAGGTCCTGCTGGCTCTGGGGGTGGTAGGAAGACCACAAATTGGTAGAAGGAACTTGTAGCCCAGCAGATGTGATGGAAATCAGAGGCAAACTGGAGATGGCTCTGCTGCCAAGGGTAGAAAGCTGTCTCCATTGTTCTTCTTCTCCCTGGGTTGGCTGAGGGGCCCCAGTTCTGAGCATGGAGGAGCTCAGGTTTTGTGTCTTGGGCTCAGTGTCCAGTTGGGGCCCTGAGCCTGCCATGGTTTTTTTGTACCTAATTCTCTCTCAGTTGGACTCTTCACCTTTCTGCTTCACTCACTGCCCTAAGTCAGAGTGTGTGGCTCCAGTTTTCCACAGCATTTCTAGCTGGCACTGCCTAGCAAGGCTTGCTGCTGTGATCCCAGGCAGCAGGGGGATCTGCAGAGCATGCTTGTGGAACAGAGAGGAAGATGAGCTTAGAGAAGTCAGGGCTGAGAGCAGGGAAGAGAGAAGATTTGGGTCTGTCTGTGAGCTTTTCATTTTGCTGGTTAGATCCCAAAGCCTGCCCTGGTCAGGACTTCATAGAATGTTAGGGGTTGGAAGATCTGGAGATCATCCAATCCAATCCCCCTGCCAGAGCAGGGTCACCCAGGGTAGGGCACCCAGGAAAACATCCAGGTGGGTTTGGGAAGTCTCCACAGCAGGAGACTCCACAACCTCTCTGGGCATTCAGTTCTAACCCCCTGCCATGGGCAGGGACACCTCCCACCAGCCCAGGTTGTTCAAGGCCTCATCCAGCCTGGCCTTGAACACCCCCAGGGAAGAAGCATCCACAGCCTCCCTGGCTCTCCCCACCCTCACTCTCAACAATCTCTTCCTCAGCTCCAGTCTGAGTCTTCCCTCTCCCAGCTCAAAGCCATTGCCTCTTGTCCTGGCACTCCCAGCCCTTGGAGACCTTATAGATAGCAGAGTGGAGTCACAGAATGCACCTTGATGGTGGAGGAGGGAAACTCAGCTGTTGGAAGAACTCCCTATGAAGACAAAGAGAGAGGAATAGTGCAGCATTTTAGAGGGAACATCAGAAGCAGCTCTCCCAGGTGTGGCAGCCTGGGTGAGTCAGCAGCAGGAGGGTTTGTGGCAGCCTGCTGCAGAGTTAGGAGGGTGCTGAACAGCCAGCCTGAGCTCTCTGGAATTCAGTGCCAGGCATCTCTGCACTGCCAGGCATCATTCTGTCCAGCTGGTCCTCATTGTCTCTTCAGGTGGTTCTCATCCCCCAGGTCTGTCCTGAGCAGCTCTGCTATGAGGAGAGGCTGAGGGAGCTGGGGGTGTTCAGCCTGGAGAAGAGAAGACTCTGGGGGGACCTTAGAGCTGCCTGCCAGTACCTGAAGGGATCCTGCAGGAAGGCTGGAGGGGGACTTCTCATGAGGGTGTCTAGAGACAGGCCAAGGGGGAATGGTTTTGAGCTGAGTAGGTTTGGAAGAAGTTCTTCAGTATGAGGGTGGTGAGACACTGGCACAGGTTGCCCAGGGAGGCTGTGGCTTCCTCCTCCCTGGGGGTGTTCAAAGCCAGGTTGGGTGAAGCCATGAGCAAGCTGTGCTGGTGGGAGGTGTCCCTGCCCATGGCAGGGGGTTGGAGCAGATGATCTCTGAGGTCCCTTCCAACCTAAGCCATTGTTTGATTCCTCACCCCTCCAGGTTTGCAGTGGTTTCTGTGGATGGAAAGGTTGGGGCAGATGATCCTTGGGGTCCCTTCCCAGCTGGCATTCTGGGATTCTGTGTCTCAAGGCACTAAATTACAACTGAACTTGTGGTGATGCTTAGGTGATGATGAACTTAAATCCACTTTCCCCCCCACAATGGCCAGTGGCTGCTTGGAAGCTCCTTCCTCTGCTCTTCATTCACTTTTAAAAGGACAACAAAAGAAAAAGAGGAGAAAAGGCTGAGAGCTGAGCTCAAGTTTGGAAGAACCCCTGAGGGACAGGTGGCTTTGGTGGCATCTCTCAGCAGCCCTGCTGTCAGTGGGCTATCAGCTCTCCCACCCAAGCAGGGAATGTGTTCTGCACTCTGCTCCTTGCCAGAAGCAATGTGAAGCTTCCCCAAAGAGTTAAGAGAGTGGCCATCAGTCATGGAAAGTGGGGGAGGTTTTCCTTCCCCCTTTGCTCTCTGCCTCTTGCCATCTGCCCTCCTCAGCTCTCAGCTGTGATGTGCTGTACAAGACTGGAGCCCCTATGACAAGAGGGATCTGGAGGGGCTGGAAGGTGTCCAGAGCAGGGCCAGGAGGAGGAGCAGAGGGCTGGAGCTGCTCTGCTGTGAGGACAGACTGAAGGAGTTGGGGCTGTTCAGTCTGCAGAACAGAAGGCTTCCAGGTGACCTCATTGTGGCCTTCCAGGATCTGAAGGGGGCTCCAAGAAGGCTGGGGAGGGACTGCTCAGGATCTCAGGCAGTGCTAGGACTAGGGGGAATGGAATGAAGCTGGAGGTGGGGAGATTGAGGCTGGAGGGGAGGAGGAAGTTCTTTCCCATGAGAGTGGTGAAGCCCTGGAATGGGTTGTGCAGGGAGGTGGTTGAGGCCCCAGCCCTGGAGGTGTTTGCAGCCAGGCTGGCTGAGGCTGTGGCCAGGCTGATGTAGTGTGGGGTGTCCCTGCCCATGGCAGGGGGGTTGGGACTGGCTGATCCTTGTGGTCCCTTCCAACCCTGACTGATACTGTGATACTGCACCTTTCTCAGCTCCCAACTTCCCTGTCCCATCCCCCAGCAGGTTGTGGGAGGCTTTGTTTATGCCTTATCAGGGAGCTGTCCCCATGGGGAGTCATCCTTCTTTCCCCACTTCCTCCACCCTTCCAGTGCCATCCTGCCCTGTCTCCCTCTGTTTGCAGTAGGGTTAATGTTTGCTCTCTCTGGTGACTGGTGCCATTCATCTCTGCAGTGGAGCTGGGTGGGTGTGGAGACAGAAGCATCCTGGTGGGGTTTGTTTTGGTTTGGAAGTCATCCCATGGGCACTTTCCAGCTAAGAGGCCACTCAGTGGAGCAGTGCAGGTAGCTCATGGATGTCTCTGGTCCTAATTCTTCATAGGGTCATAGGCTCATGGAATGGGTTGGGTTGGAAGGGACCTTCAAGATCATCCAGTCCCAAACCCCTGCCTTGGGCAGGGACACCTCCCACCAGCACAGCTTGCTCACAGCCACATCCAGCCTGGCCTTGAACACCTCCAGGCAGGGGACAGACACAGCCTCCTTGGGCAACCTGTGCCAGAGTCTCCCCACCCTCACTCTCAAGAGTTTCTTCCTCATCTCCAGTCTCAATCTCCTCTCTCCCAGCTCAAAGCCATTGTCCCTCATCCTGCCACTCCCAGCCCTTGTCCAAAGCCTTGAACACCTCTAGGTGTTTCTAGGGCATTCTTTGTTGTTCCTAGGCTACAGAAACCCTGTTTGGTGTTCACTCATCTTGGGGTGGCTTCCAGCCCTGAGGGAGGATGTTCTGCTTCCTTCCAACAGGTCTAAGTGGAGAGATCTGTCTGCTCCCTGGCACCAGCAATGCATTAGTGGTGCAGCTGGAGCAGCCAAAGGCTTGGCAGCTCCTCCTGGAGTCCCTGGCCCTGGAATGGAGCAGTGGCTTTGCAGAGGTTTGCCTGGTTGCTTGCTTGGGGGTTTCTTGCTAGGGGGTTTCTTGGTTGAAGTTTTCTTGGCTGGGGTTTTCTTGGTTGGGGTTTTCTTGGCTGGAATTCTCTTGGCTGGGGTTTTCTTGGTTGGGGTTTCCTTGGTTGGGGTTTTCTTGGCTGGAATTCTCTTGGCTGGAATTCTCTTGGCTGGAATTCTCTTGGCTGGGGTTTTCTTGTTTGGGGTTTCCTTGGTTGAGGCTTTCCTGGGGTTTTCTTGGTTGGAGTTTCCTTGGCTGGGGTTTTCTTGGTTGAGGTTCTTTTGGTTGGGGTTTTCTTGGTCGAGGTTCTCTTGGTTGGGGTTCTCTTGGTTTGGGGTTTCTTTGGCTGAGGTTTCCTTGGTTGGGGTTTCCTTGGTTGGGGTTTCCTTGGCTGGGGTTTTCTTGGATGATATTTTTGGTTGGGGTTTCCTTGGTTGAGGTTTTGTTGGGGTTTCCTTGGTTGGGGTTTCTTTGGCTGAGGTTTCCTTGGTTGGGGTTTTCTTGGTTGGGGTTCACCTTGGTTGGGGTTTCCTCGGTTGAGGTTTTCCTGGGGTTTTCTTGGTTGGGGTTTTCTTGGTTGGGGTTTTCTTGGTTGGGGTTCTTTTGGTTGAGGTTTTCTTGGTTGGGGTTCTCTTGGTTGGAGTTTCCTTGGCTGGGGTTTTCTTGGTTTGGGGTTTCCTTGGTTGGGGTTTTCTTGGTTTGGGGTTCTCTTGGTTGGAGTTTCCTTGGCTGGGGTTTCCTTGGTTTGGGGTTTTCTTGGCTGGGGGTTCTTGGTTGGGGTTTTCTTGGTTGGGGTTTCCTTGGTTGAGGTTTTGTTGGGGTTTCCTTGGTTGGGGTTTCTTTGGCTGAGGTTTCCTTGGTTGGGGTTTTCTTGGTTGGGGTTCACCTTGGTTGGGGTTTCCTCGGTTGAGGTTTTCCTGGGGTTTTCTTGGTTGGGGTTTTCTTGGTTGGGGTTTTCTTGACTGGGGTTTTCTTGGTTGGGGTTCTCTTGGTTGGGGTTTCCTTGGTTGAGGTTTTGTTGGGGTTTCCTTGGTTGGGGTTTCTTTGGCTGAGGTTTCCTTGGTTGGGGTTTTCTTGGTTGGGGTTCTCTTGATTGGGGTTTCCTTGGTTTGGGGTTTTCTTGTCTGGGGTTTTTCTGGTTGGAG
The DNA here is from genome assembly GCF_026170545.1 of Melanerpes formicivorus. Classification (NCBI taxonomy): domain Eukaryota; kingdom Metazoa; phylum Chordata; class Aves; order Piciformes; family Picidae; genus Melanerpes; species Melanerpes formicivorus. The sequence continues at coordinate 336,378 of NW_027142519.1, read as the reverse complement.
TTTCCTTGGTTGGGGTATCCTTGGCTGAAATTGTCTTGCTTTGGAGTTTTCTTGGTTGGAATTTTCTTGGTTTGGGGTTTCCTTGGTTGGGGTTTCCTTGGTTGAGGTTTTCTTGGTTGAGGTTTTCTTGGTTGGGGTTTTCTTGGTTGGGGTTTCCTTGGTTGGGGTATCCTTGGCTGAAATTTTCTTGCTTTGGAGTTTTCTTGGCTGGAATTTTCTTGGTTTGGGGTTTCCTTGATTGGGGTTTTCTTGGTTGAGGTTTTCTTGGTTGGGGTTCTCTTGGTTGGGGTTCTCTTGGTTGGGGTTTTCTTGGCTGGAGTTTTCTTGGTTGGGGTTTTCTTGGTTTGGTGTTTCCTTGGGTTGAGGTTTCCTTGGTTGAGGTTTTCCTGGGGTTTTCTTGGTTGGAGTTTCCTTGGTTGGGATTTCCTTGGCTGAAGTTTTCTTGCTTTGGAGTTTTCTTGGTTGGAATTTTCTTGGTTTGGGGTTTCCTTGGTTGGGGTTTCCTTGGTTGAGGTTTTATTGGGGTTTTCTTGGTTGAACTTTTCATGGGTTGAGGTTTTCTTGGCTGAGGTTTTCTTGGTTGGGGTTTTCTTGGTTGGGGTTTCCTTGGCTGGGCTTTCCTTGGCTGGGATTTCCTTGGTTGAGGCTTTATTGGGGTTCTCTTGGGTTGGGGTTTTCTTGGTTGGAGCTTTCTTGTTTGAGGTTCTCTTGGTTGGGGTTCTCTTGGCTGAGGTTTTCTTGGCTGAGGTTTTCTTGGTTGAGGTTTTCTTGGGGTTCTCTTTGTTTGGGGTTTTCTTGGTTGGAGCTTTCTTGGTTGGGGTTCTCTTGATTGGGGTTCTCTTGGCTGAGGTTTTCTTGGTTGAGGTTTTCTTGGTTGAGGTTTTCTTGGGGTTCTCTTGCTTTGGGGTTTTCTTGGTTGGAGCTTTCTTGGTTGAGGTTCTCTTGGTTGGGGTTTTACTGGTTGGGGTTTTCTTGGTGGAGTTTTTCTTAGCTTGGGGCTGTTTTTGGTGTTTGAGCTGTGTGTGCCCAGCAGCTTAGGAAGAGTGAGGATTTTCCTGCAGTGTGCTCCTACCACAGGCTCAGCATCACAGCTGAGCAGCACTGCTCTCACGGTGCAGAGGTTTACTCTCTGTTTGTACACTTGAGTGAGGGCTGGGGAGGCTGGGGGCCAAGGGCAGGGCACAGGGGTTCAGGGAGTTCCAGTGCTCCAAACAATCTTCCTGGGACCTGAAGGAGTTAATTTTCTGGAGCCTTGCCCTCCATTTCCAAAGGGACCTAAGGGGTGAAGCCCAGGGAGCCCTGAGCCTTCGAGGGGGGTGCTCAGAGGTAGGTGTGGATGTGCAAGTCAGACCAGGCTGCTTGCTCAGAGCTCTGCTCTCCAGGCTGCTCTCTGCTCTCCAGGCTGCTCTCTGCTCTCCAGGCTGCTCTCTGCTCTCCAGGCTGCTCTCCCCTCGTGCCTCCCCAGCACACTCTGTCCAGCAACTTTCCATTACAGGAAACATCTGCTGGGAGGCAGGGCTGAGCCTAGGTTACTGCAGGGCATTGGCCGCCAGAGTTACCCAGCTCCACTCTCTGCAAGCATGTGTGAGGCACTTGGGTGTCTGCCTCCCAGGAGAAGCCTTGACAGAGACTGGAGCTGCCTTGCAGAGCAGAGGAGGACTAGAGAGGAGAGCCTGAGGCAGGCACTGAAGGAGTAACTGCTCTGCTGCTTTCAAAGAGGAGACAAATCCCAACCAAAGAGCTCTTTGAGTCTCTGAGTGCTTTGCTGTCCTTGCCCAGCCCTGGAAACCTCGGCCAGACCTGCTCCAGTGGGCTGCTGCTGCTGCTGGGAGCTATTTCAGTGGCTGCCCAAGGCACTGGGCCTGGGTCAGGAGCTGCAGGAGCCTCTCAGCCCTGCCTGGGACTGCTCAGGCTCTTGGCACATCTGCAGCGCTCTGGAAGGGATGCCCACAGCGAGAGGCTGGTGAGACTGGAGCAGAGGAGCACAGAGCTTGCCCACCAGCAAGCTCACCCCAATGAGCCAGCTCTGTCCATGTCCTCTGGAGGGCAAAGGAGATCTCAGATCTCCAGAGGCTGCTGGGGGAGACGACCTGAGTGTGAGTGGGAAAGTAGGGGAAGGCAGCTCGAGTCCTGCCCAGCTGCTGTGTCTCCTTCGGCTTTGAATCTAAACAAGAAGCAGTGACAGCAGGAACAGGAAAAGCAGAGTCTGGGTGAGAGCACAGGGAGCTGTGCAAGTGCTGAGGAGCACCATGGATTCCTTGCTGGAGTGTGGGGCTCTCTGGGATCTTGTGCTGGACCAAGAACTGCCACGTCTGCTGTGGGACCTGGAGGGGTTTGCTGACCTACCACAAGCAAGTGTCAGCCCTGGATGGGATGGAATTCCAGCTGTGAGTGTCTCTAAAGGGAGCTCTGTGTCACCCTGACAGGAGCATCTGCTCCAGAGCAGGCTTTGGACAGGTCAGGACCTCCCTGACTGCAGGGAAGGAGGGGGAAGCACTGCTCCACATGGAGGCTGTAGTGCTGAGTTGGGTTGCTGGGATGCTTTGAACCCAAAGCTCTGTTCCTCCCTCCCTTCCCATCCTCTCTGCTTGTCCCAGGAAATCCTTGGGTTTGGGCTCCTGCTGGAGCCCATCTCTGACCCAGACCTTTTGCAGATGTCCAGGCTGGGAGTGTGGTGAGTAACATTCCTGTTGGTGTCAGCAGATCTCACTCTGAAGCAGGAGACCTTCCTTTGGGCCCCCAGGGCTGGAGCACATCTCTGAAGGGCTGAGTTGTTGGCAAACTGATTTCTTTCTAGTGAGGAAGAGGAAATGCTTTTGGGGACAGGAGGCTGTCTGGGTTTCCTCCTGGGATCTGATGGCATTTGACAACTCTCTAAGGCTAATGCTACATAAATTCCATGTTCCTCACACCCCTGTGGCCCCACCAGCACCTTCCCAAGCAGGAGCTACCTTCTGTAATGGTTTGGGTTTTGGGGACCCTTGCTCTGAGCTGTAACTCACCCTTGTGCTTTGGGAGCTCTGTGTGGTGCAGCTGGAAGAGGTTAGCAGAAGGTTGCTGAGATGAGCTGAAGATGGGAAGGGAAAAGGTTGCAGCTCAGGTTGCTTCACCTTCCCTGCAGCTGTGGGAGAAAGAAGATGACTTGGGAGATGGGAGATGGGAGATGCAGGCTTCCTGGGGCTCCACCTGCCTCTGTTTTGGTGAACTCTGCCTTCAAAGGATGTTTTGAGCATGGCCATGGTGTGAGGAGGTGGTCTAAGGTGGACAGACAGCTCAGAGAACACCAGAGAGAAGGTAGCTCCTGCTCTGCCTCCAGCCAACAGCATGTTTGTCTCTGAGGTCTTCCATGAGGCCAAGTGTCTGCAGTTTAAGAGCACAACGTGGTTGAGACCCTGCAAAGCCTCCTGAGCCCCACCAAAGTGTTTGTACTGCACCAGTCAGTGGCTGCATGTTCACTGCTGCCAGGTGGAGCTCTTGGTGGGGAGAGCAGTGACTGCAGTGCTCCTGAGTGGAGCTCTTGGTGGGGAGAGGGAGGAGGGTGACTGCAGTGCTCCTGAGTGGAGCTCTTGGTGGGGAGAGGACTGAGGGTGGCTGCAGTGCTCCTGAGTGGAGCTCTTGGTGGGGAGAGGGAGGAGGGTGCCTGCAGTGCTCCTGAGTGGAGCTCTTGGTGGGGAGAGGGAGGAGGGTGCCTGCAGTGCTCCTGAGTGGAGCTCTTGGTGGGGAGAGGGAGGAGGATGATTCAGTTGCTGGGGAGAGGAAGGAGGCTGATTCCGTTGCTGGAGAGAGGGAGGAGGGTGACTGCACTATTCCTGAGCTCCTGCTGGCAGACAGCTGAGGTTGCCCTGGCAGGACTGAAGTTGCCCTGGCAGGGCTGAGGTTGCCTGGCAGGGCTGAGGTTGCCCTGGCAGGGCTGAGGTTGCCCTGGCAGGGCTGCAGCTGCCCTGAGGTGCCTGAGGGGCTGCTGTGCTGCTGTGGCAGAGCTGGGGGTGGGTGGCTGATGCAGTGCAGGCACAGCAGGTGTCCTGCCAGTCCCTGTACAGTCAAGAGAGCTCTTCAGGCAGAGCAGTTCTGGTTGGCTACCCAGCAGTTGTGGGCATAGCCCTTCTACTCTGTACTTGCTCTTCCAGGGCAGGTTCTCCTCCTCTTCTCACTTGGTGCACTGAATCCCAGACCCTCCCATCTGTGCCTGCTGCGATGGGAGCTCCTGGCCTCCTGCTCTGCCAATGCTTCTGATCCCCCTTCTCCTGCCCCAGGCCTTCCTCCTCTCCCACTCCAGCTCCCTGCCCTCCTGCCTGCCCCTCTCTTGACCAGGCCCTCTGTTCCTTGCAGGTGTTGAGTCCAACCTACAAACAGCGGAATGAGGATTTCAGGAAGCTCTTCAAGCAGCTCCCGGACACGGAGCGCCTCATCGTGGGTAAGGCCAGCCCCTGGGGGCCTGCTCTGCTCTGCTCAGCTCTGCTGTGCTCTGCTCTGCTGAGCTCTGCTCTGCTCTGCTGGGCCACCTGCATGCAGCTGCTTCTGCTTCTCCAAACAGATTGCCACCCAGGAGCAGTCCTGTGCACAGGCAGAATTCCTCCTCACCATTGCTAACGGGTTTCACTGCACAGAGCCAGGGGGTGGCAGGGCTTGGAAAGGACCTCTGGAGCTCATGGAGTCCAGCCCCCCTGGCAAGGCAGGGCCCCCTGGAGATGGGGAAGGAACACATCCAGGCAGGTTTGGGATGTCCCCAGAGATGGAGACTCCATCACCTCTCTGGGCAGCCTGCTCCAGGGCTCTGCCTCTCTTCAGTTCTAGAAGTTCCTCCTCATGTTCAGATGAGCTTCTGATGTTCACTCTGTGCCCACTGCCCCTTGTGCTGCCCCTGGGCACCACTGAACACAGCCTGGCCCCAACCTCCTGACCCCCACCCTTGGAGTATTGATCAGCATTGATCAGATCCCCCTCTCCATGCTAAACAGCCCCAACTCTCTCAGCCTTTCCTCCTCACAGAGCTGTTTCAGTCCCCTGTGTCCCCTTCAGTCTCTGCAGCCCTTTGCTGTCCCCTCTCCAGCAAGTCTCTGTTCCTCTTGCACCAGGGAGCCCAGAACTGGATGCAAGGCTCCAGATGTGGCCTCAGCAGGGCAGAGCAGAGAGGAGTTCTGTTTCAGGGAGAGCAGTGCTGGTTTGTATCAGCTGCAGCTGTGTGCCCTCAGACTTGCAGGAGCCCCTTTTCCCCCACAGGGCTCCCCCAAGCCCAACAGTGTGTTGCTGTTTGAGCCCTTCCCTCCCCTGGACAGGGTTGCAGTGCCTCAACATGCACACCACGGAGCTTCCCTTTTGCTTAACCTCCCTGCTGCTCCCTGCTCACACACAGCTGCCCTGCCCACGGCTGCTGAGGCTGAGGAGTGGCTGCCCAGTGCCCTGCATCTGCTCTTTTGTCTGCTCTAAGTGGTGATCTCATCCCATGCTGTTGGAGCAGGCAGCCCCTAGGAGAGGAATAGGAGTTGTGGAGGGTGCTTCACAGTCTCACAGTGTAACTAAGGGTGGAAAGGACCTCAAGGGTCATCAAGTCCAACCTGTCACCACAGACCTCATGACTAGACCATGGCACCAAGTGCCACATCCAATCCCCTCTGGAACACCTCCAGGGATGGGGACTCCACCACCTCCCTGGGCAGCACATCCCAATGGCCAGTGACTCTCTCAGTGAAGAACTTTCTCCTCACCTCGAGTCTAAACCTCCCCTGGCACAGCTTGAGACTGTGTCCTCTTGTTCTGGTGCTGGGTGCCTGGGAGAAGAGACCAACCCCCTCCCGGCCACAACCACCCCTCAGGTAGTTGTAGAGAGCAATGAGGTCACCCCTGAGCCTCCTCTTCTCCAGGCTAAGCAACCCCAGCTCCCTCAGCCTCTCTCACAGAGCTGTGCTCAAGGCCTCTCCCCAGCCTTGTTGCCCTTCTCTGGACACCTTCAAGTGTCTCAATGTCCTTCTTAAACTGAGGGGCCCAGAACTGGACACAGTACCTCAGATGTGTCCTAACCAAAGCAGAGTGCAGGGGCAGAATGACTTCCCTGCTCCTGCTGGCCACACTGTTCCTGATGCAGGTCAGGCTTCGGCTGGGAGAGGAATGAACAGTGGCACCAGGAAGGTGGAAAGGAAAGACAGGTTACAGTCTGGACATAGCATCTGGGCTGCTGCAGAATGAGAGCTAATAAGGGCAAGCTCAGTCAGTGACAGACTGGCTGTGACATGCCCTGGGGAGCAACCAGAACCTAGTGGACAGAGCAGCAGCTGAGGCTCAGTTCCTCCTGGCTCTGCCTTTGCCTTTGTGCAGGATCCTGTTGAGCAGCTTCTGCTCTGCCTGCTGCTGCTGCTTGTGCTCTCCTTTCTGCTGTGCTGGCTGCTGGTTTATGCTGCTGCTGAGTGATGATCTGTTGTCCACCCACAGATTACTCATGTGCTCTACAAAGAGACATTCTCCTGCAGGGCCGCCTCTACCTCTCTGAAAACTGGATCTGCTTTTACAGCAACATCTTCCGTTGGGAGACACTGGTAAGGCTGTCCCTGTGCCTCACAGAGCCACACAGTGGCTTGGCTTGGAAGGGACCTCCAAGATCATCCAGTTCAAACCCCCTGCCATGGGCAGGGACACCTCCCACCAGCACAGCTTGCTCAAGGCCTCATCCAGCCTGGCCTTGAACACCTCCAGGCAGGGGACAGCCACAGCCTCCCTGGGCAGCCTGTGCCAGGCTCTCCCCACCCTCACTCTCAACAATTTCTCCCTTATCTCCAGTCTCAGTCTCCTCTCTCCCAGCTCAAAGTCATTGTTTCTCCTCCTGGCACTCCCAGCCCTTGTCCAAAGTCCCTTCCCAGCTCTCCTGGAGCCCTTCAGGTACTGGAAGGCTGCTCTGAGGTCTCCCTGGAGCCTCATCTCCAGGCTGCACAGCCCCAACTCTCCCAGCCTGTCCCCCTAGGGGAGGTTCTGAAGCCCTCTGAGCATCCTGGTGGCCTGGCCTCCTCCAGCTGTTGGATGTCCTCCTTGCACTTCCCAGGTTGCTCACCCAGCCTGGTCTTAAACACCGCCAGGGCTGAGACGTCCACAGCTTCTCTGGGCCACCCTTGGCAGAGTCTCACCACCCCCACAGCAGAGAACTTCCCCATGCTGGGGTGCTTGCTGGTGCAGCTGTGAGAGTCTCATTCCCTTGTCCCTCTCACCAAGTGTCTCTCTTTGCCTGTGCTCCTCTCCTGCCCTGCCCCTGCTGCCCGGCCGGCCGCAGCTGACCGTCCGCTTGAAGGACATCTGCTCCATGACCAAGGAGAAGACAGCAAGGCTCATCCCTAATGCCATCCAAGTTTGCACTGACACTGAAAAGGTACTTCCTTGAAGCCTCTCCCCTTCTGGGGCCACCCTGTGTGGCTCTCAGAGGCAGGGACAGTGTCTGCTCCGAGGTAGCTTGTGCTGCCTGGGGCCGGGGAGCGGGGAGGAGGGATGGGTGCAGAGCTTCTGCAGCCCCTGGGACACAGCTAGCTCACATGGGGGGGTGGGTGGGGGCAGGTAGAAGATGCAGGTTGTATGGCAGCACATCTCTTAACAGCTGCTCCTGTGCTCACTGCCTTAGGTGAGAGGCACTCAGCCTCCCAGGGATGAGACCTCCAGGAGCTTCAGGCTGTGCTGAAGAGCTGGGCAGCTGCACTGTGTGGCTTGCTCAGAGCTCCTGTGGACACCAGCTGGGGAGTGACCCAAGCAGGCTTCTCCCTTCTCCTTTTCTGACCTGCCTGTCTCTCCATCTCTCCCCATTCAGCACTTTTTTACTTCCTTTGGGGCTCGAGACAGGACCTACATGATGATGTTCAGACTCTGGCAGAATGCTCTCCTGGACAAGGTACAGAGACCAGCAGCTCAGTCTTGGGGTGGGGTGAAAGGGAGGGCTTCAGACACCTGCAGGGGCATGGTACCTGCCTTTGGGCAGAGCAGGCACAGGACTGCAGCTGCAGTTCCCTCTTCTTCCCTGGAATTCTGTCAGTGTGCACTTAGCAAATGCCACTTGGCCTCTGCTGAGATAGAATCATGGAGTGCTTTGGGTTGGAAGGCACCTTAGAGGTCATCTAGTGCCAACCTCCCTGCCCTGGGCAGGGATGTGTAGAAGCATGCACCTGAGGAAGGCCTTTTGAGGTTCATTGTTCAGGTGGAACAGGCCAGGTGAGAGCAGTTCACAGTGCAAGACAGAGAGCTCACTGCACTCTGGGGCATTCTGTGCTTCAGAGGTGCAGAGGTTGAGGCAGAGCAGCAAAAGATCCTGAGGAGGTGTGGGGGTTGGACAGGGTTTCTGGAGCTCATCCAGTCCAACCCCCCTGCCAAGGCAGGGCACACAGGAGCACATCCAGGTGGGGCTGGGAAGTCTCCAGAGATGGAGACTCCACCACCTCTCTGGGCAGCCTGCTCCAGGCCTCCAGCACCCTTCAGTTAAAGTCTTTGCTCAGCTTTAGTTCAGGGCATCCCAAAAGCAGAGGAGAGCAGTGGGGGGTGTGCAGTGCAGTGGGTAAGGGCTGGCTGGGTTGGGTTTTCAAGTGGAGCAGGGCTGTGCCCCTGCTGTGCCAGGGGCCCCATCTGTCCTATTTGCTCCTAGAAGCAGATCCCAGGAGCATTCCTGGCCTCCCTGCAGGAGCAAGGCTCAGGAACTGATGTTAGAGTGCTGCAAGCATTTCAAGAAGCCCTGGCTTGAGTTCATCCCCTCCTGGAGGCTCAAGTGATCACCACCCCACCCCCCAGAATACCCTGTCCTGAGAGTCAGGGTGGTGTTCAGTATGCAGCAGGATCCCTTGGCAGTGGGCAGCTTCTCTTGCTCCCATGTGCTGTCATTTAATCAGCCTTTGGAAGCTCCTGACAAAAGTCACTGCCCTTGCTTTCAAGGTCAGAGCAAATGGGAACTGAGAGGTGGAGTGATAAAGGCAGGAAGCACTTCCAGAGCTCTTCTTCCAAAGTTCCTCTCCTTCTATCACCTGAGACTAGGGAGAAGAGCCCAACCCCCACCTCAATCCAGCCTCCTTCAGGTAGCTGCAGAGAGCAAGGAGGTCTCCTCTCAGCCTTCTCTTCTGCAGGCTGAGCAACCTCAGCTCCCTCAGCCTCTCCCCACAAGTCTCATAGTTTCATAGTTTCATAGTTTCATTCAGGGTTGGAAGGGACCACAAGGATCAGCCAGTTCCAACCCCCCTGCCATGGGCAGGGACACCCCACACTAGATCAGGCTGGACAGAGCCTCATCCAGCCTGGTCTTAAACACCCCCAGGGACGGGGCCTCAACCACCTCCCTGCACAACCCATTCCAGGGCTTCACCACTCTCATGGTGAAGAACCTCCTCCTCACATCTAGCCTGAATCTCCCCACCTCCAGCTTCATTCCATTCCCCCTAGTCCTAGCACTGCCTGAGATCCTGAGAAGTCCTTCCCCAGCCTTCCTGTAGGCCCCCTTCAGATACTGGAAGGCCACAATGAGGTCACCTCGAAGCCTTCTCTTCTCCAGACTGAACAGCCCCAACTCCTTCAGTCTGTCCTCACAGCAGAGGTGCTCCAGCCCTCTGATCATCCTTGTGGCCCTTCTCTGGACACATTCCAGCACCTCCACATCCCTCTTGTAATAGGGGCTCCAGAACTGGACACAGTACTCCAGGTGGGGTCTCACCAGGGCTGAGCAGAGGGGGAGGATCACCTCCCTTGCCCTGCTGGCCACACTTCTCCTGATGCAGCCCAGGATCTGATTGGCTTTGCGGGCTGCAAGTGCAGACTGAGAGCTCAAGTCCAGCTCTCCAAACCCCTCACCAGCTTCATTGCCCTAAGAAAGAGAAGAGTCAGAGGAAGTGTGGGGAGGGAGGTGCAGGTTTTCTGCTCACACTGTTGTGTGCACAGCATTGTGGCAGAGGGGAGTCTCAGCCCATGTGCTGCTCTGGGGGTTGGCTTTCTGACCCTTAAGTCTTGTCAGGTTGTGGCATGGCAGAATGAGAAAGTCAGAGTTTGGGGCAGAACCTGGGCTGACTTGGTGTAAGGGGGCTTGGCTGGGGGCATTCAGAGGAGTGTGGCCAGCAGAGCCAGGGAGCTTCTCCTCCACCTGCTGGGACCTCACCTAGAATATTGCATCCAGCTCTGGGCTCCCCAGCTCAGGAGGGACAGGGATCTGCTGCAGAGAGGCCAAGGGAGGGCTGCAAGGCTGCTGAAGGGACTGCAGCACTGCCTGGGGAGGAGAGGCTGAGAGCCCTGGGGCTGTTGAGGCTGCAGAGGAGAAGGCTGAGAGGGATCTGAGCAATGTCTCTCAAGAGCTGAGGGCTGGGGGTCAGGAGGGAGGGGACAGGGACAGGCTCTGCTCAGCTGCACCCTGGGCTAGGCCAAGGAGCAAGGGATGGAAAGTGCAGCCCAGGAGGTTGCAGCTCAGCAGGAGGAGGAACTTCTGCCCTGGGAGGCTCCCAGAGGCCTGGAGCAGGCTGCCCAGAGAGGTTGTGGAGTCTCCTTCCCTGGAGCCTTCCCAGCCCTGTCTGGATGTGTTCTGTGTGACCTGGGCTGGACTTTGTGCTCCTGCTCTGGCAGGGGGTTGGACTGGAAGCTCTCCAGAGGTCCCTTCCAACCCCTAACATCCTCTGATCTCTAAGCCAGCTTGGCCTGGCAGTAGAAGGCTACCTACAGCCCCAGCCCTTAGCCAGCATGGGGCTGTGCCAGTAACACACAACCCTCCTTGTAGCAGGGCTCAGAAGAGGTGAACCCATCAGAAGGCTCTCACCTCCCATCAGGGCCAGGGATGTGATGCTCCTGCCTGTGGTAGTTCCAAAAGCTGATGGTGTTTTGTGTTCCTGCTGTCCTCTGCTCCCTCCTTTAGCCTCTCTGTCCAAAGGAGCTCTGGCACTTTGTCCACCAGTGTTATGGGAATGAGCTGGGTCTGACCAGTGATGATGAAGACTATGTGCCTCCTGATGATGACTTCAACACAATGGGGTGAGTGAGGAGGACTAAAATCCTGCCTGTGATGAAGGAAAGGTGGCCTCAGGAGAGTAAGAATCCTGATGCATTGCATGCCTCTAACTGCTCAGTGTCCCTGGTGAGAGAGTCAAGGTTGTGGCCAAGTGTTTGCCCTTACATGTGAGTGTTCAAAGAGCTGAAGGGTTCCATTTCCTCCTGGAAGTCAGTGGGGCCCAAAATGCTTCTGCTTGCTGCTAGTGCTTGTAAATCATAGAGCCACAGAACCTCCCAGGTTGGAATAGACCTCAGTCCAACCTATGACCTAACACCATCTAATCAACTGAACCATGGCTCCAAGTGCCACATCCAAGCCCCTCTTGAACACCCCCAGGGATGGGGACTCCACCACCTCCCCAGGCAGCACATCCCAATGGCCAATTCCTCTTGCTGGGAAGAACTTTCTCCTCACCTCCAGCCTGAGCCTCCCCTGGCACAGCTTGAGACTGTGTCCTCTTGTTCTGGTGCTGGGTGCCTGGGAGAAGAGACCAACCCCCACCTGGCTACAACCTCCCTTCAGGGAGTTGGAGAGAGCAAGAAGGTCTCCCCTGAGCCTCCTCTTCTCCAGGCTAAGCAACCCCAGCTCCCTCATCCTCTCCTCACAGGGCTGTGCTCCAAGCCCCTCCCCAGCTTTGTTGCCCTTCTCTGCACACCTTCAAGTCTCTCAATCTCCTTCCTGACCTGAGGAGCCCAGAACTGGACACAGGACTCCAGGGGTGGCCTCAGCAGTGCTGAGCACAGGGCACAAGGACTTCCCTGCTTCTGCTGGCCACACTCTGCCTGCTGCAGGCCAGGATGCCCTTGGCCTTCTTGGCCCCCTGGGCACACTGCTGGCTCCTGTTCAGCTGCTCTCCACCACTCCCCCCAGGTCCCTCTCTGCCTGGCTGCTCTCAGCCCCTCTGCCCCCAGCCCAAGCATCCCAGTGGGAAGGGCAGGCAGTGTGTTCAGTGGTCAGGAAGAGCTGAAGGTTCTCGCTGTGTGTAGGACCCCTTGGAAGGTTTGGGCTTATGATCTTCCCTGCAGGGAGCCACTTGAGTGGAAGCTTGATGGAAGTGTTTTTACTTGCTCTGTGTGTCCAGCTGTAGCTGTACTGAGAGGTGTAAACATAAACCCCTCTGTTCTCTGTGGCGTCTCAGCTACTGTGAGGAGATCCCCGTGGAGGAGAACGAAGTCAACGACAGCTCCTCCAAAAGCAGCATGGAGGCCAAGCCAGAAGCCAGCCCTCAGCTGCCAAAGAAATCTGTCACTGCCAGCACCTTGACATCCACAGGAAGCAGTGAAGCTCCAGCCTCGGTGAGTGGCTGCCTCCTGGCACCCCGAGACTGGGGAGGAGGAGGAAGTTCTCCACAGAGAGGGTGGAGAGACCCTGGAGCGGGTGACACCCAGGGAGGCTCTGGCTGCCTCCTCCCTGGAGCTGCTCAAGGTCAGCTTGGATCAGGCCTTGAGCAAGTTAATCAAGACTAGATCTGGTGCCCCCAACACCAGGAGGACATGGAACTGCTGGAGAGGTTCCAGAGGAAGCCACTGAGATGATCAGAGGCTGGAGAACCTCCCCTGTGGGGACAGGCTGAAAATGTTGGGTCAGATCATTCTTGAGAAAAGAGAAGGCTCCAGGGGGATCTTAGAGACACTTTCCAGTAGCTAAAGGGCTCCAGGAGAGCTGGGGAGGGACTTTGGACAAGGGCTGGGAGGGACAGGAGGAGGAACAATGGCTTTGAGCTGGGAGAGAGAAGATTGAGACTGGAGATGAGGAAAAAGTTGTTGAGAGTGAGGTTGGGGAGACTCTGGCACAGGCTGCCCAGGGAGGCTGTGGCTGTCCCCTGCCTGGAGGTGTTCAAGGCCATGCTGGATGAAGCCTTGATCAAGCTGGGCTGGTGGGAGATGTACCTGTAGGTGAAAGGAGTCCTGAAGGTAAAAGGCTTCTAATTCCTTCCCTGCTTTCAGCCACAGAGTCATGGGATCAGCAAGGCTGGAAAAGACCTCTTGAGATCATCAAGTCCAATCTGCTGCCCAGCTCCTCCATGACCACTAGAGCATGGCCCAGAGGGCCACATCTGCTTGTTCCTTGAGCACCTCCAGGCACTGTCACTCCCCCACCTCCTAGAATGGTTTGGGTTGAAAGGGACCTTAAAAGGATCATCCAGTTCCAACCAGCCTGCCATAGGGACCCCTCCCACCAGCCCAGGTTGCTCAGGGCCTCATCCAACCTGGCCTTGAACACCTCCAGGGAGGGGGCAGCCATGTCCCTGTGCTTCCAGGTGCTGATCTTGCCCTCATTGTGCTCTCTCCTTGCTGCAGTTTGATGGAGTGCTGCCAGAAGAGGAGGAGGCAGTGGCAGAGAGTCCTGTGGAAAAAGACCTTGGCATTGCCAATATCATGGGAGAGAAGATTGAGATCATTGGCCCTGTCACCTCCCCTTCCCTGGACTTCAATGACAATGAAGACATCCCCACTGAGCTCAGTGACTCCTCAGAGACCCATGATGAAGGTAAGTGGGGCAGGGTTGTTCCAGCAGAGTTGTTTTCAGGCTTCTCCCATCCTTACCAGTGAGGGGCTGGAGTGGCTAATACTGAATTTAGTTTCAGTTCAGGAGATGCAAAGGATTCCCCTCTTGGGCTGCAGAAGGTGGATGTGGGGGGTGAGGATAACCTGTGCAGCTCAGGAGTCCTCCTGATCCTGGCCTGCATCCAAAGCAGGGTGGCCAGAGATGGAGAGAGGGGATCCTGCCCCTCTGCTGTGCTGAGACCTCACCTGCAGGGCTGTGTCCAGCTCTGGAGTCCTCAACACAGGAGGGACATGGAGCTGATGGAGAGGGTCCAGAGTAGGCCATGAAGATGGTCAGAGGGCTGGAGAACCTCTGCTATGGGAACAGGCTGGGAGAGTTGGGGCTGTTCAGCCTGGAGAAGAGGAAGCTCCAGGGAGACCTCAGAGCAGCATTTCAGTGTCTGAAGGGGACCTACAGGAAGGCTGGGGAGGGGCTCTTGCCAAGGGCTTGTGGAGATAGGATGAGAGGCAGTGGTTTGAAAGTGGAGCAGGAGAGATTTAGCTTGGCCATCAGGAAGAAGTTCTGCACAGTGAGGGTGGGGAGACACTGGCACAGAGTCACAGAATCACCAAGGGTGGAAGAGACCTCAAAGATCACCAAGTCCAACCTGGCACCACAGACCTCCTGACTAAACCATGGCTCCAAGTGCCACATCCAATCCCCTCTGGAACACCTCCAGGGATGGGGACTCCACCACCTCCCTGGGCAGCACATTCCAATGGCTAACAACTCTCTCTGGGAAGAACTTTCTCCTCACCTCAAGCTTAAACTTCCCCTGGCACAGCTTGAGACTGTGTCCTCTTGTTCTGGTGCTGAGTGCCTGGGAGAGGAGCCCAACCCCCACCTGGCTCCAACCTACCTTCAGGGAGTTGGAGAGAGCAAGAAGGTCTCCCCTGAGCCTCCTCTTCTCCAGGCTAAGCAACCCCAGCTCCCTCAGCCTCTCCTCACAGGGCTGTGCTCCAGACCCCTCCCCAGCCTCCTTGCCCTTCTCTGCACACCTTCAAGTCTCTCAATCTCCTTCTTGACCTGAGGAGCCCAGAGCTGGACACAGGACTCCAGGGGTGGCCTCAGCAGTGCTGAGCACAGGGCACAAGGACTTCCCTGCTCCTGCTGGCCACACTCTGCCTGCTGCAGGCCAGGATGCCCTTGGCCTTCTTGGCCCCCTGGGCACACTGCTCGCTCTTGTTCACCACTCCCCCCAGGTCCCTCTCTGCCTGGCTGCTCTCAGCCACTCTGCCCCCAGCCTGTAGCTCTGCCTGGGGTTGCTGTGGCCAAAGTGCAGCCCCTGGCACTGTGACTTGTTCAATGCCATCCTGTTGGCCTCTGCCCATCCCTGAAGACATTCAAGGTCAGACTTGATGTGGCCCTGAGCAGCCTGCTCCAGTTGGAGGTGTCCCTGGTGCCTGCAGGGGGGTTGGACAAAATGACCTTTGAGGGTCCCTTCCCACCTGTGAAGCTGTGCATCAGTGCAGGAGAGGGCTCAGAGGTTGCCCTGTTGGGGCCCTTCCTGTGGAAGCCACCCAGGAAGGTGCAGGTCCCGAGCGGGCGCCGAGGCTCACGGCTGGGGCTTGTGGCTCTGTCTGCCCACAGGGGAGGTCCAGGCCTTCTATGAGGACCTGAATGGCCGTCAGTATGTGAATGAGGTCTTCAACTTCAGCGTGGACAAGCTCTATGACCTGCTCTTCACCGACTCCCAGTTCCAGAGGGACTTCATGGAGCAGCGCCGCTTCTCCGGTGAGCTGCCGCCAGGGGCAGCCGGGGCCGGGGCTGCTCCCCTGGGCTGCCCCCTGCCAGGGGCACAGCGAGGCTCTGGGGCTGCAACTTTGCCTGAGGGACTGGAAGGTGTTCTGAGCAGCTCCTGGGGCAGATCTGGGGCTGAGCAATGCTCTGAGCTGCTCCTGGGGCAGATCTAGGGACTGGGGAATGCTCTGAGAGCTCCTGGGGCAGATGTAGGGAGTGGGGAATGCTCTGAGCTGCTCCTGGGGCAGATCTAGGCACTGGGTGATGTTTTAGTAGCTCCTGGGGCAGATCTAGGCACTGGGTGATGTTCTGAGCAGCTCCTGGGGCAGCTCTAGGCACTGGGTGATGTTCTGAGCTGCTCCTGGGGCAGATCTAGGCACTGGGTGATGTTTTAGTAGCTCCTGGGGCAGATCTAGGCACTGGGTGATGTTCTGAGCAGCTCCTGGGGCAGCTCTAGGCACTGGGTGATGTTCTGAGCAGCTCCTGGGGCACCTTTACTGCCAGTAACCCAAAGCAGGTGGGAACAGCCTTGTTTAGCTCTCTAGTTTTACTTTGTCAGAGCCAGCTCTTGGTCTAGGAAAGGAGCAGAGTCTCCTATTTTTAGCCATCAGCTAAGGCCTGATGCTGTGTTCAGGTGTGAGGAAAAAGCTCCTCTAGCTCCACACCAGCCACTGCCATCAGCTGTGCAGCTGCTGATGCAAGGAGAGTGTTCTCCCTTGGCATGCTGTAGTCCTCTTGTTCCTCTAGCTGTAGGTTTGCTGTAGGATCTATGTCCCCAGCCTCTCCTCCTTTCTCTGCACCTGAAAGAAGGGGAAATGCTCACCTCCAACAGAGGAGACCTTCCTTCAACACTCAGTTCAGCCCTTGTGCTTCTGCAGCCAGCCTCTGCAAGGGGAGGGAGATCCTGGCCTGAGCTTGGCTCTAGGTTGTGCCTTTCCCTGGGGAACTAACCTGAGCTCCCTCTCCAGTTTGGTGCTGGGGAGGCCACACTGAAAGTCCTGGGTTCAGTTTTGGGGCCCTCAGTCCAAGGAGGACATTGAGAGGCTGGAGCAGGGCCAGGGAAGGGCAAGGAAGCTGGGGAAGGGTCTGGAGAAGAGGGCTGGGGAGGAGCAGCTGAGGGAGTTGGGGGTGGTGAGGCTGGAGGAGGGGAGGCTGAGGGAGACCTCCTTGCTCTCTGCAGCTCCCTGAGAGGAGGTTGGAGCCAGGTGGGGGCTGGGCTCTGCTCCCTAGTCTCAGGTGATAGAAGGAGAGGCAATGGCCTGAAATTGTGCCAGGGGAGGCTTAGGTTGGAGATGAGGAAGAATTTGTTTGCTGCCAGAGTGGTCAGGGACTGGCAGAGGCTGCCCAGGGAGGTGGTGGAGTCCCCATGCCTGGAGGTGTTCCAGAACCCTGTGGCCATGGTGGGGCTGGGTTGAAGTTTGGACTGGATGATCTTGGAGGTCTCTTCCAGCCCAAACAATTCTCTTGTTTCTAATCCCTTGAACTGAATGGGGTTTTTCTTTTGTCCTCTCAGATATTATCTTTCACCCCTGGAAGAAGGAAGACAATGGCAATCAGACCAGAGTGATCCTGTACACCATCACCCTCACCAACCCCCTGGCCCCCAAAACTGCCACTGTCACTGAGACACAGGTAGGTGAGAGGGGAGCAGCTGGGGAATGCTTTGCAGGGAGAGATCTGCAGCACTTTCCTTGCCTTGGGCACACTGCTGTGCTTGCTGTCCTCCTCCCTCTCCATGCCCCTTCACAGCTCTTCCTGGTATTAACTTGCTGCCCAGTATGGCTGCAGTGGGAGTGACTGAGGGGACAGAGCTGGGCTGGGCTGGGCTCCAAGGAGAGGACCCCCAGAAGCAGAAGAGGTTGCAAACAAGGCAGCAGGTTCTAACAGTGTGTCTGTCACTCAGACTGCTGTGTGCTGAGATGTGGGAAGCCCAGCAGGTGTTAGTAAGTCAGATACTCTCTGGCCAGGCCTCCTCACATCTCCTCACCAGTGCAGACAATCTACATACAACAGGGAATGGGTTGAAGCTGGGAGAGGGGAGATGGAAACCTCAGAGCAGACTTTCAGTACCTGAAGGGCTACAGGAGAGCTGGAGAGGGAGTTTTGACAAGGGCTGGGAGTGCCAGGCTGAGGAACAATGGCTTTGAGCTGGGAGAGAGGAGACTGAGAGTGGAGATGAGGAAGGAATTGTTGAGAGTGAGGCTGGGGAGACTCTGGCACAGGCTGCCCAGGGAGGCTGTGGCTGTCCCCTGACTGAAGGCCAGGCTGGATGAGGCCTTGAGCAGCCTGAGCTGGTGGGAGGTGTCCCTGCCCATGGCAGGGGGTTGGAGCTGGATGAGCTTGAAGGTCCCTTCCAACCCAACCCACTCTGTGGTTCTGTGACTTTGCTGTGCCCTCTCTGCACAGGTGAGTGGCAATTCTCTGTCCTGTGGATCTGCAGTGAGCTGTGTCTGTCCCCTTGGGGAGGTTTGCTCTGGGACAAAGCAAGCAGCAGATCAGAAGGCTTTGAAGAAGCAACTGATAGATTTTTAAGGTGTTTAGAGGCACAGAGTAACTTATGCCAGAAAGGACCTTGCAGAGGTACAAAATACAGAATTAACCAGGTTGGAAAAGACCAGGTTGGATCATCCAGTCCAACCTCTCACTCAGCACCATCTGATCAACTCAACCATGGCACCAAGTGCCTCATCCTCTTCCTAAACACCTCCAGGGATGGGGACTCCACCACCTCGCTGGGCAGCACATTCCAATGGCCGATCTCTCTTGCTGGGAATAATTTCTTCCTAATCTCCAGCCTGAACTTCCCCTGGCACAGCTTGAGACTCTGTCCTCTTGTTCTGCTGCTGGGTGCCTGGGAGAAGAGCCCAACACCCACCTGGCTCCAGCCTCCCTTCAGGGAGTTGCAGAGAGCAAGAAGGTCTCCCCTGAGCCTCCTCTTCTCCAGGCTAAGCAACCCCAGCTCCCTCAGCCTCTCCTCACAGGGCTGTGCTCCAGACCCCTCCCCAGCCTCCTTGCCCTTCTCTGGACACCTTCAAGTCTCTCAATCTCCTTCTTGACCTGAGGAGCCCAGAACTGGACACAGGACTCCAGGGGTGGCCTCAGCAGTGCTGAGCACAGGGCACAAGGACTTCCCTGCTCCTGCTGGCCACACTCTGCCTGATGCAGGCCAGGATGCCCTTGGCCATACCTCTGATTTTCGAGCAGGCTGCTCCCTGACAGGCCAGACATCAGTTTAAGGAGAAGAGGTGACACTTGCAAAGGTCCCAGAGGAGTGCTCCTCAGGTGGCAGTGCCCATAGCTATGTCTCTGATACCAAAGGAGAGGTTGAGCTGCTGGAACTCAGCACCCCTTGGGAAAACCCCTGAGTGAATCAGTTGGTTCCTTCAAGCCTGCCTTATGTTGGGGTGGTTGTAGCCAGGTGGGGGTTGGTCTCTTCTCAGCACCAGAACAAGAGGACACAGTCTCAAGCTGTGCCAGGGTGAAGTGTAGGCTTGATCTTGGCAAGAAGTTCTTGACAGGCAGAGAGATTGCCCTTGGGATGCGCTGCCCAGGGAGGGGGTGGGGTTGATGTCCCTGGAGGTGTTTAGGAAGAGCCTGGATGAGGCACTTGGTGCCATGGTCTGGTTGATTAGTTAGTTGGGTGATTGGTTGGAGGTGATGATCTTGGAGGTCTCTTCCAACTTGGCTGTGTAGTTGTGTGTCAGAGGTGAGTTGCTCACGGTGGGGCAGGAGAGCCGGGGCCAGGGCGCGGCTGTGGGCTCCTGGCTGCCGGGGTGAAGGGCCAGGAAAGAGACTCAGTTCTTATGAATACTCCCCTGTTGTGAAATCAGAGGCACAAACCAGGCCAAAATATCAACAGCTAGGCTATTTATTGCATAAATAAAGTGGACATAAGAAGGGGAGAGGGAGAAAATAGAGAGGGAGAGAGAGAAGAGAGAGAGAAAAGGAGAGATGGGCAGATGGGCAGAGGCCAAGGGCAGGAGATTGAACACATCCAAGTGCCAGGTGCTGCACATTGGCCACAGCAACCCCAGGCAGTGCTACAGGCTGGGGGCAGAGTGGCTGAGAGCAGCCAGGCAGAGAGGGACCTGGGGGTGCTGGTTGATGGTAGGCTGAACATGAGCCTGCAGTGTGCCCAGGCAGCCAGGAGGGCCAATGGCATCCTGGCCTGCATCAGGCAGAGCGTGGCCAGCAGGAGCAGGGAGGTCATTCTGCCCCTGGACACTGCACTGGTTAGGCCACACCTGGAGTCCTGTGTCCAGTTCTGGGCTCCTCAGGTTAGGAAGGAGGTTGAGCTGCTGGAAGGTGTCCAGAGAAGGGCAACAAAGTTGGTGAGGGGCTTGGAACACAGCCCTTTGAGGAGAGGCTGAGGGAGCTGGGGTTGCTTAGCCTGGAGAAGAGGAGACTCAGGGGTGACCTTATCACCCTCTACAACTACCTGAAGGGAGGTTGTAGCCAGGTGGGGGTTGGTCTCTTCTCCCAGGCAGCCAGCAGCAGAACAAGAGGACACAGTCTGAGGCTGCACCAGGGGAGGTTCAGGTTGGATGTTAGAAAGAAGTTCTATACAGAGAGAGTGATTGCCCAGTGGAATGTGCTGCCCAGGGAGGTGGTGGAGTCCCCATCCCTGGAGGTGTTCAGGAGGAGACTTGATGGGGTGCTTCGTGCCATGGGTTAGCTGTTTGGGTGGGTTGGATTGGGTGATGGGTTGGACACCATGATCTTGAAGGTCTCTTCCAACCTGGTTTGCTTTATTCTAAATTATTCTAAATAAAGTTTATTCTATTCTAAAGGAATTATATTACCACACCCCTCACCCCCCCCCCCCCCCACGACAGTTTGAGTCTGTGGAGGAGAGGTGCTGCAGGAGATGTTGGGTTGGTACAGGAAGGGTGCTGAGGCTCTGGCTGGAGAAGAACTGTGGTCCTCTGGGCAGCCTGGGTAGAGGAAGGCTGCTGAGGCTCTGGCTGGAGAAGAGCTGTGCTCCTCTGGGCAGCCTGGGTAGAGAAAGGCTGCTGAGGCTCTGGCTGGAGAAGAGCTGTGCTCCTCTGGGCAGCCTGGGTAGAGAAAGGCTGCTGAGGCTCTGGCTGGAGAAGAGCTGTGCTCCTCTGGGCAGCCTGGGTAGAGAAAGGCTGCTGAGGCTTCTTTTATCCAGAGCAGCATTGTCCTGGCTTTCCTTTCCCCGCGGCATGCTCCATCTCCTGTGTTTTCCTTCATCTCCCTTTTTCTTCTACAGTAGCCAGTAGTGGCTCCAGTCTTTTATACAGTTTTTAGTCCTTAGCTATGTGTCCAAGTATTGTCCCTCAGGAATTCAGAGGCAAGGAAATCATCCTTAGGTAAACGTCCAGGTATCGCTCCCCCGGAAATCCTTCTGTGCATTCCTGTGTGTTTGGGCAATGCTCTGGATGGGGGGCGGGGGGGGGGCCTCCACCTCCTCTATCTCCATCCAGACAAGCCCCCCCACACTCCTTACACATCAGGAAACAGGTGGTGAATCCATTGTGTCACCCTTCCCAGGGTACTTGATGGGTGGAGATTAACTTGCCCTAAAGGTGTGATGGCTGGGTCCTTGGGTCCGCTGTTGCAGTCCAGTGCTCTCACGATGCAATCACAAGCTGATTTGCATCCAGGAATGGTCTTTGCACCTTCCTGCCAGAGGCTCTGCCAAACACATATCAGCAGATGTCTGGGCAAGCAGCAAAGTGATTTCATCTTTGTTGAGTCACACTGTGGCACTGCCAGATTGCTCACACTGCTCGTCGCTGGCATTAAACACATCATTAGAATAAACCTTTAGAATAAACCCAACCAGGTTGGAAGAGACCTTCAAGATCATCGTGTCCAACCCATCAACCAATCCAACCCACCCAAACAGCTAACCCATGGCACCAAGCACCCCAGCAAGTCTCCTCCTGAACACCTTCAATGACGGCGACTCCACCACCTCCCCGGGCAGCCCATTCCATAGCGCAATCACTCTTTCTGTATAGAACTTCTTCCTAACATCCAACCTGAACCTCCCCTGGCACAGCCTGAGACTGTGTCCCCTTGTTCTGGTACTGGGTGCCTGGGAGAAGAGACCATCATCTGCCTGTCTACAACCTCCCTTCAGGTAGTTGTAGAGAGTGATAAGGTCACCCCTGAGTCTCCTCTTCTCCAGGCTGAGCAACCCCAGCTCCCTCAGCCTCTCCTCACAGGGCTGTGTTCCAAACCCCTCACCAACTTTGTTGCCCTTCTCTGGACTCGTTCCAGCAGCTCAACCTCCTTCCTAAACTGAGGGGCCCAGAACTGGACACAGTACTCGAGGTGTGGCCTAACCAGTGCAGTGTCCAGGGGCAGAATGACCTCCCTGCTCCTGCTGGCCACACTCTGCCTGATGCAGGCCAGGATGCCATTGGCCCTCTTGGCTGCCTGGGCACACTGCAGGCTCATGTTCAGCCTACCATCAACCAGCACCCCCAGGTCCCTCTCTGCCTGGCTGCTCTCAGCCACTCTGCCCCCAGCCTGTAGCTCTGCCTGGGGTTGCTGTGGCCAATGTGCAGCCCCTGGCACTTGGATGTGTTCAGTCTCCTGCCCTTGGCCTCTGCCCATCTGTGCAGCCTGTCCAGGTCCCTCTGCAGAGCCTCTCTACCCTCCAGCAGATCAACTCTTGCCCCCAGCTTGGTGTCGTTAGCAAATTCACTGCTGATGGACTCAATGTCCTCCTCCAGATCATCAATGAAGATGTTAAAGAGCACAGGGCCCAGCACTGATCCTTGGGGCACACCACTGGTGCCTGGCTGCCAGCTGGATGTGGCACCATTCATTCATTGCCACATCACGCCAAGAGAGACAAACTTTTAGTCTCTCTTTTAGCCAGGGAAGGTGCCACCCTGAGCAAAGCTGTGCTCTAGCCACACTAAGAGTTGCCTTGCATGCTGTCTTTCCTGCAGACAATGTACAAAGCCAGCCAGGAGAGCGAGTGCTATGTGATAGATGCAGAGGTGCTAACTCACGACGTCCCCTACCACGACTACTTCTACACCATTAACCGCTACACCTTGACTCGTGTCGCCAGAAACAAAAGCCGACTCAGGTACGCTCCCTGGGGGGCACCAAGAGCTTTCCTCATGGCCAGAAGTCCCCTTTGGGTGGGAGCTCTGCTGTTTGCTCTCTTGCAAGGCCTTGGGGGAGAGCTTTTCCTTTCTCTGTCCTGCTGCCGGAGTGCTCCGGGGCAGCTGGCTGCTGGGGCGACGTGGAGCGAGCCGCAGGCCTGGTGCAGCTGGCTCAGGGAGAGGGTTTCACAGACCTTTCTTGCTCCCTTCCTGGAAGCAGTGGTTGGCAGGGCCACTGTCTCACACACTCAACTGCATGTGGCAAGCCAATAGGATGTGCTTCAGTGCCAGCCATCTCCTGGGCTGCACTGAAAGATGGCAGCAGGGCGAGGGAGGGGATTCTGCCTCCCTGCTCTGCTCGGCTGAGACCCCACCTGCAGCACTGCCTCCAGTTTGGTGCTCCCAACACAAGATGGACCTGGAATTCTTGGGGAGGGCCCAGAGGAGGTCACCAAGATGATCAGAGGGCTGGAGAAGCTCCCCTGTGAGAACAGGCTGGGAGAGTTGGGGCTGTTCATCCTGGAGAAGAGAAGGCTGCAGGGAGACCTCAGAGCAGCCTTCCAGTACCTGAAGGGCTCCAGGAGGGCTGGGGAGGGACTTTGGACAAGGGCTGGGAGGGACAGGATGAGGAACAATGGCTTTGAGCTGGGAGAGAGGAGACTGAGAGTGGAGATGAGGAAGAAATTCTTGAGAATGAAGGTAGGGAGAGCTTGGCATAAGTTGCCCAGGGAGGCTGTGGCTGCTTCCTCCCTGGAGGTGTTCCAGGCCAGGCTGGATGAGGCCTTGAACAACCTGGGCTGGTGGGAGGTGTCTCTGCCCATGGCAGGAGGTTGGGACTGGATGAGCTTTAAGGCATTCTGTGATGATTCTATGACTGTGTGCCTCTGAGATGTGAGGAGGAGAAGCAGAGGACTTTGGTGGCAGGCAGAGCTGTAGGCTTTGGTGTTTGCTGTGTAATCTAAATGAAGGTCTTGGGGAGGACCTTGGGGAAGCACTCTTGAGGTCTTCCTGCCTTTGCCTTTAGAAGGACTTCTCCTGCAGTGCCAGAAACACAAAGGGCTGAGAGCCTTCCAGGATGAACACTTTGCATGACTCTTTCTCAGGCTGCCTGCTGGAGAAGGGCTGGGGGCTGACTTTGCTTTCCTCACTGCAGGGTTTCCACAGAGCTGCGCTACAGGAAGCAGCCCTGGGGGCTGGTGAAGTCCTTCATCGAGAAGAACTTCTGGAGTGGCCTGGAAGACTATTTCCGTCATCTGGGTAAGGGTGGCAGTGAGGGGAGCAGTGCCAGTGACCCACAGGCAGAGGCTCCTTCCATCCTTGGTGCAGGCCTCCCTGCCAGGGGGCAGCAGGAGAGCTGCTGCCTGCCTGCTGGGCTCAGACCTTGGCATGCTTGGGGAGAGGGCCAGCTGCAGGGACTGCACAGTGCTGGGGGCACTGGGCTGGAGCAGAGGAGGTCATCAGTCCTGCTCTCTGGCAGGAGCACAGGCAGGCTGGGGGCAGAGGTTGGCAGAAGGTGGAAGGGATGTGGGTTCTGCCCTCTGCCATGAGCCCCTTAGACCCTGCCAGCTCCTTTGGCCCAGCAGCTGTGCTTAGAATAGAATAGAATAGACCAGGTTGGAAGAGACCTTCAAGATCATCAAGTCCAACCTATCATCCACACCACCTAATCAACTAACCCATGGCACCAAGCACCCCATCAAGTCTCCTCCTGACCACCTCCAATGATGGTGACTCCACCACCTCCCTGGGCAGCCCATTCCAACGGGCAATCACTCTCTCTGTGTAAAACTTCCTCCTAAACTCCATCCTAAACCTCCCCTGGTGCAGCCTGAGACTGTGTCCTCTTGTTCTGGTGCTGGGTGCCTGGCAGAAGAGCCCAACCCCCAGCTGGCTCCAACCTCCCTTCAGGCAGTTGGAGAGAGCAAGAAGGTCTCTCCTGAGCCTCCTCTTCTGCAGGCTAAGCAACCCCAGCTCCCTCAGCCTCTCCTCACAGGGCTGTGCTCCAAACCCCTCCCCAGCCTCCTTGCCCTTCTCTGGACACCTTCCAGCAAGTCAACATCTTTAGGTCACAGAAACACAGGATGGGAAAGGTTGGAAGAGACCTCTGGAGATAATCCAGTCCAGCCCCCTGCCAAGGCAGGGTCACCCAGGGCAGGTCACCCAGGAACACATCCAGGCAGGTTTGGAATGTCTCCAGAGATGGAGACTCCACCACCTCTCTGGGCAGCCTGCTCCAGAGCTCTGCCACCCTTCAGTTACAGAAGCTCCTCCTCATGTTCAGATGGAACCTCTTATGGGCACGTTTCTGCCTGTTCCCCTTTGTCCTGCCAGTGGGCACCACTGAACAAAGCCTGGCCCCAGCCTCCTGGAAGTATTGATCAGCACTGATCAGATCCCCCTCAGGCTGCTCTTCTCGAGGCTGAACAGCCCCAGTTCAAGAGGGACAGAAACTTGCTGGAGAGCAAAGGGCACAGAGGGGACTGAAACAGCTCTGTGAGGAGGAAAGGCTGAGAGCGAGTTGGGGCTGTTCCAGTCCCCTCAGCACCTTTGCTGTCCCCTCTGCCCTTCTTGAAGCCAAGTAAGACCCCTCCCTGTAAACTGCTTTGCCTTGCTGCCTGCAGAGAGCGAGCTGGCCAAGACGGAGAGCAGCTACCTGGCTGAGGTGCACAGACAATCCCCCAAGGAGAAGGTGAGCAAGCAGGCGGCGGTGCGGCGCAGGAAGCGAGCCCACAGCCACCTGCGGGTGCCGCACCTGGAGGAGGTGCTCAGCCCGGTCACCACCCCCACCGACGAGGAGGTGGCACACCGCATCAAGCACGTGGCAGGTGAGCCGCTGGGGGCAGGGGGCTGGCTGCCTCGGGGGGAAGGTGGGAGCTGCTGATCTGACAGAGGGCAGGAGAGCTCTGCAGAGGGACCTGGGCAGGTGGGCAGAGGCCAAGGGCAGGAGGTTTTGCACATCCGAGTGCCAGGTGCTGCACATTGGCCACAGCAACCCCAGGCAGAGCTACAGGCTGGGGGCAGAGTGGCTGAGAGCAGCCAGGCAGAGAGGGACCTGAGGGTGCTGATTGACAGCTGCTTAAAAATGAGCCAGCAGTGTGCCCAGAGGGCAAGAAGGCCAATGGCATCCTGGCCTGCATCAGGCAGAGTGTGGCCAGCAGGAGCAGGGAAGTCCTTGTGCCCTGTGCTCAGCACTGCTGAGGCCACCCCTGGAGTCCTGTGTCCAGTTCTGGGCTCCTGAGGTCAAGAAGGAGATTGAGAGACTTGAAGGTGTCCAGAGAAGGGCAAGGAGGCTGGGGAGGGGTCTGGAGCACAGCCCTGTGAGGAGAGGCTGAGGGAGCTGGGGTTGCTTAGCCTGGAGAAGAGGAGGCTCAGGGGAGACCTTCTTGCTCTCTGCAACTCCCTGGGGTTGGAGCCAAGTGGGGATTGGTCTCTTCTCCCAGGCAGCCAGCAGCAGAACAAGAGGACACAGTCTCAAGCTGTGCCAGGGGAGGTTCAGGCTGGATGTTAGGAAGAAATTATTCTCAGCAAGAGGAATTGGCCATTGGGATGTGCTGCCTGGGGAGGTGGTGGAGTCACCATCACTGGAGGTGTTCAGGAAAGGCTTGGGTGAGGCACTTGGTGCCATGGTTTAGTTGATCAGTTGGTGCTGGGTGAGAGGTTGGACTTGAAGATCTCTGAGGTCTTTTTCAACCTGGTTAATTGTAATTCTAATTGTAATTCTAATTCCAATTCTCTTGGCTTAATGGGAAGAGGCATTCCAGGGCTGAGAGGATGTAGGGTGAAGAAGAGGAGGCTGAGGGGAGGCCTCATTGCTCTCTACAGCTCCCTAAAGGGAGGTTGAAGTGAGGCTGGTGTTTGCCTCTTCTCCCAGCTAACTAAGGAGAGGACAAGGGGCAATGGCCTCAAAGCTGTGCCAGGGGAGTCTTAGGTTGGATATTAGGGGAGATTTTGTTCTGCCAGAGTGGTCAGGGATTGGCAGAGGCTGCCCAAGGAGGTGGTGGTATCCCCATCCCTGGAGGTGTTCCAGAAACCTGTGGCCATGGCACCTGGGGACATGGGTTAATGGCTCTGGTAGGGAAGGGCTGGTGGTTGGACTGGATGATCTTAGAGGGCTTTTGCATCCTGAATGATTCTGTCAGTCTGTGGCTGGAATGGAGGGGTGGGCAGAGGGAGAAGGATAGCACTTCCTGAAGCCATCTCTCCACTCAGGTTCCACTCAGACGCGGCACATCCCTGAGGAGAGCCCCAGCGGCTTCCACCTGCAGAGTGTCTCCAAGCTGCTCCTGGTCATCAGTTTTGTGTGAGTGCTTTTTTGCTGGGGGGGTTTGTCTTGCTTTCATTCACACTCAGCCTTCAACAGCTTGGGCCCTTCTCTGTTTCTGGTGTTCTGTGCTCCCCTCTGAGAGGTTTTGCTCTCTGCTCCCAAACATTGTGCAGGGCAGAGGAGAGAAGAGCAAAGACAGGCAGGGTCTGGAGCTCTCAGGTTTGGAGTCCTCAGGTTTGGTGCTCTGAGGTTTGGAGCCCTCAGGGTTGGTGCTCTCAGGGTTGGTGCTCTCAGGGTTGGTGCTCTCAGGGTTGGAGCCCTCAGGGTTGGAGATGTCAGGATTGGAGCCCTCAGGTTTGGTGCTCTGAGGGTTGGAGCCCTCAGGGTTGGAGCTCTCAGGGTTGGAGCCCTCAGGGTTGGTGCCCTCAGGTTTGGTGCTCTGAGGGTTGGAGCCCTCAGGGTTAGTGCTCTCAGGGTTGGAGCCCTCAGGTTTGGAGCCCTCAGGGTTGGAGCCCTCAGGGTTGGAGCCCTCAGGGTTGGAGCTCTCAGGTTTGGAGCCCTCAGGTTTGGTGCCCTCAGGTTTGGTGCTCTTAGGGTTGGAGCCCTCAGGGTTGGAGCTCTCAGGGTTGGTGCTCTGAGGGTTGGAGCCCTCAGGTTTGGAGCCCTCAGGTTTGGAGCCCTCAGGGTTGGAACCCTCAGGGTTGGAGCCCTCAGGGTTGGAGCCCTCAGGGTTGGAGCCCTCAGGGTTGGAGCCCTCAGGGTTGGCCTTGTTTTAACCACACACAGGCTCTGCAGAGCTGCATGTTCTGGGTCAGCTCAGCTGTGTCTGGGACACAGGCAGTGTTGATAGCAGCAAGCAGGGCAAGGAGCAGCTGTGCAAGGGTAGGGGAAATCCATACTTAGAAGAATTCTGGCAATTAGAAAGAGGCTTTTTAATTGCAGAGACACAGGCCAGAGATTTTCAAAGGCATCTGGAAACTCTGGGTTGCTTTTCTTTTAATTTGAACTTGAATGTAATCTGCTGCCAGGCCAGCTGTGGCCATGAAAGATGGCCATGGGAGTGCCACTCTGGGAGGGGCTGTGTCATCACAGCTCAGTCTATGTGCTGGGCCTCTGCCTTCTCTCATAGAATCAGAGAATTGTTTGGGTTGGAAAAGCTCTCCAAGAGCAGAGGGCTGGAGCACCTCCCCTACAAAGGCAGGCTGGGAGAGTTGGGGCTGTGCAGCCTGGGGAAGAGAAGGCTCCAGGGAGACCTTAGAGCAGCCTTCCAGTAGCTGAAGGGGCTCCAGGAGAGCTGGGGAGGGACTTTGGCCAAGGGCTGGGAGTGCCAGGATGAGGAACAATGGCTTTGAGCTGGGAGAGAGGAAACTGAGACTGGAGATGAGGAAGGAATTGTTGAGAGGGAGACTGGGGAGACTCTGGCACAGGCTGCCCAGGGAGGCTGTGGAGGTGTTCAAGGCCAGGCTGGTTGAGGCCTTGAGCCACCTGTGCCGGTGGGAGGTGTCCCTGCCCATGGCAGGGGGTTGGAGCTGGCTGAGCTTTGAGGTCCCTTCCAACCCAATGGCTGTTCAGCCTGGAGAAGAGAAGGCTCCAGGGAGACCTCAGAGCAGCCTTCCAGTACCTGAAAGGCCTCCAGGAGAGCTGGGGAGGGGCTTTTGACAAGGGCTGGGAGTGCCAGGACAAGTGACAATGGTTTGAAAGTGGAGCAGGGCAGATTTAGGTTGCCCACCTGGAGGAAGTGTGGGGGGGGGGAGACTGAAACAGGTTACTCAGGGAGGTAGTTGAGGCCCCATCCCTAGAGACATTCCAGGCCAAACTTGATGTGCCCCTGCTCTAGTTGGAGCTGTCCCTGCTGATTGCAGGGGGGTTGGGCAGGATGACCTTGGAGGCTCCCTCTCAGCCCCATGCATTCTGTGGCAGCATCCAGGGGACAGTCTTCTGATTGCTCCAATGGTTGTGACAAGCCTGGAGCAGGGGGAAGGTGATGGCCTGTTCACCCTAGGATTAAAAGCACAGGCTGCAAAGCTGTACAAACCTTTGGGGAGGGTCCCTTCCAGCCAATGCAAGCTGTGAGTCTGTGTTTTCAGCCTCCTGGCCAGCTGCCACCCTGCTGCCTGCCCTGGCTGATAGAGAGCCATTCTTCCAGCCAGAGAGCTGCACTAGCCAGAGCCAGGCACAAGCATCTGAGTTTGGACTCTCCTCCCTGGGGGTGGCTGGCAGCAGGAGCAGGGCAGTGTCTGGCCACATCAGGGGCCCACAGTGATGTCCCCACCGTGGGGTGAGGCTGGGTGCATGCAGGCTGCAGCTTGCAGGGGTGTGCCAGCCCCTGCCCTGCGTGGGCATGCCTTGGGCTGGGCTGCAGCAGCCACACACAGCTCAGCTGCTGCTGGAGTGTGTCCAGAGAAGGGCAAGCAAGCTGGGGAAGGGGCTGGAGAAGAGGGATAGGGAGGAGCAGCTGAGGGAGCTGGGGGTGTTCAGCCTGGAGAAGAGGAGGCTGAGGGGAGACCTCTCTACACCCACCTGAAAGGAGGCTGGAGTGAACTGGGGGTTGGTCTCTTCTCACATGCAGCAAGTGACAGGAGAAGAGGAAGCAGCCTCAGGTTGTGCCAGGGGAGGGTCAGCTTGGTTATTAGGAACAATTGCTTCCCAGCAAGGGTCCTCAGGCACTGTCCCAGGCTGCCCTGCAAGGTGGTGGAGTCCCCTTCCCTGGAGGGGTTTCAAAGCCCCATGGATGTGGTGCTGAGGGCTGTGGTTCAGTGGCAATGGCTGAGCAGCAGGGGTGGGGTTGGGAGCTCTGGGGGAGCTTGGCCTTGGTGATCTCAAAGCTCTCTTCCAAGCTCAACACTTCCATGGTTCTGTGATATTAGCTGAGCCAACTTCACCAGTAGCTGCAGGCACACAGACACTTGTCTGTCCTCCTTGCCTCTCTTCCCTCTGTTCCCTTCTTCCCCCCCCTCCCCCCATAGCCCCTCTGCACTGTCTCTGAGCCCTCCCTGCCCAGCCCAGTTGCTCCTGTTCCGTGTCAGTCCGTTTCTAACCTGCAGCTGCTCCGTCTTTTCTCTTCCCTGCTCCCATTAGGATCTGTTTCAGGTACTGTCTCTCTCTTTGTTTTTTTACCTCTTTGCTCTCCCATTTCCCTCCCTTTCTCTGCATTCAGCACATCCCCCCTCATCCAGCCTCTTCTCTCTGACCCACCATCCCTGTCTGTCTTTCTGTCTGGCTGTCCTCCTTGCTCACACATTTCTCCCAGCAGGTGAAGCTCTGGGTTCCGACCACCTGCCCCCTTCCTCAGACCCCAAACTCCCACTCACATACAGCGTGGAGCTGGGCTGCAGGCACCACCTTGGAAGCCTTGGGTGTTTCCCCAGCTGTGAAGTGCTGCTGGGAAGCTGACTGGTGTCTGTCTTTGCAGTCTGGTGCTGCTGGTCATTCTCAACATGATGCTGTTCTACAAGCTCTGGATGTTGGAGTACACGACGCAGACGCTCACGGCGTGGCAGGGCTTGAGGCTCCAGGAAAGGTACACTCCCCCCTGCTTGGTCTTTGCCTCTCCCCATGCTTTCCTGTAGGTGTTCTCAGAGGCTTTCCCAGAACAGAGCTCTCTGGTAGGTTGCTCCTTCTCTGTGGAAACCAGCTGAAAAACTTGTCTGTGTAAACCAGTGAGCACTGGCAGCCCAGAGAGCCAAGCAGAGCCTGGGCTGCAGCAAGAGAAGTGTGGCCAGCAGGGCCAGGGAGGGGATTCTGCCCCTCTGCTCCACTCTGCTGAGACCACAGCTGCAGCTCTGGGGCCAGCTCTGGAGCCTCTGTGCCAGGAAGGCTCTGGAGGGGCTGGAAGGTGTCCAGAGCAGGGCCAGGAGGAGGAGCAGAGGGCTGGAGCTGCTCTGCTCTGCAGACAGCCTGAGAGAGTTGGGCTTGTGCAGGCTGCAGAGGAGAAGGCTCCCAGGAGACCTTCTGGTGGCCTTCCAGGATCTGCAGGGGGCTGCAAGCAAGCTGGGGAGGGATTTTTGAGGGTGTGAGGGAGGGATAGGACTGGGGGGGATGGATCCAAGCTAGAAGTGGGGAGCTTGAGATTGGCTGTGAGGAAGAAGTTGTTGCCCATGAGGGTGGTGAGAGCCTGGCCCAGGCTGCCCAGGGAGGTGGTGGAAGCCTCCTGCCTGGAGGTGTTCAAGAAACCTGTGGCCATGGCACTTTGGGACATGGTTTAGTGGCCATGGTGGAGCTGGGTTGAAGGTTGGAGTGGATGATCTTGGAGTTTTTTTCCAACCCAAACAATTCCATGGTTCCACAATGCTGCTGCCCTGCACAGTTCCCCATCAGGGGCCAGCTTCCACTCTGGGTGTCTCCCAGGCAATGACAGCACACTGCCTTCTGTCCTCCCCTGCAGTTCCACCCCCACTCCAGCAGCTCCTGCACAAGGCACCTCTTTGCTAGCAGCTGCTCACCCAGGTTAATCCAGAGGAGCACTGGGATCCCTTTGCTGAAGTTCCTGAGCACAGTGCACTGCACTTTGGCTCAAGAAAGCTGCCCCTGAGGGGTGAAAGGGTTGGACAGAAACCAATGCCAGCTACCCCCCCTCCAAATCCACTTTGCTCCCCCTTGCCTTCACTTCCCCTGGGTTCAGTCTTGCTCCTGTTGTTCCTGGCAGGTTGCCCCAGTCCCAGACAGAGTGGGCCCAGCTGCTGGAGTCTCAGCAGAAGTATCATGACTCGGAGCTGCAGAAGTGGCGAGAGATCATCAAATCCTCTGTGATGCTTCTGGACCAGGTGAGAGCACAGGGCCAGCTCCTGCTGTGGCTGGAGGCTCACCACACCCTCCCAAGCCTCCAGCCTTACCTGCTTCCACTGCAGCCTCCCTTTAGATGGGTCTTCTGGTCCTAAGAGCTCTTTGCAGGACACTGTAGCTTCTTGGTCACCTTGTAGGGGTCCACATCCATGCAGGAGAGAGTTCTACAGGTCAGAGCCCTTCCAGCAGCATATATGGGCTCTGCCCCCCCAGCTTGGAAGGCAGCTACTTTTACCTCAGGCTTGCTCCCATCAACACCTCAAGGGCTTGCATCTGTCCTGACCCTGCTCCACTCAGCAGCCTCCAGCCCTGCTCAGGAGGATTAACTGGGCCCCACACAAGTCCATAGCTTGTGAAAGGGACACATTCCACCTGGATCCTAAACAGCACAAAGCCAGGAGTTTCAGTGTCTGCTGCCTGGTTGTACAGCAGCCTGCCTGGGACAATAAAGGCTGTTCTTGCCCATGGAGGGAGCTGCTCTCCCCAGGCCTCATTCTGCTCACCCCCATGGAGGGAGCTGCTCACCCCAGGCCTCATTTTGCTCTCCCCATGACTCATTCTGCTCATCCCAGACCTTCTTCTGCTCATCCCTATGAATAGAGCTGCTCTCCCCATGTCTCATTCTGCTGACCCTATGGGAGAGCTGCTCACCTTATGCCTCCTTTGGCTCACCCCATGCCTCCTGCTCAGCCCAGGCCTCATTCTGCTCATCCCTAGGGGAGATGGCTCACCTTATGCCTCCTTCTGCTCACCCCAGGCCTCATTTTGCTCATCCCTATGGAGAGAGATGCTCACTCCCAGGTTTCATTCTGTTCTCCCCAGGCTTGATTCTGCTCACCCCTATGGAGAGAGCTGCTCACCCCAGGCCTCATTCTGCTCATCCCAGACCTCATTCTGCTCACCCCAGGCCTCATTCTGCTCACCCCATATCTCATTCTGCTCACCCCAGGCCTCATTCTGCTCACCCCATATCTCATTCTGCTCACCCCAGGCCTCATTCTGCTCACCCCAGGCCTCATTCTGCTCACCCCATATCTCATTCTGCTCACCCCAGGCCTCATTCTGCTCATCCCAGACCTCATTCTGCTCACCCCAGGCCTCATTCTGCTCACCCCAGGCCTCATTCTGCTCACCCCATATCTCATTCTGCTCACCCCAGGCCTCATTCTGCTCATCCCAGACCTCATTCTGCTCACCCCAGGCCTCATTCTGCTCATCCCAGACCTCATTCTGCTCACCCCAGGCCTCATTCTGCTCACCCCAGGCCTCATTCTGCTCCCCCATTTCTCTGGTACCTTGGAGAGTGCTCTCTCCGAGGCTCCCCTTCTCTCAGGCCCCATTTGTTCATCCCAGCTCCCAGCGCTCTCCATAGCAGGGCAGGAGGAGGCAGCGGTGAGGCAGGAGGAGGCAGCGGTGGGCAGGAGGAGGCAGCGGTGGGACAGGAGGAGGCTGTGATGGGGCAGGAGGAGGCAGCGGTGGGGCAGGAGGAGGCAGCGGCGGGGCAGGAGGAGGCAGCGGTGGGCAGGAGGAGGCAGCGGCGGGCAGGAGGAGGCAGCGGTGGGCAGGAGGAGGCAGCGGTGGGGCAGGAGGAGGCAGCGGTGGGGCAGGAGGAGGCTGCGGTGGGGCAGGAGGAAGCTGGGGTGGGGCAGGAGGAGGCAGCCGGGGGGCAGGAGGAGGCAGCGGTGAGGCAGGGGGAGGCAGCGGCGGGACAGGAGGAAGCTGGGGTGGGGCAGGAGGAGGCAGCCGGGGGGCAGGAGGAGGCAGCGGTGGGGCAGGAGGAGGCTGCGGTGGGGCAGGAGGAAGCTGGGGTGGGGCAGGAGGAGGCAGCCGGGGGGCAGGAGGAGGCAGCGGTGGGCAGGAGGAGGCAGCGGCGGGACAGGAGGAAGCTGCGGTGGGGCAGGAGGAGGCAGCGGTGGGGCAGGAGGAAGCTGGGGTGGGGCAGGAGGAGGCAGCCGGGGGGCAGGAGGAGGCAGCGGTGGGCAGGAGGAGGCAGCGGCGGGACAGGAGGAAGCTGCGGTGGGGCAGGAGGAGGCAGCGGTGGGGCAGGAGGAGGCTGCGGTGGGGCAGGAGGAAGCTGGGGTGGGGCAGGAGGAGGCAGCCGGGGGGCAGGAGGAGGCAGCGGTGGGCAGGAGGAGGCAGCGGCGGGACAGGAGGAAGCTGCGGTGGGGCAGGAGGAGGCAGCGGTGGGGCAGGAGGAGGCTGCGGTGGGGCAGGAGGAAGCTGGGGTGGGGCAGGAGGAGGCAGCCGGGGGGCAGGAGGAGGCAGCGGTGAGGCAGGGGGAGACAGCGGTGGGGCAGGAGGAGGCAGCGGTGGGACAGGAGGGGGCAGCGGTGGGGCAGGAGGAGGCAGCGGTGGGGCAGGAGGAAGCTGCGGTGGGGCAGGAGGAGGCAGCGGTGGGGCAGGAGGAGGCTGCGGTGGGGCAGGAGGAAGCTGGGGTGGGGCAGGAGGAGGCAGCGGTGGGACAGGAGGAAGCTGCGGTGGGGCAGGAGGAGGCAGCGGTGCGGCAGGAGGAGGCAGCGGTGCGGCAGGAGGAGGCAGCGGTGAGGCAGGAGGAGGCAGTGGTGGGGCAGGAGGAGGCAGCGGTGGGACAGGAGGGGGCAGCGGTGGGGCAGGAGGAGGCAGCGGTGGGGCAGGAGGAGGCAGCGGTGCGGCAGGGGGAGGCAGCGGTGCGGCAGGAGGAGGCAGCGGTGGGACAGGAGGAGGCAGCGGTGGGGCAGGGGGAGGCAGCGGTGAGGCAGGAGGAGGCAGCGGTGCGGCAGGGGGAGGCAGCGGTGAGGCAGGAGGAGGCAGCGGTGGGGCAGGGGGAGGCAGCGGTGGGGCAGGGGGAGGCAGCGGTGAGGCAGGAGGAGGCAGCGGTGCGGCAGGGGGAGGCAGCGGTGAGGCAGGAGGAGGCAGCGGTGGGACAGGAGGAGGCAGCGGCGAGGCAGGAGGAGGCAGCGGTGGGACAGGAGGAGGCAGCGGCGGGACAGGAGGAGGCAGCGGTGGGGCAGGAGGAGGCAGCGGTGCGGCAGGGCGTCCCGAGGCGCCCTCTCCCGGTGGGGTAGGATCCCCACCTGCTGTGGGCTGCCACCCCAGTGGGGACCTCTCTGTTGTCTTGCAGATGAAGGACTCCCTGATCAGCCTCCAGAACGGCATTGGCTCCAGGGACTTCGGGTCAGACCCAGAGGAGAAGCGGAAACGTTTCCACTAGCAGGCAGGCGATTGCAGGAGGCCAGAGGACGGTGTGCAATAGGTGTAAATAGGAGCTATAAATATATATATATAAATATATATATATATATACATACACAGACACACACAGAGAGAATATAAATATCTATATTATATACAGATTTTAAAGAGAAAAAAAGAAAAAGACCAAAAAAAAAAGGCAACAACAAACAAACCAGAAACAAACTGAAACACAAAAAAGCCTACGTGTGGAGAAGGAGGCTTTGGAGCTCCAGCACTGGCTGACCTGGAGCGTGGCTCTGTCTGTCTGTCTGTCTGAGTGTGTGTGAGTGTGCAGGGGAGGGCTGTGCTCTCCCAGCACCTGAGGGGTTGCACTCAGGGGGGCTGCACCCCCAAGAGGTGCCCCCC
Organism: Melanerpes formicivorus; assembly: GCF_026170545.1. Taxonomy (NCBI): domain Eukaryota; kingdom Metazoa; phylum Chordata; class Aves; order Piciformes; family Picidae; genus Melanerpes; species Melanerpes formicivorus. Next base: position 301,400 of record NW_027142519.1, on the reverse strand, counting down.
CCACCCCCACCCCCACCCCCTCCCCTCCCGGGTCTGTGCACCACTCTGCTGTGATATTCCTGCCTGTTTTGTCTGTCCTGTCTGTCTGTCTGTCTGTCTGGGTTTGGTTGCTTCCCAAGGGAAGCATCGGAGCGAGTGGCCCCCGCCCCGCCCCTCTTCCCCCAGCCCCGCCCCGCCCCTCTTCCCCCAGCCCCGCCCCCCGCCCCGCCCCGCCCCGCCCCCCCAGCCCTCCCTGCGCATGAAGGTCGCTGCCTGCCTCTCTCTGTGCGCTCAAAGGGGACGCTGTCAACCTTCTCACCTTGCTGGCTTCAGGGTAGAGAGGACTTTGGCGATCGCTGTCGATCCCTTACCAAATGACTCCACATGGGGAGAGGAGGCTGCTGGAGGAGCTGCTGCGGGGCTGCAGGGAGGAGCGGAGCTCCCTGGCACTCAGCCCCCTGCGCTGCCTGGAGCAGGAATGCAATTTGCGGTGGGGCTGGCTCAGGGAGCAAAGCACAGGATGGCAGCCAGCTGAAATGCTGCCTGCTGGTACTGATCCTGCAGTGATGGCCAAGGAGGTGGTGAGGAGGTGCCTAGGAGGTGGGTGGCTGGAGGAGAGCCCCCCCCCTGCAGAAAGCACACTGCCATTCCCTTTGACAGTGTCCCCTTTGCTTTGCCTGTAGTCCTCTGCTTGCTCTGTGCTTGGGCCCCTTGCCATTTACAGCCATCCCTGTGCTGAAGCCCTCCATGGGTGCTGAGAGGGTGATGACTACCTGTGTGACTTCCCAGGGCAGGCCCTTGAGTAGCCCAGCTTCAGGAGAGAGCCCAAATCAGCATTCTGCCTAGCAGATGTCCCTCTTTGGCCCTGCTCTGAGAGACTCTGGCTTGGACCACTTAGACCTCACCTTGGCAGGGGAAACATTGGGCAGAGAGAAACAAGGCCAGTTTCCTTTCCTTCACTGGGGGTATTTCCATCACACAGAACATACAGAAAGGTGTATTTATATGTAAATATATATATATATATATATTTATTGCTGATCTAGGGCTATATTTATTTGTAGATAAAGATATTTATTGTGGGCATGACTGCATTTCTTTCTCTATATATATTTATATATATATATATATATAAATGGAGTTGTTTATAGGCAGAGATTTATTTAGGTATAAATAGGTTTATTTCTATATCTAAAGAGCTTCCTGGAGCTGAGATCTGTTTATATGTGGCAAATAGATGTGTTTTATATATGGCTATATAAATAAGTGTATGTGTATATTGGGGCAAGTGTAGTTAAATATATGAATATACATGAATATACATGAATATATATGAATATATTTATATCTATGATATATATTAATATATTCTATATTAGAATAGAATATATAATACAATATATTAATATTATATATTAATATAGTCTATATTAATATATGCTATATTACATAGTCTATTATATAGTCTATATTAATATAGTCTATATTAATATATGAATATATAGATGTATTAATATATGAGAGTATATAGATATATGAATATATATGAATATATATGAATATATTTACACAATACATCTTTTATACATAAATATATTTATATATAAATGTATTATCTAATATTTTAGATGTGGAAACGTTTATATATACATATATCTATATATAAATGTATTGGTTTATGTATTTATTCTTATATATTTATATGTAAATATATATTCTACATATATTATATATTATATCATAATATATATGTTATGTATAGTATATATTATATATAAATAAATATCTTTATTTGTAAATAAATATAAATAGCTATGAATAAATATTAATAGCTATAAATCAATATAAATAGCTATAAATAAATATAAATAGCTATAAATAAATATAAATAGCTATAAATCAATATAAATATCTATAAATAAATATAAATAGCTATAAATAAATATAAATAGCTACAAACCAATATAAATAGCTATAAATCAATATATATAGCTATAAATCAACATAAATATCTATAAATAAATATAAATAGCTATAAATAAATATATTTATGTAGACATAAATATATTTATAGGTATGAAACATGTATTAAAATATGTGCTTATAGAGAAATAAATCTATATACAAATAAATATAGATAAAAAAGGAAATATATAGACATATATGAAAATATATAGATATATATTTCTTTTTTTAATCTAGAAATACATTTATTTATATGCATATAAAGATATTTGTATATATATATGCAATATATATGTATCTATTTGTATATATACATATATATATGCATATATATGTATATATGTGTATATATTTGTATATATACATTTGTTTATAGATAGATAGATAGATAGATAGATATTGATATATATTGATATGGAGGTGGCCCAGTGAAGGATATGGACTGCAGCTCTGTAGCAACAAGGCCTCTGAACCTTCAGGAGAGGTTAGGAAGGGGCCATGGGGACCAAGAAGAAACAAATAAAGGGAATAAGGAGGAGGAGAACAAAAAGGGGGAAAGAAAGAAAAGATAAAGGAAAAGAAAGAAAAGGGAAAGGAGAAGACAAAGAAAAAATGGGGGGGGGGGGGGGGAAGGAAAAGAAAGGAAAGAGAAAAAGAGGAAAGAAAAAGGAGAATGAAAAGAAAATAAGGGGGGGAAAAGGAAAGGAGAAGAAAAAGAAAAAATGGGGGGGGGGGGAGAAAAAGGAAAAAGAAAAAGAGGGAAGGAAAAGGAGAAGAAAAAGAAAAAATGGGGGGGGGGGAGAAAAAGGAAAAAGAAAAAGAGGGAAGGAAAAGGAGAAGAAAAAGAAAAAATGGGAAAAAAAGATAAAAGGAAAAGAAAAAAGAAAAGGAAGAGGAGAAGAAAAAGAAAAAATGGGAGGGAAAGGAAAAAAGGAAAAGAAAGGAAAAAAAACCAAAACGAAAAAAAGGGGGGGGGGGGGGGGGGAGAAAAAAGAGGAAAAGAAAGAAAAAAGAAAAGGAAAAGGACAACGAAAAGACAAAATGGGGAAAAAAGGAAAGGAAAGAATAAAGGAAAAGGAGAACAAAAAGAAATAAATTGGGGGGAGGGAGAAATAAAGGAAAAGAAAGAAAAAAGGAAAAGGAGAACAAGAGAAAAAATTGGGAAAAATGAAAACGAAAAGAAAGGAAAAAGATAAATGGAAAAGGAGAACAAAAAGGAAAAAATGGGGGGGGGGGAGAAAAAGGAAAAGAAAGAGAAAAGGAAAGGAGAATAAAAAGAAAAAATGGGGAAAAAAGGAAAGAATAAAGGAAAAGGAGAATAAATAGAAAAAAAAAAATGGGGGGGAGAAATAAAGGAAAAGAAAGAAAAAAGGAAAAGGAGAACAAAAGAAAAAATTGGAAAAATGAAAACGAAAAGAAAGGAAAAAAATGGAAAAGGAGAACAAAAAAAATATAGGGGGGAGGAAAGAAAAAAGGAAAAGAAAGATAAAAAGAAAAGGCAAACGAGAACATAAAGGAAAAAAAGGGGGGGGCGGGGAGGAAGGAAAAGAAAGAAAATGAGAAAGAAAAAGAGAGGAAAGGGCCCTGAGGGGCTGGCAGGATCGATCCTGAGGGGCTGGCAGGATCGATCCCGAGGGGCTGGCAGGATCGATTCCGAGGGGCTGGCAGGATCGATCCCGAGGGGTGTCCCCAGGGCGAGGCTCCTGGCTGGCCTCATGGTTGCAGGCTCCCCCCAGCGGCCAGACGAGGGAAGGGGGCAGGGAGGCTGCGCTGTGCGCTGCACCGAGCCCCACGGTGGCTGGCTGGGAGGCGAGGTGTTTAATAAATGCCCTCTCACCTCAGCCAGCCCTGCGGCTTAGGTGGTGTGGGAGGGCCTCAGCCCCCACCTTGTCCAGCACCAGGATTTTTCCCACCTTGTGAAGGGCCAGGAGGGAGTCAGCTGCACGTTGCCCCTGTGCAGGTGGTGCCCTTCTAGCCTGGCTGTTGTCTCTAGCTCAGATGGGTGCTGAAAGAGCAGGGGACAGAAGGCTGAATCCTGGTGCAGCAGCTCTCAGCTGCACAGCTGGGGGGCAAAGTGGAGTCAGGAGAGCTCTCACCAGCTCCCTACTGGTGAGGGAAAGGTGATGTCTGTAGGAGTGTCCTGCTGCTAGGATGTGTGTAGCAGTGTCCTGCTGCTAGGATGTGTGCAGCAGTGTCCTGCTGATTTCCCCCAGCCTGCCTGCAAGGTTGATGCCCAAGTGCTATACACAGCAGGTCCTGGGGCAGAAGACTCCCATTGGAAGAAGTCTGGCTTAAAAATGAGGTATTAGAAAGACACTTAGGAGTGTGAAGTGCAAGGTACAAGCAGGGAAAGCCAGGCCTCAGTAATGTGTACTTCTGACCATTTACTTAATGTAATGCTGCTGACTACTGTACTGCTCCCTGGCTTCTGGCCAGGGAGGCTGCTGAAATGGCTGCTGCACAATGAAACTGAGCTGCTAGTGCCTGGGTAGGGCACTCTGCAGCTTCTCTGGGGATAGGAGAGCCCCAACTGTGACTTTACCACACTGGCCAAGAGTCCTGTTCCCCACCAGTCACCCCCCCCACCACCATTACAAAGCACTGAGAAATCCCCTGCTGCCCACCTTCCCCTTTCCTAGAATGCCAATTCCAAGCACCAGGAGGGAAGGCAGAGAGGAAGCCCTGTGCTTGCCACCTTGCCCATGCCAGGAAAGAAAAAGGCCACTTCCTAGGAGAGAAACCTGCCACCTGGAGGTCTCTGCCTCCTGGCTGTGAGGGTTTTGTACCTAGGAGGACATAACCATTGAGAGGCAGAGAAACCCACGTGTGCTGTGCTGGCTCAGGAGTAAATGCTGGTGCTCAGCCCTGCTGCTTTCTTACCAGTGTCACATTCTCTTGCTAGTTGTGGGGGGGCAAGAAGTCCACTTGCCCAGGGGTGCATCCTCCTTCCCCTGCAGCACTCTTGTATTAGGTTCCTGCTGAGGTGGCTCCCTTGGGCTTAGCCCTAGAGCTGCACAAGCTCTGCTGAACCAGAGCAAGGCCCCACAGAGGCAGCCCTGCCAGGCTGAAGCACTCACGTGCATCCTGCCCACACTGGTTTAACACATTTGACATGCACCCTGACACACAGCTGCCCCAAATCCTGCAAGACCACAGAGGTGGTGGTCACCAAACAGAACCCTGGCCCTTCCCACCAAGGGAGGTTTCACTTTGAGGTCTCTTTGCTTTCTTTTTCTCTGATTCCTAGTCACTGGCTTCCTCTTCTTTTGCCACTTGGCAGCAGGTCTGGCTTGGAGTTGGGGAGGATTCAGGAGCTTTTATGGCCTCTCAGTTTATCACAGGGGTGATAAAAGAGGGGAAAAAGCAAGGCCTTGGCCTTAAGGCAAACCCCATAATGACACTTAACTTAACACTTAACACCTGGCTGTGCTTTGACCTCTGCAGCTGGGTCCCAGGCAACAGACCAATTGCTTTTGCAGCCACAAATAGTGCTGGAGCCATCAGCTCATGACTGCACTTCCTGGAGCAATCAGAAATGCTTTCTAGGAGCAAGGCTGAGCAACCTGACTGAGCTCACAGGAGGTCTTCTTCTGCCTTCCCATAGCACTCACAGCCAAGTGGTGGCTTGGCCTCCACTGGCAGGGTTTTGCTCCTCCACTGGCAGAGCTTTGCTCCTCCACTGGCAGGGTTTTGCTCCTCACTGGCAGGGCTTTGCTCCTCACTGGCAGGGTTTTGCTCCTCCACTGGCAGGGCTTTGCTCCTCCACTGGCAGGGTTTTGCTCCTCCACTGGCAGGGCTTTGCTCCTCCACTGGCAGGGTTTTGCTCCTCCACTGGCAGGGTTTTGCTCCTCCACTGGCAGGGTTTTGCTCCTCCACTGGCAGGGCTTTGCTCCTCCACTGGCAGGGCTTTGCTCCTCCACTGGCAGGGCTTTGCTCCTCCACTGGCAGGGCTTTGCTCCTCCACTGCATACCTGTGCCAGAAATCCCCCCTCAGTGGTGGTTTCCTTTGTCAGCAGCTGGCTGAGCCTTCAGCTGCTGCTCCTCTGCCAGGTGAGTGCAGCTGGGGTTGGATTTGCAGAATCTGAACTACAGCAAAGGGGGAGAATGGTTTTAAAAGCAGCTCCCAGCCCAGCATGACAGCTGATGCCAACTGCTAGGAGCCTCATTCTTGCCAGGGAAGGTGGGAGGGAGCTGCTGGGAGGAGAGAGAAGAAGGGACAGAAGGGTCTCTGTTGCCAGTCAGTGCATCTGACCTGCCTGTCAGGGAGGAGGTAATATTGGTTCTTCCTAGCCTGGTGCAGTCTCACTTCTGATGAACAGCTGCCTGCTGATGCTTGCCTTGAAGGAGGTGTTTGGGTTGTGGCACCTGGGCCAAGCTCAGATTGAGCTGAGAGCTGGCTGAGGGCTTTGCAAGCCTGCACTTGTGGGGTAGATACCAAAGGTATCTGGTGCAGCACCTGTGTGTCCAGCCTAGGAGGGACCCAGAGGAGCCAGGTCAGGCCAGGTGTTCCAGGGGCTGAGAGCAGCAGCCTGTGCCCAAGCCAAGGGCACTGCTGGGGCTGCACATTCCACCTGAAGAGAGGAAGGTAGCTGCAGTGGTGAGGAGACAGCAAGGAATTCACTGCCTAGCCATGCTTTGGGGGTGCCAGGCATTAACCAGTAAGCCAGGGCATGCTCCAGGCAGCAAACTTCAGGAGGAGTTATTCACTGATGCTAACTCCTGCATAAATCCTTTCTGACTCCCTTAATGCTTTGGGAGGAGAGGGGGAAAGGTGAGACAAGTCCCCCTGATGTACCTCAGTCATGCTGCTGCCATGGAGCAAGCACTGGCACAGGGCTGATGGACCCATGGCTGCTGGGTCTGCCCCAGCAGTGAGGAGCACCTGGCCCCACTTGTCTGCTTTGGAACTGAGAAAGGGCAACCTCAGCAATGTGTTAGACACAGCAGCCTGTGGTGGAAGAGGCAAGGTTCCAAGCACAGTGCTTGGCTGGCACCAAGCCACCTCTTGAACCAACAGTGCAGGCCTTGCGTCATTGCCAGTGCCCCCTTGGAAGGCCTGCCCTGTTTGCTTGGCTTTGGGTTGCCAAACAGACCCCCCCTTAGTCCCAGCTCACCTGGGCACAGGCTTCTGAGCCTGCCTGTGCCCTCAGCACTGAGCCCTGTAGCCTAGGTATGGCTTTTTATTCTCAGACACAGCAAAAAGGTTGAGACTTCCCCTGCCATGGGTGTGGAGATGCTGTGCTGCTGAGAGGAATGCCCTTCCCCTGCGTGCATGGTGTGCCCTGCACCAGCCACGCTGCCCAGGGGGCACTCCAGCAGCCACTGTCTGAGGACAGGAAGGAATCACTTCCCAGGTTAGAGGTGGGACCTGCTGGCTGCACCAAAAGCACCATGAGTTAGGCAGCACTGCTTCCTGGTTTAGAGGTGGGGCTGTGGCACCTGCTGGCTGCACCAAAAGCACCATGAGTTAGGCAGCACTGCTTCCTAGTTTAGAGATGAGGCTGTGGCACCTGCTGGCTGCACCAAAAGCACCATGAGTTAGGCAGCACTGCTTCCTAGTTTAGAGGTGAGGCTGTGGCACCTGCTGGCTGCACCAAAAGCACCATGAGTTAGGCAGCACTGCTTCCTAGTTTAGAGGTGAGACTGTGGGGCTTGCTGGCTGCACCAAAAGCACCATGAGTTAGGCAGCACTGCTTCCTAGTTTAGAGGTGAGGTTGTGGGACCTGCTGGCTGCACCAAAAGCACCATGAGTTAGGCAGCACTGCTTCCTAGTTTAGAGGTGAGGTTGTGGGACCTGCTGGCTGCACCAAAAGCACCATGAGTTAGGCAGCACTGCTTCCTAGTTTAGAGGTGGGGCTGTGGCACCTGCTGGCTGCACCAAAAGCACCATGAGTTAGGCAGCACTGCTTCCTAGTTTAGAGGTGAGGCTGTGGCACCTGCTGGCTGCACCAAAAGCACCATGAGTTAGGCAGCACTGCTTCCTAGTTTAGAGGTGAGGTTGTGGGACCTGCTGGCTGCACCAAAAGCACCATGAGTTAGGCAGCACTGCTTCCTAGTTTAGAGGTGAGGCTGTGGCACCTGCTGGCTGCACCAAAAGCACCATGAGCTGGGGAGCATTGCTTCCTAATTTAGAGGTGAGGCTGTGGCACCTGCTGGCTGCACCAAAAGCACCATGAGTTAGGCAGCACTGCTTCCTAGTTTAGAGGTGAGGTTGTGGGACCTGCTGGCTGCACCAAAAGCACCATGAGTTAGGCAGCACTGCTTCCTAGTTTAGAGGTGAGGTTGTGGCACCTGCTGGCTGCACCAAAAGCACCATGAGTTAGGCAGCACTGCTTCCTAGTTTAGAGGTGAGGCTGTGGCACCTGCTGGCTGCACCAAAAGCACCATGAGTTAGGCAGCACTGCTTCCTAGTTTAGAGGTGGGGCTGTGGCACCTGCTGGCTGCACCAAAAGCACCATGAGTTAGGCAGCACTGCTTCCTAGTTTAGAGGTGAGGCTGTGGCACCTGCTGGCTGCACCAAAAGCACCATGAGCTGGGGAGCATTGCTTCCTAATTTAGAGGTGAGGCTGTGGCACCTGCTGGCTGCACCAAAAGCACCATGAGTTAGGCAGCACTGCTTCCTAGTTTAGAGATGAGGCTGTGGCACCTGCTGGCTGCACCAAAAGCACCATGAGTTAGGCAGCACTGCTTCCTAGTTTAGAGGTGAGGTTGTGGGACCTGCTGGCTGCACCAAAAGCACCATGAGTTAGGCAGCACTGCTTCCTAGTTTAGAGGTGAGGCTGTGGCACCTGCTGGCTGCACCAAAAGCACCATGAGCTGGGGAGCATTGCTTCCTAATTTAGAGGTGAGGCTGTGGCACCTGCTGGCTGCACCAAAAGCACCATGAGTTAGGCAGCACTGCTTCCTAGTTTAGAGGTGAGGTTGTGGGACCTGCTGGCTGCACCAAAAGCACCATGAGTTAGGCAGCACTGCTTCCTAGTTTAGAGGTGGGGCTGTGGCACCTGCTGGCTGCACCAAGGCACCACCAGTAGCAAACACTTCAGAGCAGCAGTAGAGCCTGGCTCAGGGAGGGCACTTCTGTCAAGGCAGCTGCTGCCATCCCACAGCTCTTGACAGATGAGGGATGTGTGCTGCCTGGGCTGGGCTCCAAGAGGTCTTCCCCACAAGATCTCTGCCAGGCTTGTTGCCGTGAGGTGGTTCCTGGTGCACTCACGTGGGCTCTGGCTTGGTCTTTTCAGCACTAGCTAAGATACCTGGCAGGGGCTGGCTTAGAACACTACTGGGAGCAGAGGCTCAAAGCAAAGCAGCTGAGGGAAGTGGCTGACAGAGCATTGGTGTCCAGGTCATTCCCCAGAGGTGCCCCATGGCCCCTGCCCTGCGTGCTCCGCACCCTGCCCGGCAGCAGGCTCTCAGTGCCATAAACCCTTCCCTTTCCTAGCTGTGCATGCTGGCCAAATGAGCTCCTCCTGTCTTGCCTGGCTGCCACTTGAGATCCTTTCCCCTGCCCTAGCCAGCCAGCATGGGCTCCACCCGCAGCAGGGGCACCCTGTGTGCCATGCCCTCCTCCTCTCCCCCCTACCCGGGTTTGCAGTGCTTGCTTTGGCTTCTCCCTCTCCCCCTCTCCCCTTTGCTGCTGGACAATCATTCCCTGTGTGGTAGCTGGCCTGGTGCTGCCCCTGCCTGCCTTTCCTCGCTGCAGTCTGTAAGCTCTTCAAGTGAATGTGGATTATTGTTTGGTTTGGGCTCTGTTTTGGTTTTGTTTTGTTTTCAGTAGGGAAAAGGACTTCCTTCTGCCGAAGGATTTATATTTGCACATGGCTGGGGGAGGTGACCTCCCCTGGCCCTTTCTGTTACCTCACTCATTTTAGGCCAATTCCATTGCTAATGTTAAATGGCCACCTTCCCCCAGCCCAGACTCCTGAGAGTAGTTAGGGAATAAACCCAAGGTGCAGCTCAGGTCCTAGAGCCATGTGGTCGTTGTCTCAGTTCTGGCACGGAGGCTCTGGCTCTGGTGGGGGGGTGGCTGGTACAAAGCGTGGCTTCAGCCAGCAGAGAGGCAGAGCCTGTGCCACACCTGCCTCCCCGCTGCCCACCCCCCTGGGGACAGCACTTAGCAGCTCCCCAAGCGCTCACCTGGCTCTTGGCCCAGCGAGGCCAGGGCGGGAGGGAGGAGCGGCAGAGCCCTTGCAGCGTTCCAGCCGCGCAGGACTGGCATCGGCGCGGCCGTGGGCACCGCGGGCACCGTCCTGCTCTGACAGCAGCTCACCTCCCCTCGCGTGCTCCAGGCCTGGATTAAGCTGCTAAAAAACCTGGAGCCTGTCCTCCCCCACCCCAAAGCCCTGGAGCCCTCCACCCCAGCTGCTGCTGCTGCCCAAGGAGGATCACCTCGTGGCGGCAAGACCCACCCAGGTCCTACCACCTTCCCCAGGCTTGTGCTTCCCTCCCGGCTCGTCACCACCGCAGCCTGGGGCAGCAGGGGAGCTGTTGGCCCCGGGGCTGATGGACCTGCAAGTGCTGAAGAGGAACTCTGGGGGTGGGGAGGAGCTGTGGCTTTGTTTTAGGAGTTGTCCAACCGTCAGCAAACTTTTGCGCTGTGCGCAAAAAAGAGAAGAGAAAAAGATGCAGTAAGATGATTGGTGATGATGATGATGATGATGATGATGATGATGATAACTCACCTGCTAGAACCTAGGAACTGTAAAGGCTACACAGCCAAAACTTCATGTAAAGTAGCTAGTACCATGGGAGTATAAATTAAAGCAGAATCTATCAGACAGCCTGGCCTCAGTGGTTGCTTCTTCGCGCTCCCCTTGGGCTGGCCTCAAGGCTCTTCTGCTGAGCAAGCCCCACTTTGGGGGTTGGTGTTTTGCCTCTGTGAGCCATGAGTGAAACTTACACAGCCATCCCCTCCTGCCTTTCCCACCACACTTAAACAAGCAAAGGTTTGGGTTGGGTTTTATGCCTGTGAGAATCTCGAGCGGAAGTTGCACCACAATCTCCTCCCACCCTTTGACACCACATTGAGACAGTCCCAGGCTGGGGTTGGATATTTGGCTGTGAGAGTCTTGAGCAGAAGACACACACCATCTCCTCCTGTCTTTACAGTATCACCAAGGTTGGAAGAGACCTCAAAGATCATCAAGTCCAACCTGGCACCACAGACCTCACGACTAAGCCATGGCACCAAGTGCCACATCCAATCCCCTCTTGAACACCTCCAGGGATGGGGACTCCACCACCTCCCTGGGCAGCACATCCCAATGGCTAACAACTCTCTCTGGGAAGAACTTTCTCCTCACCTCCAGCCTAAACTTCCCCTGGCACAGCTTGAGACTGTGTCCACCCTTTAACACCACCCTTGAACAATCCCAGGTTTGGGTTGGGTTTTTTTGCCTATGACAATCTCGAGCAGAAATTGCACCACAATCTCCTCCTCCCTTTAACACCACATTGAAACAGCCCCAGGTTAGGGTTGGTTGGTTGCCTATGAGAATCTTGAGTACAAGTTACACACCATCTCCTCCTGCCTTTAACACCACTCTAGAACAATCCTAGTTTGGGGTTGGATATTTGCCTATGGGAGTCTTGAGCAGAAGATACACACCATCTCCTCCTGCTTTTAACACTACTCTAGGACAATCCCAGTTTGGGGTTGGGGTTTTTGCCTATGAGAATCTGGAGTAGAAGTTACACACCATCTCCTGCTTTTAACACCACCCTTGAATAATCCCAGTTTGGGGTTGGATATTTGGCTATGAGAGTCTTGAGCACAAGATACACACCATCTCCTCCTGCCTTTACCACCACCCTTGAACAGTCCCAATTTTCACAGTCTCACAGAATCACCAAGGTTGGAAGAGACCTCAAAGATCACCAAGTCCAACCTGGCACCACAGACCTCATGACTAAACCATGGCTCCAAGTGCCACATCCAGTCCCCTCTTGAACACCTCCAGGCACAGGGACTCCACCACCTCCCTGGGCAGCACTTTCCCATGGCCAATCTCTCTTGCTGGGAAGAACTTTCTCCTCACCTCCAGCCTGAACCTCCCCGGCACAGCTTGAGCCTGTGTCCTCTTGTTCTGGTGCTGGGTGCCTGGGAGAAGAGCCCAACCCCCATCTGGCTCCAACCTCCCTGCAGGGAGTTGCAGAGAGCAAGGTCTCCCCTGAGCCTCCTCTTCTGCAGGGTAAGCAACCCCAGCTCCCTCAGCCTCTCCTCACAGGGCTGTGCTCCAGACCCCTCCCCAGCCTCCTTGCCCTTCTCTGCACACCTTCAAGTCTCTCAATCTCCTTCTTGAGCTGAGGAGCCCAGAACTGGACACAGGACTCCAGGGGTGGCCTCAGCAGTGCTGAGCACAGGGCACAAGGACTTCCCTGCTCCTGCTGGCCACACTCTGCCCGCTGCAGGCCAGGATGCCCTTGGCCTTCTTGGCCCCCTGGGCACACTGCTGGCTCCTGTTCAGCCAAGAAAGCTGGGGAGGGACTTTTGAGGGTGTGAGGGAGGGATAGGACTGAGGGGGATGGAGCAGAACTAGAAGTGTGGAGATTGAGATTGGCTGTGAGGAAGAAGTTGTTGCCCAGGAGGGTGGTGAGAGCCTGGCCCAGGCTGCCCAGGGAGGTGGTGGAAGCCTCCTGCCTGGAGGTGTTTGCAGCCAGGCTGGAGGTGGCTGTGAGCAACCTGCTGTGGTGTGAGGTGTCCCTGCCCATGGCAGGGGGTTGGGACTGGCTGAGCCTTGAGCTCCCTTCCAATCCAATCCATTCTCCTTCCCCTCTACTCTGCCCTGGGGAGGCCACCTCCAGAGTCCTGTGTCCAGTTCTGAGCTCCCCAGTTCAAGAGGGAGAGGGAACTGCTGGAGAGAGTCCAACAGAGGATGATGATGGGACTGGAACCTTGTGTGATGAGGAAAGTCTGAGGGCCCTGAGGCTGCCTATCCAGGAGGAGAGAAGGCTGAGAGGAGATCTTATTAATGCTTACAAATATTTGAAGGGTGGGGGGCAAGAGGCCAGGCTCCTATCAGTGGTGTCCTGTCATGGGACAAAGGACAATGGACACAAACTGCAACCCAGGCAGTTCCACCTCAACATGAAGAAAAACAACTTCACTGTGAGGGTGCTGAGCCCTGGAGCAGGCTGCCCAGAGGGGTTGTGGAGTCTCCTTTGGAGACTTCCAAGCCCCACCTGGATGTGTTCTGTGTGCCCTGCCCTGGATGCTCCTGCTCTGGCAGGGGGGTTGGACTCAATCCCTGGGAGGTCCCTTCCAATCCCTCCCACCTGTGAGTCTGTGAAGGTTTTAGTTTACTCCCTTTTGGACTCAGCATTGTGATTCCAGAGGGCTACCAGTGCTCCACTCCAGTGGGAAAGAGCTTCTGTGACCTTACCCAAAAATCCCTGTGGGTGTCACCACCAATGGTCAGTGGTGGAACCTCTGGCATTCCCAATTAGTCCCTGCTCCATTGCTGGGGGTTTAGAGTGAGGATTATGCCCAGCAGTGCTCCAGGGCCAGGCAAGGTGGCCTGGGGACAAACCACTTAGCAAGCCCTATGAGGAGAGGCTGAGGGAGCTGGGGTTGCTTAGCCTGGAGAAGAGGAGGCTCAGGGGAGACCTTCTTGCTCTCTGCAACTCCCTGAAGGGAGGTTGGAGCCAGCTGGGGGTTGGGCTCTTCTCCCAGGCACCCAGCACCAGAACAAGAGGACACAGTCTCAATCTGTGCCAGGGGAGGTTTAGGCTGGAAGGGAGGAGAAAGTCCTCCCCAGAAAGAGGAATTGGCCCTTGGGATATGCTGCCCAGGGAGGTGGTGGAGTCCCCATAGCTGGAGGTGTTCAAGAAAGGCTTGGATGAGGCACTTGGAGCCATGGTTTAGTTGTCAGGAGGTGTTGGGGATTAGGTCACAGGCTGGACTTGATGATCCCTGAGGTCTTTTCCAACCTTATTGATTCTCTGACTCTATGCCAGGAGCTGCTCTCTCCCTGCTGTGGGTGTGAGGTTTGTGAGGAACCAGTGGCCAGGCTCCAAGATGCTCCATCAGGAAAATGCTCTCAGGCTGCCAGACTCAGCTCTGGGTTGTAGCAGTTTACTGGAGGTGACACCCACTCTAGAGATATAAAAACAGACACCAAAAAAAGGGGAACTTCTGAACAGCTGCCAGTCTGAAACCTGGCCTGGGCCTAACTTACAGAGGGAGTCAGCTCCTGGGGTTTCTTAGCAGCACATCAAAAAGCAGCAGAACAAAGCAGAGGGAGTTGCACAGGTGGAAGCATGCCTGGGGTTCACAAGCACTTGGGAACGACTCAGAAGCAGTTGGTGGAGCAAAATTGGTCATCTCTTGCAGGCAGTGTTGGCTCCATTGCAGGAAGGATGTGACAGCAGCTGCTGAGTGGAAATAAAACAACCCCCTAGCCCAAGCCAGAGGCTCCCCCATTTTATCTCAAGGAACAGTTCCACCCCAGCCACTGCTTCTGCCTCTTCTGCCTCCTTAATCCTGGTGGTGCAGCTCAAGGTTTGAGGCCAGCAAGGCAGATGTGGCTCTGCTCTCTGCACTGCAGCTGTTTGGCAGGTTGGGGTTTCACAGCCTGACTCCTGTGCAGCTGCAGCAGCAGTGTTTGGCAGGTTGGGGTTTCACAGCCTGACTCCTCTGCAGCTGCAGCAGCAGTGTTTGGCAGGTTGGGGTCTCACAGCCTGACTCCTCTGCAGCTGCAGCAGCAGTGTTTGGCAGGTTGGGGTTTCACAGCCTGACTCCTCTGCAGCAGCTGCAGCAGTGTTTGGCAGGTTGGGGTTTCACAGCCTGACTCCTCTGCAGCTGCAGCAGTGTTTGGCAGGTTGGGGTTTCACAGCCTGACTCCTCTGCAGCTGCAGCAGCAGTGTTTGGCAGGTTGGGGTTTCACAGCCTGACTCCTCTGCAGCTGCAGCAGCAGTGTTTGGCAGGTTGGGGTTTCACAGCCTGACTCCTGTGCAGCTGCAGCAGTGTTTGGCAGGTTGGGGTTTCACAGCCTGACTCCTCTGCAGCTGCAGCAGTGTTTGGCAGGTTGGGGTTTCACAGCCTGACTCCTCTGCAGCTGCAGCAGTGTTTGGCAGGTTGGGGTTTCACAGCCTGACTCCTCTGCAGCTGCAGCAGTGTTTGGCAGGTTGGGGTCTCACAGCCTGACTCCTCTGCAGCTGCAGCAGTGTTTGGCAGGTTGGGGTTTCACAGCCTGACTCCTCTGCAGCTGCAGCAGCAGTGTTTGGCAGGTTGGGGTTTCACAGCCTGACTCCTCTGCAGCTGCAGCAGCAGTGTTTGGCAGGTTGGGGTTTCACAGCCTGACTCCTCTGCAGCTGCAGCAGCAGTGTTTGGCAGCTTGGGGTTTCACAGCCTGACTCCTCTGCAGCAGCAGTGTTTGGCAGGTTGGGGTTTCACAGCCTGACTCCTCTGCAGCTGCAGCAGTGTTTGGCAGGTTGGGGTTTCACAGCCTGACTCCTCTGCAGCAGCAGCAGTGTTTGGCAGGTTGGGGTTTCACAGCCTGACTCCTCTGCAGCAGCAGCAGTGTTTGGCAGGTTGGGGTTTCACAGCCTGACTCTTCTGCAGCTGCAGCAGCAGTGTTTGGCAGGTTGGGGTTTCACAGCCTGACTCCTCTGCAGCTGCAGCAGCAGTGTTTGGCAGGTTGGGGTTTCACAGCCTGACTCCTCTGCAGCTGCAGCAGCAGTGTTTGGCAGGTTGGGGTTTCACAGCCTGACTCCTGTGCAGCTGCAGCAGTGTTTGGCAGGTTGGGGTTTCACAGCCTGACTCCTCTGCAGCTGCAGCAGCAGTGTTTGGCAGGTTGGGGTTTCACAGCCTGACTCCTCTGCAGCTGCAGCAGCAGTGTTTGGCAGGTTGGGGTTTCACAGCCTGACTCCTCTGCAGCTGCAGCAGCAGTGTTTGGCAGCTTGGGGTTTCACAGCCTGACTCCTCTGCAGCAGCAGTGTTTGGCAGGTTGGGGTTTCACAGCCTGACTCCTCTGCAGCTGCAGCAGTGTTTGGCAGGTTGGGGTTTCACAGCCTGACTCCTCTGCAGCTGCAGCAGCAGTGTTTGGCAGGTTGGGGTTTCACAGCCTGACTCCTCTGCAGCTGCAGCAGCAGTGTTTGGCAGGTTGGGGTTTCACAGCCTGACTCCTCTGCAGCTGCAGCAGCAGTGTTTGGCAGGTTGGGGTTTCACAGCCTGACTCCTCTGCAGCTGCAGCAGTGTTTGGCAGGTTGGGGTTTCACAGCCTGACTCCTCTGCAGCTGCAGCAGTGTTTGGCAGGTTGGGGTTTCACAGCCTGACTCCTCTGCAGCTGCAGCAGCAGTGTTTGGCAGGTTGGGGTTTCACAGCCTGACTCCTCTGCAGCAGCAGTGTTTGGCAGGTTGGGGTTTCACAGCCTGACTCCTCTGCAGCTGCAGCAGTGTTTGGCAGGTTGGGGTTTCACAGCCTGACTCCTCTGCAGCTGCAGCAGCAGTGTTTGGCAGGTTGGGGTTTCACAGCCTGACTCCTCTGCAGCTGCAGCAGTGTTTGGCAGGTTGGGGTTTCACAGCCTGACTCCTCTGCAGCTGCAGCAGCAGTGTTTGGCAGGTTGGGGTTTCACAGCCTGACTCCTCTGCAGCAGCAGCAGCAGCTCTCTTAGGATGGATGCTGAGTGTTCAAACCGGTGACTAATTAGCACAAGGATGACAATTAAGGAGGCAGACAACCCCCAAGCGATCTGTGCCTGCTCCTCTAGGTGGTGCCAGACCACAGTGCGACAAAGCTGGCAGCAGAGTGACAACGTCTCCTGCAGCTCCTCAGAGCTGTCTCTCCTCTTCCATTTCCTTCCCTTGCCCTGTCCTCCCCAGGCCTGGGGAAGTGCATTCCCTGCCCTGCTGCAGAGGGTGGCCCCACAGCTTGTTCCTAGCACTGTGTCTCTGTGCACTTGAGGAGCAAAGCTGCTGCACAAGGCCAATGGAAGGAACTTGGAGACTTGTTCAACAAAAGTGGGGTGGGGGGGCAGAGGGGATTCACATCCTTGCATCAGCCATGGTGCCCCTCCAAGGAGGAGGTGCTTCAGGATCCACATTCTCAGCTCCCTCCTTCAGAAGCAGGTGTGAGCATGGCACTGGGACTCACCCTGCCACACATGGGGGGCAATGCTAGTGCCTGACAGCCCTCATGCTCTGCCTTGTGTGCATGAGCAGCCCAAAGGCCAAGAAACAGCTAACAAACTCAAGCCTTCCTGTTTCAACACTGCTTGGGGTTGTAACTCCTGGTGGAACATCACCTGAAGATGAAGGTTTTGCAGGCCAGGCTGGATGTGGCTGTGAGCAACCTGCTGTGGTGTGAGGTGTCCCTGCCCATGGCAGGGGGTTGGGGCTGGCTGAGCCTTGAGCTCCCTTCCGACCCTGCCAGCTCTGTGATTCCATGACTTCATTCCCAGCCCTGCAGGTCAGAGTTAACATGGGATCCATCCCCCTTGGCTCTGCAATGGAGAAGTGGCACATTGAGCAAACAGAGGTGGTGTGAGAGCAGCTAAGGACTGACACTTTGACATTTACCAAGCGATTAACCGTGAGGGGGGACGGGAGGGAGCCGTGGGGAGGAGCCGTGCTGCCCACACCCCTCTGCCCTTTGCCCAGCATGCTTCGAAAGAAGAGTCCTTCAGCACCAGGGCTGGCAGCTCACAACGGAGTCATCAGGCCAAAGTCAAGGCTGTACAGAGTCCAAGGCAAGTGGAAGAGAGTTTACACTTCCCTGCATCTCCTCCCGACGGTGCAGAGCTCCCCCTCAAACCTGGCTGGGCATGGTGAGGTCCTTCTGTCTTCAGAGCCCCTGCAAGGGAGAGAATTCCTCTTGGAGCATGAGGCATCCAACCTTAAAGGCTCACAGCTCACAGGATGTTAGGGGTTGGATGAGACCTCAGATCACAGGATCACAGTCTCACCAAGGTTGGAAGGGACCTCAAAGATCATCGAGTCCAAGCTAGCACCACAGACCTCAGGACTAGACCATGGCACCAAGTGCCACATCCAATCCCCTCTGGAACACCTCCAGGCACAGGGACTCCACCACCTCCCTGGGCAGCACATCCCAATGGCCAATTCCTCTTGCTGGGAAGAACTTTCTCCTCATCTCCAGCCTAAACCTCCCCTGGCACAGCTTGAGACTGTGTCCTCTTGTTCTGCTGCTGGGTGCCTGGGAGAAGAGACCAACCCCCACCTGGCTCCAACCACCTTTCAGGTGGTTGGATCATCCAGTCCAACCCCCCTGCCAGAGCAGGAGCATAGAATCCAGCACAGGGCACACAGGAACACATCCAGGTGGGGCTTGTGGTGGGTTGAAACTACCACAGGGATTGAAAGTCTCCAAAGAAGGAGACTCCACAACCTCTCTGGGCAGCCTGCCCCAGGGCTCTGGGACCCTCACAGGGCAGAAGTTCCTCCTCATGTTGTGGTGGAGCCTCCTGTGCTGCAGTTTCCATCCATTGCCCCTTGGCCTGTCACAAGGTGCAGCTGAGCAGAGCCTGTCCCTGTCCCCTCCCTCCTGACCCCCAGCCCTCAGCTACTGATAGACATTTACTAAATCCCCTCTCAGTCTTCTCCAGAGTAAAAAGCCTGCCATGAGGACTGTGGTATCATTAGCATGGTGGTGACAGGATGAGAAGAAGGCTTCAAAACAGCTGGAGTCTGAGCCTGTGCACACCAAGTCCTGCCCAGCAGAGGCTTGCTTTGGAGACAGAGCCCTTCCATTCCTCTTGAGCACAGCTCCCCATCTGCAGGGTCAGTGACTACTCTGTAGGGCATCTGGTGGTAGGACAAAGGGCAGTGGTTTGAGACTAGGGCAGGGTAGCTTTGGACTGGACATTAGGAGGAAGTTCTTTGCTGTGAAGGTGGTGAGGCACTGGAAAAGATTGTCCAGAGGAGCTGTGGACACCTCATTCCTGCAGGTGTTCCAGGCCAGGCTGGATGAGACCCTGAGCAACCTGGGCTGGTGGGAGGTGTCCCTGCCCATGGCAGGGGGGTTGGAACTGGATGGTCTTGAAGGTGCCTTCCAACCCAACCCATTCTGTGCCAGTGCCCTTCCATTCCTCCTGAGCACAGCTCCCCCTCTGCAGGGGACAGTGGGGACAGTGCCTCTTCCTACCTCCATGGGAAAGGAGGAGTAATCACACCATGGCTGAAAGTGCCCAGGTGTGTTGGCTAGGGGCCCAAAGAGCTATCAGTACCCTCAGCACCCAAAGACACCTATGTAGCTTCTAAGAATAGAGGGGGAGAGGAGGGGAGGGGAGAGGAGGGGAGAGGAGGGGAGAGGAGAGGAGGGGAGAGGAGGGGAGAGGAGAGGAGGGGAGAGGAGGGGAGGGGAGGGGAGGGGAGAGGAGGGGAGAGGAGGGGAGAGGAGACTCGAGGAGAGGAGACTCGAGGAGAGGAGACTCGAGGAGAGGAGAGGAGAGGAGACTCGAGGAGAGGAGAGGAGACTCGAGGAGAGGAGACTCGAGGAGAGGAGACTCGAGGAGAGGAGAGGAGACTCGAGGAGAGGAGACTCGAGGAGAGGAGACTCGAGGAGAGGAGAGGAGAGGAGAGGAGAGGAGAGGAGAGGAGAGGAGAATTAACCAGGTTGGAAAAGACCTCAGAGCTCATCGAGTCCAACCTCTCACCCAGCCCCATCCAATCAACTCAACCATGGCACCAAGTGCCTCATCCAGGCTCTTCCTAAACACCTCCAGGGATGGGGACTCCACCACCTCCCTGGGCAGCCCATTTGGAGGGGCACAGCCAGCCTCCAGGAGTCTCCCATCTGCCTTTTCTCCAGCCCTCCCCCAGCCCTCTGCAGCGAGGCTGCAGGCTGGCTGCAGGCAGCAGCTTGGCTCTTTGCTCGGTGCCTACCTTGGTGCCGCTGGCTCCGCCGGCTGCCCTCTGCTATTCCTCCACTGGCACGGCACAGTTCTCCTTGTTCTCTGATGGGATTGCCAGGTAGTCTGTCCTGTAGTGGGAGGGAAGGAGGAAAGCATAAGCTCAGGTGCTACACTGCCCTAAAACCCCAGTTTGTGTCTGATCACCCTCACAGAGACACTGAGTGCCTGTAAGGATGCCTGGGAGACACTGGCACAGCTTGCCATGGGGGCTTCTTAGGATCACAGCTCTCAGGGTGTCAGGGGTTGGAAGTGACCTCTAGAGATCATCCAGTCCAACCCCCTGCCAGAGCAAGAGCATAGAATCCAGCCCAGGCCACACAGAACACATCCAGACAGGGCTGGAAAGGCTCCAGAGATGGAGACTCCACAACCTCTCTGGGCAGCCTGCTCCAGGGCTCTGTGGATGTGGAGGTCTCCTCCCTGGGGGTGTTCCAGGCCAGGCTGGATGAGGCCTTGAGCAACCTGGGCTGGTGAGAGGTGTCTCTGCCCATGGCAGGGGGGGTTGGAACTGGATGACCTTTAAGGTCCCTTCCAACCCATCCCATCCCATGGCCCTGTGGGTCACTAAGGTGACAAATGTCAGCTGCAGAAGGTGCTGCCAGTGGGACACTCCCCTGGGCACAGTCAGGTACAGACCCTGAGCCTTCCCTGCTGCAGAAGCCTACCCAAACAGCCTTCCACCAGGAACAAAGAGCATCCTTGCCCAGGATCAGTATAAATGGATCAGTACAAAAGCCAGAAGTGTGTCAGCTGCATCTGTGAGTCAGAGCTCTGCCAAGAGGCCTTCCTGGAGAGCACCTCTGCACGGTTCAAACCAGGCCACTTCGCAGCGCCACAGCCACCCTCCCTGCCTGGTGCATTGTGCCAGTGTCTCTTTTGGTGCTCCTGAACGCTGCAGGGAGTTCAGAGCTAGAGCAGCAGCAGCAAAGCTCAATCTTCTTGCACTTTGATCTGGACTGAGACACCTTGGGGAGCCCTCAGAGAGCAGCTCCTGCCTGGAGAGATTTCACACTCACGCGTTCTCCTGGGCAGCCTCCTCTGCCTTGGAGACCTTCCTGTAGCAGTAAACCATTTCTATCAGCAGCCACAAGGTGAGGAAGACCAGCAGAATATACATCATAATTTCAGAGATGACTGAGGTGAAGTCTTCTCCAGCTGTTGAAGAGAACAAAACCATCTCTGCTCAGGACCACAGCAGCTCCACTGACGCTTTCCACCCCCCACAGCCTCCTCCCTAACCCATCTCACCCATCTTGCCAGAGAGACCTGGCTGCCACTGCACTGTGAGGGGGCAAAAGAGTGAACCTGCCAACAGGACACCACACTGGCACAGGCTGCCCAGGGAGGCTGTGGCTGCCCCCTCCCTGGAGGTGTTCAAGGCCAGGCTGGATGAGGCCTTGAGCAAGCTGTGCTGGTGGGAGGTGTCCCTGCCCATGGAAGGGGGCTGGAGCTGGATGATCTTGAAGGTCCCTTCCAACCCAACCCATGCTGTGATTATTGCCTTTATTAGACTGTTTTACAAGGGCTCCTAGTGCCAGGGTGAGGAACAATGGCTTTGAGCTGGGAGAGAGGAGACTGAGACTGGAGGTGAGGAAGAAATTGTTGAGAGTGAGGCTGGGGAGACTCTGGCACAGGCTGCCCAGGGAGGCTGTGGCTGTTCCCTGCCTGGAGGTGTTCAATCCCCTAACATTCTGTGACTCAGCCACAGACTCTGATCCTTCCATCTTACCCTAAAATTTCTGCCCATGGCAGGGGGTTGGAGCTGGATGAGCTTTGAGGTCCCTCCCACCCCATCCCATGACTCGATGAGCAAAGCCCTCTCTGAGATCCCCAGGTCTCTCTCTGCTGCTGCTCCTTGAGCTGTTCCTGGTGCCTCAGCTTGGTTGAGGAAGGCGCAGAGCTTGCTGCCTGCTTGCTGCAGGGCTGGGCTGAGCTCAGGGGGTGGAAGGGGATTAAGTTCTCTGACAGCCCTGGGGTGGCTGCTGGGGGGATTTGCAGGCAGGGGCAGATGTGCTGCTTGCACACCGGGCTGGATGTGCTCTTCCAACCCTGACTGTGCCATGATACACCAGCAGCCATCCCACTGCATGTTCCCAGCAGAACCAAACGTGCACAGGCTGGCATGTGCCTGGCATCCTCTGCCACCCACATGCTGGCACAGATGGCTCACCATGAGCCCATCTCACCCTCACACTCTGTGCTCCTGGTGCATCTCCCTCGCTGGTGTAGCTTGTCTGTCACTGTGCTGTTTGAAAGAGATCAGAGCCCAGAGCTGCTTGTGGGGAGCAGGAGGCACAGTAGAACAGGAAGAGGGCTAAAAGCTCTTGTCCTGATCTGGGGAGTGGAGTCCATTGCACACTGGTGCCTAACGAGCCAGGACTTCAGCACTGGACTGAGCAAAACCAAGAGGAACAGAAAGACTCAGGAGCAGTGCTGAAAGGAGGAGGGACTGGGAGAGGGTGGCAGCAAGAGGCTGGCATCAAAATGGAGCCTAAGCTGTTCCAAGAGGGAGGGGGTGGAAGGAAGGGAGAAGAGCTGCGGGTACCGAGGCAAAGGAAGGCTGTGCTGTAGCACAGGCAGGGGAGAAGGGAGGGCTCTGGATGGGGAAAGTGGAAGCCTCTGCCTGCTTCCTGTGCCTGCCCAGCTGTTGCCAGCTGTTGTCCCAGCCTGTCAAGCTCACTACACCTTCCACATCCACACACAGACCACTCAGCCTACAAAAGAGCCTGCAGGCAGCAAACAAACTCACAGAACCCCAGCATGCCAGGCTGGAAGGGACCCCAGGGACCATCTGCTGCAACCTTTCTAGGGGACAGTGGAGTGGAAATGAGCTGGCCCAGCACCCTGGCAAGCTGAGCCTTAGAGCTGTCCAGTGCAGGGGAATCCACTGCCCCCTGGGGAGATGATTCCAATGTCTGACTGTTCTCATGGGGAGAAATTAGCTTCTGGAGTCCAGTGGGAATCTCCCCAGCTGTAACTTGTCCCCATCACCTCTTGTCTTTTCCATAAGACTCCTTGGCAAATGGAATGGAATGGAATGGAATGGAATGGAATGGAATGGAATGGAATGGAATAGGATAGGATAGGATAGGATAGGATAGGATAGAATAGAATAGAATAGAATAGAATAGAATAGAATAGAATAGAATAGAATAGAATAGAATTAACCATGTTGGAAAAGACCTCAGAGCTCATCCAGTCCAACCTCTCACCCAGCACCATCTGAGCAACTCAACCATGGCACCAAGTGCCTCATCACTTCCAACCTTGGTGACACTGTGATACTGTGATCCAGTCCACTCTTGAACACCTCCAGGGATGGGGACTCCACCACCTCCCTGGGCAGCACATCCCAATGGCCAATCTCTCTTGCTGGGAAGGACTTTCTCCTCACCTCCAGCCTAAACCTCCCCTGGCACAGCTTCAGACTGTGTCCTCTTGTTCTGCTCCTGCTTGCCTGGGAGAAGAGCCCAACCCCCACCTGGCTACAACCTCCCTTCAGGGAGTTGCAGAGAGCAAGAAGGTCTCCCCTGAGCCTCCTCTTCTCCAGGCTAAGCAACCCCAGCTCCCTCAGCCTCTCCTCACAGGGCTGTGCTCCAGACCCCTCCCCAGCCTCCTTGCCCTTCTCTGCACACCTTCAAGTCTCTCAATCTCCTTCTTAAATTGAGGAGCTCAGACCTGGACACCTCAGCCTCCTCTTCTAAAAGGTGACCCAAGCCAGCTCCCTCAGCAGGTCTTTCCTCCCGCCCCCTGTGCTGTGTTCGCGGCTGCCAAAGCCAGGCACAGCCAGCAGGCAGCTCGGGGTCCCCTCTCCGGCAGCGCACGGAGAGCCTCCACCCCTGCCAGCCCCCTCCTGCCCCGGCCAGCCCCCTCCTGCCCCAGCCAGCCCCCTCCTGCCCCAGCCAGCCCCCTCCTGCCCCAGCCTCCATACCCTCCTCCACCACGGTGAGGTGGATCACCCTGGAGCTGGTGAAGAGGGGCCTGTGGATCTCGAACTCGAACTCGCGGGTGATGTTGCAGGTGTAGGTGCCCGAGTCGTTGAGGGTGACGTTCAGCACCGTGATGGACACATCCTGCATGTCCTTGCTCCCGTTCCACTGCAGCCGCCCGCTGAAGCGGCTGGGCAGCTCCTGGTTGGCGTTCTTGTGCTTGTAGATCTGGGAAGGGGGAAGAGACAGGGGGAGGGTTAGGCTTCTGATCGATGGCTGACTCCTAGCACGGCGGGGAGAGCATGAGGCATCCAACCTTAAACCTTCAGGCGTTGGAAGTGACCTCTGAAAATGATTGAGTCTAACCCCCCCTTGCCAGAGCACCATCCTCCTACTGAAGAACTTCCTCAGCTCCACTCTAACCCTGCTCTGCCTCAGCTTCAAACCATTCCCCCTTGGCCTGGCTCCAGACACCCTCAGGAGAAGTCTCTCTGCAGCCTTCCTGCAGGATCCCTTCAGGTACTGGAAGGCAGCTCCAAGGTCCCCCTGCAGTCTTCTCTCCAGGCTCAACACCCCCAGCTCCCTCAGCCTGGCCTCACAGCAGAGCTGCTCCAGCCCTTGGATCATCTTTGTGGCCTCCTCTGGCTTCTCTCCAACACTTCTGTGTCCTTCTTATGATGGGGACAGCAGAACTGGAGGCAGTATTCATGGGAGAGGTCTCAGCAGAGCAGAGTCTCATGAGATCCCTTGTATTTCCTGCACTCACAGGAGCACAGGATCACAGCTCACAGGATGTCAGAAGTTGGAAGGGACCCAAAGAGATCATCCAGTACAAGCCCCTGCCAGAGCAGGAGCATGGAATCCAGCCCAGGTCACACAGAACACATCCAGACAGGGCTGGGAAGGCTCCAGAGAAGGAGACTCCACAACCTCTCTGGGCAGCCTGCTCCAGGCCTCTGGGAGCCTTCCAGGGCAGAAGTTCCTCCTCCTGCTGAGCTGCAACCTCCTGGGCTGCACTTTCCATCCCTTGCTCCTTGGCCTAGGCCAGGGTGCAGCTGAGCAGAGCCTGTCCCTGTCCCCTCCCTCCTGACCCCCAGCCCTCAGCTCTTGAGAGACATTGCTCAGATCCCTCTCAGCTTTCTCCTCTGCAGCCTGAACAGCCCCAGGGCTCTCAGCCTCTCCTCCCCAGGCAGTGCTGCAGTCCCTTCAGCATCCTGGTAGCCCTTTCCTGGACTCTCTGCAGCAGATCCCTGTCCCTCCTGAACTGGGACATCATCCTCTAGCTCCACACAGTGTTCAGGGCTACAGCTGCCTCAGTAACAGCAGCTATTAATGTTCTGTCACCCTTTGCCTCTAAATCTCAGGCTGCTCTTTTAAAGGCAGAAAAGAAATGAATGATCTCCAGCCCAGAGGGAGAAAAAATGAGGCAGAGAGAAGCAGAAACACACCTGGAGAATGGAATGGAATGGAATGGAATGGAATGGAATGGAATGGAATGGAATGGAATGGAATGGGATGGAATAGAATGGAATGGAATGGAATGGAATGGAATGGAAAGGAATAATAGAATGGAATGGAATGGAATGGAATGGAATGGGATGGAATAGAATGGAATGGAATAATAGAATGGAATGGAATAATGGAATGGAATGGAATGGAATGGAATGGAATGGAATGGAATGGAATGGGATGGGATGGGATGGGATGGGATGGGATGGGATGGGATGGAATAATAGAATGGAATAGAATAGAATGGAATGGAATGGAATGGAATGGAATGGAATGGGATGGGATGGAATAGAATGGAATGGAATAATAGAATGGAATGGAATAATGGAATGGAATGGAATGGAATGGAATGGAATGGAATGGAATGGAAAGGAATAATAGAATGGAATGGAATGGAATGGAATGGGATGGAATAGAATGGAATGGAATAATAGAATGGAATGGAATAATAGAATGGAATGGAATAATGGAATGGAATGGAATGGAATGGAAAGGAATAATTGGAATGGAATGGAATGGGATGGAATGGAATGGAATGGAATGGAATGGGATGGAATGGGATGGGATGGGATGGGATGGGATGGGATGGGATGGGATGGGATGGAATAATAGAATGGAATAGAATAGAATGGAATGGAATGGAATGGAATGGGATGGGATGGAATAGAATGGAATGGAATAATAGAATGGAATGGAATAATGGAATGGAATGGAATGGAATGGAATGGAATGGAATGGAATGGAATGGAATGGAAAGGAATAATAGAATGGAATGGAATGGAATGGAATGGGATGGAATAGAATGGAATGGAATAACAAAATAGAATGGAATAATAGAATGGAATGGAATGGAATGGAAAGGAATAATAGAATGGAATGGAATAACAAAATAGAATGGAATAATAGAATGGAATGGAATGGAATGGAATGGAATGGAATAGAATAGAATGGAATGGAATAGAATAGAATAAACCAGGTTGGAAAAGACCTCAGAGATCATAGAGTCCAACCTCTCACCCAACACTATGATGCAGGAGATCAGCAGTGGAACTAAAGATTTGGACCCTGTGGTCTTTGTGTCTTGCCTGTTGGTCACTGCCCCCTAAGGTCACCTTGAGAAGGAGGAACAGAATCCATAGAGCCATTTTCTGGCAAGCCCAGGGATGTTCAAGTTGAATGGAAGAGTTGCAGGAGAGATGTGGCAGCATGGAGATGGTAGAACAGAGCTTGGGTGGCTCTCACAGCAGGCTCCTGGCTGACCACAGCATGAAACTGCCTGCCCCAGCTCCCTGTTCCTGAGCAGTGGTTGGGTTGTCTCTGGCAAGCATCTCACCCAGGTCACCGAAAGGGAATCCCCACCTCATTCCTTAGCTTGGTCCCTTTGCTTCTCAGGCAGAAGGAGAGTATTTGTCATTTTGCTTGGCCCTGCTTGGCTGTGGTGAAATGCAAGCACTGACCTCATGCTTTGTTCTCAGACAGCCTTCCAGCCTCCAGCTGAGGCTCCATTATACCATTCCTGCTTGGATTCCACCTGCCCCTCACCTGTATGACCCCTGCTTTGATTCACTCTGGAAACAAATGCTCCCTTTTCCTGACAGGGATCCAAAACCACAGAGATCCTCCCACAGTCAGGGTACCACTGCTTTCTCTGAGGCAAAAAAGAAGTCAGCCCTCTCCTGCAGATTTATTGGAGGCCAACTGAACCTCCAAAGAACAGCTTGGGGACTCAGAATGGTCCTGAAAAGGGAGATGTGGCCACAGGTCCCTGTTATCACTCCACACTTGTTGCCCTTCTAGGTTTCCTTACGTGTTAGACTTGATGTACTCAGGGGATGGGGCTGGAAAGGGACACTCAGGTCATGAACACCAGGAAATCCACAGCAGACTCTCATTTTCCCTGCTATGAGCTCTTGCTGAGCCCAGATGTGGGTTCCAGCAGGCAAGGAAAACTTCACTTCCTGCTCAGAATTGGTGCTGTGGAACCTGCAGGTGTAGATGCTGCAGAAGATCTGCATCTTGGAGCTGGCCCCCAAGCTCAGCTCAGCTCCAAGGCATATCTATAGGCTTTGAGCAAGGCTTTACAGAAGATCTGCAGTATGTAGCTGACTCCCAAGCTCAGCTCAGCTCCAAGGCATATCTATAGGCTTTGAGCAAGGCTTTACAGAAGATCTGCAGCTTGGAGCTGACCCCCAAGCTCAGCTCAGCTCCCTGCTATGACAGCAGCCTGCTGGGCACATCTATAGGCGGTGGCAGAAAGCTTTTGTTCATATTTGGGTCCCTTCCACAGTCTGCCCTGGGGATCCTGCTGCAGGACCTACTTACACTCTCAGAAATAACCTTTTGGCTTCTCCCACAGGAGTTCACCAGGCTGTGCTTCACAGCAAGGCCTGTGGAAACAAGAGCTCAGCTACCACACATACATACAAGTTCATCTTTGCCACCATCCGGCTTGTAGTACCACTCCACCATCGTGGTGGCTGTGACCTCTTCCCTCTTCATGCAGGAGATGCAGAGCAGCTTCATGTCCTTCCCTTGGACAGCCTCTGTCTCTGAAGGGACTTCAACACATACTGCAGAACAAAAGCCAGCTAGGGGAAAGGAGCAGCAGAGAAGAAGCATAAGACAGAATTAGAGAGCCAGCAGTTACACACATCTCAGCATCCAGGACCACATCACCTGCCCCCTTCCTCCATACAAACCATTGGATCCATCCCTAGCACCCTCTGACAACTCCATCTCCAATGTCAGCTTTCACCAAGCTCCTCTCTCTGAGCTCTGAATGATTCACAATAATCAGCAGAGGGTGATCACTCCATGCAGATTCACCTCTCCAGCCTCTGCTTTGCCACAGCAGGAGCAGGGAGGTCATCCTGCCCTGTGCTCAGCACTGCTGAGGCCACCCCTTGAGCCCTGTGTCCTGTTCTGGGCTCCTCAGCTCAAGAAGGACATTGAGAGACTTGAGGGTGTCCAGAGAAGGGCAAGGAGGCTGGGGAGGGGTCTGGAGCACAGCCCTGCGAGGAGAGGCTGAGGGAGCTGGGGTTGCTTAGCCTGGAGAGGAGGAGGCTCAGGGGAGACCTTCTTGCTCTCTGCAACTCCCTGCAGGGAGGTTGTAGCCAGGTGGGGGTTGGTCTCTTCTCCCAGGCACCCAACAGCAGAACAAGAGGACACAGTCTCAAGCTGTGCCAGGGGAGGTTCAGCCTGGTTGTTAGGAAGAAATTCTTCCCATGAAGAGAGATTGGCCATTGGGATGTGCTGCCCAGGGAGGTGGTGGAGTCCCCATCCCTGGAGGTGTTTAGGAAGAGCCTGGATGAGGCACTTGGTGCCATGGTTGAGTTGATCAGATGGTGCTGGGAGAGAGGTTGGACTTGATGATCCCAAAGGTCTTTTCCAACCTGCTTAATTCTCTATTCTGTTGCTTTGATTTCCCCCCCTCCCCCACCTTAATTAATGGCACTTTAGAGGCACTGTTCATCCTCTCCCCACTCCATGCTGAGCAGTTGTAGGAGCAGTTACAATCTGGCGTGAGAGAAAGCCCAGAGTCAGCGTGGAGGAGCAGCTCACTCTGCTAAGTTAAAAGGTCTGGGAGTTCTGCTGGTGTTTTACTGGAGCTTTACTCCATCAGTGTGTTCAAAGCCAGCTGGGAGGACTCAGCACCCTTCCTGTTCCCAGGTTTCATAAGCAGTATTGGGAAGCTGGGGGCTTGGACCGGAGGAAATCTGGCAGCAGGAGGAGTTATTGATTTTGCATGCATTGCTGTTCAAAATGCTTCCAACCAGGTCTGTGCTAACACTGGCAACTCTGAAATGCTGCTCTCCACCACGACAGAAACCACTGCCCACGGAGCTCCACACTTGGTAAGGACAGGGATGCTTCAGCACGACAGCTCTGACTAAATCCCTGCTGACAGTTGTCCCCTGGGCTAAACAATGCTGGGTTCTGCCTGTCCAAATCTGACTCCAAAGCCTGGAGTGGAGCTCACTGGAGATGCTGACTCTGCTGGCTGCTCCCTCCCCCCCAGCCTCTGAGATACCATTAACCCACTCTCTCGAGCCCTGGATCATCATGGAACCACAGAATACTTTCAGCTGGAAAAGCCTCCCAAGATCTTTGAGGCCAACCTTCAACACAACCAGCACTGTGGCCACTAAACCATGTCCCAGAGTGCCATGGCCACAGGTTTCCTGAACACCTCCAGGCATGGGGACTCCCTGGGCAGCCTGTTCCAGCTCCTGACCACTCTTGCAGCAAAGAAATTCCTCCTCATCTCCAACCTCAAACCCTCCTGGCACAATCTCAGGCCACTTCTTCTGGTCCTATCACTGGATACTAGTGAGAGGAGACTGACCCCCACTTCATTCCAACCTCCCCTCAGGGAGCTGTAGAGAGCAATGAGGTCTCCCCTCAGCCTCCTCCTCTCCACACTGAACACCCCTAGTTCCCTCAGCCACTCCTCATAAGATTTGCATGCCAAGACCTATCCTGGAAAGAGCCAGGACCCAATACTTCCATGGTACCAAGGCAGCACCTTGGAGCTGGGTCGGGTCCCAATCTGTGGGCAGCAGCAGCTTTCCAGGAGAGGGAAGAGGGATGGAGCTTTACTCCAGTTTAAATGAGATAGGTAGAGGCAGATGTGCACCCACACAGGGAGCTACGTGCACAGCAAACGCAGCTGCAGCAGCAGCAGCAACACCAACCAGCCTCCTCTTGGTGATGGAGGAAAAGCTGTGCTGCTGGTCGAATGATTTCCCCCAGGTTATCCAGGCTGCCGGGAAAACCAGCTCCAAGGTGCACTGCTCCGGGGCTTGCACGTCCTGCCCCCCAGGGCAACCCCACGGTAAATTACATTGCAAATTTCAAGCCGGCAGCAAACAGGAAACAGAGAGGAACTTGCATGCGTATGACAGCACACGCCTGCCGCCCCGACTCTACTTGGAGCTGATCTGCCTTCCCTGCTCCCTATGAACTCCATCACGCTCCCACCAACTCCTCACCAGCCCCGCTCCCTGCTCCTGCTGGAAACAAAGCAGCCCCTCGGAAGGCTCGGCTGCTCCTCACGGCAGCCTTAAAGGAGCCTGGCTAGGGAAAGCAGCGCTTTGTGGGGAAGCATCCTGAAGCGGGTCCCCAAAGAAGCATCCCGCAAGAGGCAAGCGGCTGCCTTGGTGGAGACCCTGGCTGAAGACAGGAGGGAACGGAAACACTCACCCCAGAGCACCAAGGCGGCCGAAGAGGCACCGAGCAGCATTGGCAGTGCAGCCATTGTTCCGGGCGCGGATCTCAGCCTGGGCAGGAGCTCCTTCGGCTTCTCCTCCGGCTGCTGCCTCTGGACCCAGCGCAACAGGGTGCCCGGGGGCTGCCGGCCGCGCTGCCGGCAGGGCTCCGGGAGCGGCGGGCGGGCGGCGGGCAGCGCTGCGAGGGTGCCGGGCCAGGGCAGGGCAGGGCAGGGCTGGGCGGCAGCACCAGGGACAGGGCCGCGGACAGCTCCGCGCCCCGCTCCGCGCAGGGAGGAGCCGGCGGCAGCAGCAGGTGGCTGAGGGCAGTGCCGCGGCTCAGCCCGGGGCCGGGAGGCGGCGGCAGGCAGCGGCCGCTCCTCTTTGTTCCGCGGCCCGGCCGGGGGCAGCGCGCATCCTGCGCGGGGGCGCAGCTCCCTGCCGTGCGCGGCCGCCGACGTCTGCGCGGAGCCCAGCCTAGCCCGGGCGGGGGGCACGGCCGGCGGCAGGCATGCGCGGCCACCTCCCTCCCTGCCTTCCTGCCTCCCTCCTTCCCTCCCCTGGCCCCGGCGGCCGCCGAGAAGGTGCCCGGGGCTCGGGGTCCCCGACCCGTGCCCGCCGCTCGGCGAGGTGCTCTGGGGAGCCGCCGGGCATCCGCCCCTCCCGGGCAGCACGGAGCCGGCAGCCGGGCTGGAGGAGGCGGGGAGGGGATGCGGGCATCGCTCCTCCGAAATAGGGGCGGGGGGAGAGCAGGGAGAGCTGTGCCTGCAGGGTCACCGAAAGGCCTCTCTTGTAATGAGTTTAATGCCGCCGCTTGCCCTGCTCTGAAGGTCACAGTTGGCGGTACTGGGAAATCCTCTGTCCTCGTGTTCCAGCCTGATTCCCAGGAGTTTAATGCCAGCAGCAGGCTGGGCTTCCTCCTCTTGGACTGGGGCCACCGTGCCCACAAGGGCTTCTCCAACTTTGAAGGTCACAGTGGACAGAGAGGGGAAAAAAGATGCAGCACTTGGTCCATGTGCTGCCTCTTTTGAAAGCATTTGCTCAGTAACCAGCACAAATCCACCCAGTGAAACCTGCCTGAGCCCACCAGGGAACAGCACCTGAGCCAGAGCACATGCAGGGAGACCCCATCCCCAGAGAAGAGAACGTCAGAGAAGAGCAGCTTCCAGCCCTTCAGCACCCAACTCTCAGCTGGGCACAGCACTGCCGGTGGTGAGGACTGCCCTGTGGCCTCCCCAGCACTGCCTGGCATGGGGGGCACCCAAAGGTAGTCTGATCCCTACAGTGCCTAAGCGAAGCAGGACAGAACAGAGACACCCAGCACTTTTCCTAGACATCATCTAATCCTGTCTGCATCAGCAAGCTGCACTCAGCATCTGCCAGCAGCCACTCGCAGCACAGCTGCCTGCGCCTCGCCCTGTGTAGCTCCGATTCGTTCCTAGCTAAGGACATCCTCCCTGCTCCTTCTTCTGCTTTATTCTTCTGACCAGACAGCTGACTCTGCCCTGCTCCAGTCTGGATGCGACCCCTGAGCCCTTTGCAGAAGCAGGGCCTGACCAAAGCACAGCAGCCCCTGCACGCTGGCTGCCAGGCTGTGCTCACTGCCCCCTCTGCTCCCAAGCCTCTCTGGGTGGCTGTGTCTCCTGCCAGCACACTGCTGGAGGAAAACAGCACTTCCACGAGCCAGGGGGGGTTATGCAGACCAACAGCTTGTGAGTCAGTGGCCTGCACATGCCACAAACACACTTCCAGTTCCCCCGACTTAGAAGCCATCCCTCACAGAGCCATAGAATGGGTTGGGTTGGAAGGGACCTTAAAGATCATTCAGTTCCAACCCCCTGTCATGGGCAGGGACACCTCCCACCAGCACAGCTTGCTCAAAGCCTCATCCAGCCTGGCCTTCAACACCTCCAGGGAGGGGACACCCACACCTGGCTGGGCAACCTGTGCCAGTCTCTCCCCACCTCACTGCAAAGAATTTCCTCCTCATCTCCAGCCTCAATCTCCTCTCCCAGCTCAAAGCCATTGCCTTTCATCCTGGCACTATAAGCCATCGTCAAAAGTCCCTCCCCAGCTTTCTTGTAGCCCACTCTAGGTTCTGGATCTCTTGGAGAGCCATCTCAAAATCTGACTTTTCTCCCCAGGCAGAGGAAATGGCAGCCATGGTAGCCAGGGGTGATGGAAGGCTGTGGCCTCCTACGCCAAGCCTTTTGCTTTCCTCCCATTGCCCCTTGCTAGACTCAACCAAGGGAAGGGACAGGCTAAGCCACAGGGCTCGCTCCCAGCTCTTCTG
Organism: Melanerpes formicivorus; assembly: GCF_026170545.1. Classification (NCBI taxonomy): domain Eukaryota; kingdom Metazoa; phylum Chordata; class Aves; order Piciformes; family Picidae; genus Melanerpes; species Melanerpes formicivorus. Next base: position 268,651 of record NW_027142519.1, on the reverse strand, counting down.
GAACAATCCAGGCTGTGCTGCTGGTGAGTTTTTTATAGACACAGGAGCCAGTGGACAATGTCCCTGGCTCTCTCATTTGACAACCACCTGTTTCATGAAGGAGAGTGGAAATCACATCTCTGCTCAGGAAGCCAGATTGCTCTGCCAGAACGCACAGAGCGTGGATCAGCAGAGCTGTACTCTTTGTGCTGCTCTAATTACATCTATTACAGAGGATCCTGCCAGGGAGGCAAGAGAGGGGCTGACAGGATTAAGCAGTAGCTCTACAACTGTTTTGCTTGGCAGCCACTGACCAACCCTTCCACCTCTTCTACTTCTGCTTTAGCACAGCCCTGCTGCCAGGTGCCTTGGTGCTCCCCCAGGTCCATTTAGGGGTTGAGGGAGGTGATTCTCCTCATCTACTCTGCTCTGGTGAGAACCCACCTGGACTACTGTGTCCAGTTCTGGAGCCTCTGTTCCAGGGAGGCTCTGAAGGTGCTGGAAGGTGTCCAGAGAAGGGCCACGAGGAGGAGCAGAGGGCTGGAGCTGCTCTGCTCTGCAGACAGCCTGAAAGAGTTGGGGTTGTGCAGGCTGCAGAGGAGAAGGCTCCCAGGAGACCTTCTGGTGGCCTTCCAGGATCTGCAGGGGGCTGCAAGCAAGCTGGGGAGGGACTTGTGAGGGTGTCAGGGAGGGATAGGAGTGGGGGGGATGGAGCAGAAGTAGAAGTGGGGAGATTGAGATTGGCTGTGAGGAAGAAGTTGTTGCCCAGGAGGGTGGTGAGAGCCTGGCCCAGGCTGCCCAGGGAGGTGGTGGAAGCCTCCTGCCTGGAGGTGTTTGCAGCCAGGCTGGAGGTGGCTGTGAGCAAGCTGCTGTGGTGTGAGGTGTCCCTGCCCATGGCAGGGGGTTGGGACTGGCTGAGCCTTGAGCTCCCTTCCAACCCTGAGAGTTCTGTGATTCTGTGATTAGGGGACTGGAACATCTGTTTAGAGGAAAGGCTGAGAAGAAGAGCAGCCTGAGTGGGATCTGATCACTGCTGATCAATACTCCAAGGGTGGGAGTCAGGAGGATGGGGCCAGGCTGTGTTCAGTGGTGCCCAGTGACAATCAAGGGGCGGTGGGCACAGGCTGAACATCAGAAGTTCCATCTAAAGATAAGGAGAAACAGATTGAAGGGTGGCAGAGCCCTGGAGCAGGCTGCCCAGGGAGGTGATGGAGTCTCCATCTCTGGGGACATCCCAAACTCACCTGGATGTGTTCCTGTGTGACCTGCTGTAGGTGGCCCTGCCTTGACAGGGGGATTGGACTGCCTGCTCTCCAGAGGTCCCTTGCCAACCCCTGCCATGCTATGAAGCCTTTTTCTCCTCTAACCCCAGGCACACCAGACCTCTCCTGCCAACCCATTTCACACACAGTGACAAACAAACAACCTAAAAGAGTAAGGAGGTGTCCCTCAGAGTCACTCACATGCAGAGCTGTGAGGTGCTCCTCATGCCACATGGCTGTTCTGGCTGCTATTGGAAGAAGCAAAGCTGGGCCCAGGGGTGAGGAAAATCTCTGCTGAGACTGGGCTGGGGTTGGGGTGGATAGAAACACAAAAAGCCACAGGTTGGGGATGCAAATGGAGGTCACAGCCTCTCCCCCCACCTCTGGAGAGGTTTGTTCTTCACCTAGAGCATGCCTTCAACTGCAGACAAAACCAAAGGGTGTTTGAAATGAGTGCTTGAAGTGAGTCCAGTTCCTCAAACTGCCAGAATTTGGGTTGGGTTTCTGCTTTCTAAGAACTTCTCTGCACTCATTTGGGGCTGCTGTGTGTTTTTCAGGATGGGAGGATAGGATGCTTGATCCTTGCTGCGATGCAGGCCTGGCTGGCAACCACTCCAGCCTCTCCACCTGCCTGTTGGGAGCAGGCAGCAAGCACTGCCCAGCCCTCCTCCAGAAAACTTGCAAACAAATGGGAGGCCAGGTTGGGACCTGCCTCAGATTTCAGCCCTGGTGTGCTGGAGAAGAGGTGAGCAGCATCACTTCAAATCCCATCCCACACAGAGCTGCACAGCTTCTCCTGCCTGAACAGGAGCCAGCAGCGTGCCCAGGGGGCCAAGAGGGCCAAGGGCATCCTGGCCTGCAGCAGGCAGAGTGTGGCCAGCAGGAGCAGGGAAGTCATTCTGCCCTGTGCTCAGCACTGCTGAGGCCACCCCTGGAGTCCTGTGTCCCGTTCTGGGCTCCTCAGGTTAGGAAGGAGATTGAGAGACTTGAAGGTGTGCAGAGAAGGGCAAGGAGGCTGGGGAGGGGTCTGGAGCACAGCCCTGTGAGGAGAGGCTGAGGGAGCTGGGGTTGCTTAGCCTGGAGAAGAGGAGGCTCAGGGGAGACCTTCTTGCTCTCTGCAACTCCCTGAAGGGAGGTTGAAGCCAGGTGGGGGTTGGGCTCTTCTCCCAGGCAGGCAGCAGCAGAACAAGAGGACACAGTCTCAAGCTGTGCCAGGGGAGGTTCAGGCTGGAGGTGAGGAGAAAGTTCTTCCCAGCAAGAGGAATTGTCCATGGGAATGTGCTGCCCAGGGAGGTGGTGGAGTCCCTGTGCCTGGAGGTGTTCAGGAGGGGATTGGATGTGGCACTTGGAGCCATGGTTTAGTTGTCAGGAGGGGTTGGGTGACAGCTTGGACTTGATGATCCCTGAGGTCTTTTCCAACCTTAGTGATTCTATGATGATTCTATGCTGATTCTGTGACTCAGCCCTGATGCCTCCAGTGGACAGGAGGGAGGAGAGGGAAGCCCTCAGGCTGCAGGAGGCTCAGCACCAGGAAGCCCTCAGCCGTTTCAAGCGCTCGCAGGGGAGATGGTGAACGTTGAGGGAGAGGAATCTCGAACGCTGTGAGAAGCAACCCAACTTATCATGTGGGGGTTGCTATGGCAACCCACCCAGTGAATGCTTCACAGGGAAAGGATGGGAGGAAAAAAAAGAATGAAAAAAATGAAAGGGGGGTGAAAAAAGAAAGCAAAAAAGGCTTCTGCACAGGCACAGGGAGATGAGCAGCTAAAAATAAGTCCAGCACCCTGCCCCCACCAATCCCTCACTCCTAATGTACCCCAGCCAGCCTAGGGGAGTGGGAACACCCAACCTGTGTGCCTGGCCTGCCTGTGGCAGCTTCCTCTGCAATCACAGCAGCTCACTCTGCTGCAGAGGCCTCGCTGGCTGTGGAGCTGAGCCCCAGCAAAGCTGCTTCCTCCCACAGCCCCTCCTGCCTGCCAGGAGCCAGCACGCACCCACCCCTGCCATCAACATCCAGCCCAACCTCAAGGCCTCCTCCAGAGCTGTGCAAACCACCACCCAGCAGCACTGGAGTCTTCTGTGGAGTCTTCTGTGGAGTCCTTTGCTGCCCAGCTGCTGGAAGAAAGAGCATGGAATGGCAGGGAGCAGCCTTCACACTTGCTGACTGCTGCTGCCCCCACAGAGCAGCCCTCAGCCAGAATGAAGGCAGCCCTCAGCCAGAATGAAGGCAGCCCCCAGCCAGAATGAAGGCAGCCCCCAGCCAGAGTGAAGGCAGCCCCCAGCCAGAATGAAGGCAGCCCCCAGCCAGAGTGAAGGCAGCCCCCAGCCAGAGTGAAGGCAGCCCCCAGCCAGAGTGAAGGCAGCCTCCAGCCAGAATGAAGGCAGTCTCCAGCCAGAATGAAGGCAGCCCCCAGCCAGAGTGAAGGCAGCCCCCAGCCAGAATGAAGGCAGCCCCCAGCCAGAGTGAAGGCAGCCCCCAGCCAGAAGGAAGGCAGCCCCCAGCCAGAATGAAGGCAGCCCCCAGCCAGAATGAAGGCAGTCTCCAGCCAGAAGGAAGGCAGCCCCCAGCCAGAATGAAGGCAGCCCCCAGCCAGAGTGAAGGCAGCCCCCAGCCAGAATGAAGGCAGCCCCCAGCCAGAGTGAAGGCAGCCCCCAGCCAGAATGAAGGCAGCCCCCAGGCAGAATGAAGGCAGTAAGGGCTTGCAGAAAATCAGGCAGGGAAATGTGGAGCAGTTTTAGAAGTGTTGAATGTAATAGCTGCAGGCACCCTGCCCACGCACTGTGAGAGCCATTCCACAGGAGTCTGTACCAAGGGAAGGCTTCTCTCAGTTCTTTTGCAGCTGCCTGCAGGGTTCTGAGAGCTCATTCACTCTTCTTCACATTCAAGTTTCAACATGCATTCTCTGTGTGGCCAGCAGGAGCAGGGAAGTCCTTGTGCCCTGTGCTCAGCACTGCTGAGGCCACCCCTGGAGTCCTGTGTCCAGTTCTGGGCTCCTGAGGTCAAGAAGGAGATTGAGAGACTTGAAGGTGTGCAGAGAAGGGCAAGGAGGCTGGGGAGGGGTCTGGAGCACAGCCCTGTGAGGAGAGGCTGAGGGAGCTGGGGTTGCTTAGCCTGGAGAAGAGGAGGCTCAGGGGAGACCTTCTTGCTCTCTGCAACTCCCTGAAGGGAGGTTGGAGCCAGGTGGGGGTTGGGCTCTTCTCCCAGGCAAGCAGCAGCAGAACAAGAGGACACAGTCTCAATCTGCACCAGAGGAGGTTTAGACTCGAGGTGAGGAGAAAGTTGTTCCCAGAGAGAGTCGTTCATCATTGGGATGTGCTGCCCAGGGAGGTGGTGGAGTCCCCATCCCTGGAGGTGTTCCAGAGGGGATTGGATGTGGCACTTGGTGACATGGCTTAGTCATGAGCTCTGTGTTGATGGGTTGGACTCGATGATCCTCGAGGTCTCTTCCAACCTTGGCTATACTGTGATACTGTGAAAACCTTTGTGTGCTGGGACTGAAGTGCCTTTTCTTTCCCCTCCTTTATTAATCAGTCTGGGCTCTAATGAGGTGGCACTTTCACAGCTATGCTTTTAGGCCTCTCCCCAGCTCATTCCCTTCAGCCCTGGATGAGACTCCATTAGCCTGTCGGAAGGCCACATGCCCTCATTCACGTTTGCTCACTTAATTTCTCAGCCCTTGCTGTTAGTAAAACACACACACACACACAAGTGCATCAATTATTTCAGCACCACACAATGACTGCATTTTCATAGAGAGAAGCTTCTTCAGCAAGTCTGACCTCAGCTGGAGTGAAGGGCTGGCTGCTGCTCTTCCTTAACCAGGAAGCCAGGCTGAATCTCCTCCCAGCTGTCACTAAACACCTCTGGGTTGCTTTCCAAGTCCCCCAGAAGGCAGCTCTGGGCTGCTTCTCAAGGGTGCTTTGTTCTCTACTCTGCCCTGGTGAGACCTCATCTTGAGTGCTGTGTTGAGTTCTGGGCTCCCCAGTTCAGGAGGGACAGGGATCTGCTAGAGAGGCTCCAGCAGAGGGCTTTGAGGATGATTAAGGGACTGCAGCACTGCCTGGGGAGGAGAGGCTGAGAGCCCTGGGGCTGTTCAGTCTGGAGAGGAGAAGGCTGAGAGGGCATTTAATAAATGTCTATCAATATCTGAGGGCTGAGGGTCAGGAGGGAGGGGACAGGGACAGGCTCTGCTCAGCTGCACCCTAGGATAGGACAAGGAGCAATGGAGGAAAACTCCAGCACAGGAGGTTCCACTTCAACACAAGGAGGAACTTCTTTACTGTGAGGGTCCCAGAGCCCTGGAGCAGGCTGCCCAGAGAGGTTGTGGAGTCTCCTTCCCTGGAGCTTTTCAAGGCCCATCTGGATGTGCTCCTGTGTGACCTGAGCTAGATTGTATGGTCCTGCTCTGGCAGGGGATTGGACTGGATGATCTCTTTGGGTCCCTTCCAAGCTCTGACATCCTGTGAGCTGTGATCCTGTGCTTCTGTGAGTGCAGGAAATACAAGGGATCTCATGAGACTCTGCTCTGCTGAGACCCCCACCCTGAATACTGCCTCCAGTTCTGCTGTCCCCATCATAAGAAGTACACAGAGCTGTTGGAGAAAGTCCAGAGGAGGCCACAAAGATTATCCAAGGGCTGGAGCAGCTCTGCTGGGAGCACAGGCTGAGGGAGCTGGGACTGTGCAGCCTGGAGAGGAGAAGACTCCAGGGGGACCTCAGAGCTGCCTGCCAGGACCTGAAGGGATCCTGCAGGAAGGCTGCAGAGGAACTTTTCATGAGGGTGTCTGGAGACAGGAGAAAGAGGAATGGTTTGAAGCTGAGGCAGAGCAGGGTTAGACTGAGGAAGAAGTTCTTCAGTAGGAGGGTGGTGAGGCTCTGGCACATGTTGCCCAGGAAGGCTATGGCTGCCTCCTGCCTGAAGGTGTTCCAGGCCAGTCTGGATGAGGCCTTGAGCAACCTGGGCTGGTGGGAGGTGACCCTGCCCATGGCAGGGGGTTGGAGCTGGATGATCTTCACAGCCTCTTCCAACCCAAGCCATTCCATGACTCTTCTCAGGGGTTCTCTAAGGTGCCATCCAAGCTAATCCATTCTGCTGGAGATGTTTGGTTGGATATACTCATCATGGAATCGTAGAATTGTTTGGATGCAAAAGCCCTCTGCGATCATCAAGTCCAAATATCAGCCTAAGAACAAAGACCACCATGGCCATTACGCCATGTCCTGAAGTGCCATTATCTGCCATAATGGAGTCTTCCACTGTGAAAGAGATTCTTTGTATGCATTCTTTGGGTAGAATAGAATAGAATAGAACAGAATAGAACAGGTTGGAAGAGACCTTCAAGATCATCAAGTCCAACCAATCACCCAACACCACCCAACCAACTAAACCATGCAACCAAGCACTCTGCCAAGTCTCCTCCTGAACACCTCCAGTGATGGTGACTCCACCACCTCCCCAGGCAGCCCATTCCAATGGGCAATCACTCTCTCTGTGTAAAACTTCCTCCTGACCTCCAGCCTGAACCTCCCCTGGCACAGCCTGAGACTGTGTCCTCTTGTTCTGGTGCTGGCTGCCTGGGAGAAGAGCCCAACCCCCACCTGGCTACAACCTCCCTTCAGGGAGTTGTAGACAGCATTAAGGTCTCCCCTGAGCCTCCTCTTCTCCAGGCTAAGCAACCCCAGCTCCCTCAGCCTCTCCTCACAGGGCTGTGTTCCAAGCCCCTCACCAACTCTGTTGCCCTTCTCTGGACACCTTCCAGCAGCTCAACCTCCTTCCTAAACTGAGGAGCCCAGAACTGGACACAGGACTCAAGGTGTGGCCTAACCAGTGCAGTGTACAGGGGCAGAATGACCTCCCTGCTCCTGCTGGCCACACTCTGCCTGATGCAGGCCAGGATGCCACTGGCCCTCTAGGCTGCCTGGGCACACTGCAGGCTCATGTTCAGCCTACTATCAATCAGCACCCCCAGGTCCCTCTCTGCCTGGCTGCTCTCAGCCACTCTGCCCCCAGCCTGCAGCACTGCCTGGGGTTGTTGTGGCCAATGTGTAGAACCTGGCACTTGGATGTGTTCAATCTCCTGCCCTTGGCCTCTGCCCATCTGTCCAGCCTGTCCAGGTCCCTCTGCAGAGCCTCTCTACCCTCCAGCAGATCAACTCCTGCCCCCAGCTTGGTGTCATCCGCAAATTTACTGAGTATCTACACTTTCCATTTCTGGGTTTGCAACTCTCTCCTCCTGGCAGCACAATTTTCCTAGCCTTTCATCTGCAAGGCCTAGCATGTATGCAGTGCATCAGACATCAGACAGGTGGGAAAAAAACACAACAGGGAGAAAAAGTTTTCCCAGCTTCAATATGACAGAATGGAAAAGTTTTATGTCTTCTGACAAGGAGGGACCTCCCCCTGATCAAGTTCAAAGGTGCTGTGTGAAATAGTGAAAGTCACTTGCAGCTCTGATCTGTAATATATGACTTTCTCCTTCAAACTCACCATTTTTCAAAGGAAATTCCTCACCCTACTTCAACATCTAAGCAGGCAGCTTCAATGGCTTAGGAACTCTGCTGCTGTTTGCTTACTTGGAGTAGCTGTTTTATTAACCTGAAACAAAGAAACAGCAAGGGAAAAAACCACAAACCCAAGCAAATGTAATTAGATAGAGAGCAGCCCTGTAGAGAAGGGCTTGGGGGTGCTGTTGGGGAAGAAGCTGGACAGGAGCCAGCAATGGGCACTGGCAGCACAGAAAGCCAAGGGAAGCCTGGGCTGCATCCAAAGATGCATGAACAGAGATGGAGAGAGGGATCCTGCCCCTCTGCTCAGCTCTGGGGAGACCTCACCTGCAGGGCTGAGGTTAGATGGAGAGATCCTAGGCAGGGGGAAGGGTAGGGGTATGGGGTGATGGGGAGGGAGGGAGGGAGAGGGAGAAAGAACACATGTGGGGATGAATGTCGCCCTCTGAACCATGTGTGCATTGAGAGCAGGAGGTAAACAGAGAACCACAGAATACATGGGGTTGGAAGGGAACCTCAGAGTTCACCTTGTCCAACCCCTCTGAATTGAGCAGGGACACATCCAACTAGATCAGGTTGCTGGGGGCCCCATGAAGTTTGACCTTGAATGTCTCCAGGGATGGGGCTTCCAGCATCTCTCTGTGAAATCTCTTCCAGGATTTTGGCACCATGGCTGTGGGGTGCTAGCTGATGCTGTGCAAGGGAGAGGAGGGCTTGCTGGTGTGGTGCTGTGCAGCACTGGAAGCAGCAGCAGATAGATAGCACTGGAAGCAACAGCAGATAGCGCTGGAAGCAGCAGCAGATAGCGCTGGAAGCAACAGCAGATATCGCTGGAAGCAGCAGCAGATAGCGCTGGAAGCAACAGCAGGTAGCGCTGGAAGCATCAGCAGGTAGCGCTGGAAGCAACAGCAGATAGTGCTGGAAGCAACAGCAGGTAGCGCTGGAAGCAGCAGCAGATAGCTCTGGAAGCAACAGCAGGTAGTGCTGGAAGCAGCAGCAGGTAGCGCTGGAAGCAGCAGCAGGTAGCGCTGGAAGCAGCAGCAGGTAGTGCTGGAAGCAGCAGCAGGTAGCGCTGGAAGCAACAGCAGATAGCGCTGGAAGCAGCAGCAGGTAGCGCTGGAAGCAGCAGCAGATAGCGCTGGAAGCAACAGCAGGTAGCGCTGGAAGCAGCAGCAGGTAGCGCTGGAAGCAGCAGCAGGTAGTGCTGGAAGCAACAGCAGATAGCGCTGGAAGCAACAGCAGGTAGTGCTGGAAGCAACAGCAGGTAGTGCTGGAAGCAGCAGCAGGTAGCGCTGGAAGCAGCAGCAGGTAGCGCTGGAAGCAGCAGCAGGTAGCGCTGGAAGCAGCAGCAGGTAGCGCTGAAAGCAACAGCAGACAGAGCTGGAAGCAGCAGCAGGTAGTGCTGGAAGCAGCAGCAGGTAGTGCTGGAAGCAACAGCAGGTAGTGCTGGAAGCAGCAGCAGGTAGCGCTGGAAGCAGCAGCAGATAGCTCTGGAAGCAACAGCAGATAGCTCTGGAAGCAACAGCAGATAGCTCTGGAAGCAACAGCAGGTAGCGCTGGAAGCAGCAGCAGGTAGCGCTGGAAGCAACAGCAGATAGCGCTGGAAGCAACAGCAGATAGCTCTGGAAGCAGCAGCAGATAGCTCTGGAAGCAACAGCAGGTAGCGCTGGAAGCAGCAGCAGGTAGCTCTGGAAGCAGCAGCAGGTAGCGCTGGAAGCAGCAGCAGATAGCGCTGGAAGCAACAGCAGATAGCTCTGGAAGCAACAGCAGATAGCTCTGGAAGCAACAGCAGGTAGCGCTGGAAGCAGCAGCAGGTAGCGCTGGAAGCAACAGCAGATAGCGCTGGAAGCAACAGCAGGTAGCGCTGGAAGCAGCAGCAGGTAGCGCTGGAAGCAACAGCAGGTAGTGCTGGAAGCAGCAGCAGATAGCGCTGGAAGCAGCAGCAGGTAGCGCTGGAAGCAGCAGCAGATAGCTCTGGAAGCAACAGCAGATAGCTCTGGAAGCAACAGCAGGTAGCGCTGGAAGCAGCAGCAGGTAGCGCTGGAAGCAGCAGCAGATAGCGCTGGAAGCAACAGCAGGTAGCGCTGGAAGCAACAGCAGATAGCGCTGGAAGCAGCAGCAGGTAGCGCTGGAAGCAGCAGCAGATAGCTCTGGAAGCAACAGCAGGTAGCGCTGGAAGCAACAGCAGATAGCGCTGGAAGCAGCAGCAGGTAGCGCTGGAAGCAGCAGCAGGTAGCGCTGGAAGCAACAGCAGACAGAGCTGGAAGCAGCAGCAGGTAGCGCTGGAAGCAGCAGCAGGTAGCGCTGGAAGCAGCAGCAGATAGCGCTGGAAGCAGCAGCAGGTAGTGCTGGAAGCAGCAGCAGATAGCGCTGGAAGCAGCAGCAGATAGCGCTGGAAGCAACAGCAGGTAGCGCTGGAAGCAACAGCAGGTAGCGCTGGAAGCAGCAGCAGGTAGCGCTGGAAGCAGCAGCAGGTAGTGCTGGAAGCAGCAGCAGGTAGTGCTGGAAGCAGCAGCAGGTAGCGCTGGAAGCAGCAGCAGATAGCTCTGGAAGCAACAGCAGGTAGTTCTGGAAGCAACAGCAGGTAGTGCTGGAAGCAACAGCAGGTAGCGCTGGAAGCAGCAGCAGATAGCGCTGGAAGCAACAGCAGGTAGCGCTGGAAGCAACAGCAGGTAGCGCTGGAAGCAGCAGCAGATAGCTCTGGAAGCAACAGCAGATAGCGCTGGAAGCAACAGCAGGTAGTGCTGGAAGCAGCAGCAGGTAGCGCTGGAAGCAGCAGCAGGTAGCGCTGGAAGCAGCAGCAGATAGCGCTGGAAGCAACAGCAGGTAGCGCTGGAAGCAACAGCAGGTAGCGCTGGAAGCAGCAGCAGGTAGCGCTGGAAGCAGCAGCAGATAGCTCTGGAAGCAACAGCAGATAGCTCTGGAAGCAACAGCAGATAGCGCTGGAAGCAACAGCAGGTAGTGCTGGAAGCAACAGCAGGTAGTGCTGGAAGCAGCAGCAGGTAGCGCTGGAAGCAACAGCAGGTAGCGCTGGAAGCAGCAGCAGGTAGCGCTGGAAGCAGCAGCAGGTAGCGCTGGAAGCAGCAGCAGGTAGCGCTGGAAGCAGCAGCAGATAGCGCTGGAAGCAACAGCAGGTAGTGCTGGAAGCAACAGCAGGTAGTGCTGGAAGCAACAGCAGGTAGCGCTGGAAGCAGCAGCAGGTAGCGCTGGAAGCAGCAGGTAGCGCTGGAAGCAACAGCAGACAGAGCTGGAAGCAGCAGCAGGTAGTGCTGGAAGCAGCAGCAGGTAGCGCTGGAAGCAACAGCAGGTAGCGCTGGAAGCAACAGCAGGTAGCGCTGGAAGCAACAGCAGGTAGCGCTGGAAGCAACAGCAGATAGCGCTGGAAGCAGCAGCAGGTAGCGCTGGAAGCAACAGCAGGTAGCGCTGGAAGCAGCAGCAGGTAGCGCTGGAAGCAGCAGCAGATAGCGCTGGAAGCAACAGCAGGTAGCGCTGGAAGCAGCAGCAGATAGCGCTGGAAGCAGCAGCAGATAGCGCTGGAAGCAGCAGCAGGTAGCGCTGGAAGCAGCAGCAGGTAGTGCTGGAAGCAGCAGCAGGTAGCGCTGGAAGCAGCAGCAGGTAGCGCTGGAAGCAGCAGGTAGCGCTGGAAGCAACAGCAGACAGAGCTGGAAGCAGCAGCAGGTAGTGCTGGAAGCAGCAGCAGGTAGTGCTGGAAGCAACAGCAGGTAGTGCTGGAAGCAGCAGCAGGTAGCGCTGGAAGCAGCAGCAGGTAGTGCTGGAAGCAGCAGCAGGTAGCGCTGGAAGCAGCAGCAGGTAGCGCTGGAAGCAGCAGCAGGTAGCGCTGGAAGCAGCAGGTAGCGCTGGAAGCAACAGCAGACAGAGCTGGAAGCAGCAGCAGGTAGTGCTGGAAGCAGCAGCAGGTAGTGCTGGAAGCAACAGCAGGTAGTGCTGGAAGCAGCAGCAGGTAGCGCTGGAAGCAGCAGCAGGTAGCGCTGGAAGCAGCAGCAGGTAGCGCTGGAAGCAGCAGGTAGCGCTGGAAGCAACAGCAGATAGCGCTGGAAGCAGCAGCAGGTAGCGCTGGAAGCAGCAGCAGGTAGCGCTGGAAGCAGCAGCAGGTAGCGCTGGAAGCAGCAGGTAGCGCTGGAAGCAACAGCAGACAGAGCTGGAAGCAGCAGCAGGTAGTGCTGGAAGCAGCAGCAGGTAGTGCTGGAAGCAACAGCAGGTAGTGCTGGAAGCAGCAGCAGGTAGCGCTGGAAGCAGCAGCAGGTAGCGCTGGAAGCAGCAGCAGGTAGCGCTGGAAGCAGCAGGTAGCGCTGGAAGCAACAGCAGACAGAGCTGGAAGCAGCAGCAGGTAGTGCTGGAAGCAGCAGCAGGTAGCGCTGGAAGCAGCAGCAGATAGCGCTGGAAGCAACAGCAGATAGCTCTGGAAGCAGCAGCAGGTAGCGCTGGAAGCAGCAGCAGGTAGCGCTGGAAGCAACAGCAGACAGAGCTGGAAGCAGCAGCAGGTAGCGCTGGAAGCAGCAGCAGGTAGCGCTGGAAGCAGCAGCAGGTAGCGCTGGAAGCAGCAGGTAGCGCTGGAAGCAACAGCAGACAGAGCTGGAAGCAGCAGCAGGTAGTGCTGGAAGCAGCAGCAGGTAGCGCTGGAAGCAACAGCAGATAGCGCTGGAAGCAACAGCAGATAGCTCTGGAAGCAGCAGCAGGTAGCGCTGGAAGCAGCAGCAGGTAGCGCTGGAAGCAACAGCAGACAGAGCTGGAAGCAGCAGCAGGTAGCGCTGGAAGCAGCAGCAGGTAGCGCTGGAAGCAGCAGCAGGTAGCGCTGGAAGCAGCAGGTAGCGCTGGAAGCAACAGCAGACAGAGCTGGAAGCAGCAGCAGGTAGTGCTGGAAGCAGCAGCAGGTAGCGCTGGAAGCAACAGCAGATAGCGCTGGAAGCAACAGCAGATAGCTCTGGAAGCAGCAGCAGGTAGCGCTGGAAGCAGCAGCAGGTAGCGCTGGAAGCAACAGCAGACAGAGCTGGAAGCAGCAGCAGGTAGCGCTGGAAGCAGCAGCAGGTAGCGCTGGAAGCAACAGCAGATAGCGCTGGAAGCAGCAGCAGGTAGCGCTGGAAGCAGCAGCAGGTAGCGCTGGAAGCAACAGCAGACAGAGCTGGAAGCAGCAGCAGGTAGTGCTGGAAGCAGCAGCAGACAGAGCTGGAAGCAGCAGCAGGTAGTGCTGGAAGCAGCAGCAGATAGCGCTGGAAGCAACAGGAGATAGCGCTGGAAGCAATAGCAGAGAGAGAGCGCTGGAAGCAGCAGCAGGTAGTGCTGGAAGCAGCAGCAGATAGCGCTGGAAGCAACAGCAGGTAGCGCTGGAAGCAACAGCAGATAGTGCTGGAAGCAACAGCAGGTAGCGCTGGAAGCAGCAGCAGATAGCGCTGGAAGCAGCAGCAGGTAGTGCTGGAAGCAGCAGCAGATAGCGCTGGAAGCAGCAGCAGATAGCGCTGGAAGCAACAGCAGATAGCGCTGGAAGCAACAGCAGGTAGCGCTGGAAGCAGCAGCAGATAGCGCTGGAAGCAGCAGCAGATAGCGCTGGAAGCAACAGCAGGTAGCGCTGGAAGCAGCAGCAGGTAGCGCTGGAAGCAGCAGCAGATAGCGCTGGAAGCAGCAGCAGGTAGTGCTGGAAGCAGCAGCAGATAGCGCTGGAAGCAACAGCAGGTAGCGCTGGAAGCAACAGCAGATAGCTCTGGAAGCAACAGCAGGTAGCGCTGGAAGCAACAGCAGATAGTGCTGGAAGCAACAGCAGGTAGCGCTGGAAGCAGCAGCAGGTAGCTCTGGAAGCAGCAGCAGGTAGCTCTGGAAGCATCAGCAGGTAGCGCTGGAAGCAGCAGCAGATAGCGCTGGAAGCAACAGCAGATAGCGCTGGAAGCAGCAGCAGGTAGCTCTGGAAGCAACAGCAGATAGCGCTGGAAGCAACAGCAGGTAGCGCTGGAAGCAACAGCAGATAGCGCTGGAAGCAACAGCAGATAGCGCTGGAAGCAGCAGCAGGTAGCTCTGGAAGCAGCAGCAGGTAGCTCTGGAAGCATCAGCAGGTAGCGCTGGAAGCAGCAGCAGATAGCGCTGGAAGCAACAGCAGATAGCTCTGGAAGCAGCAGCAGATAGCGCTGGAAGCAACAGCAGGTAGCGCTGGAAGCAGCAGCAGGTAGTGCTGGAAGCAGCAGCAGGTAGCGCTGGAAGCAGCAGCAGATAGCTCTGGAAGCAACAGCAGGTAGTGCTGGAAGCAACAGCAGATAGCGCTGGAAGCAACAGCAGATAGCGCTGGAAGCAACAGCAGATAGCTCTGGAAGCAGCAGCAGATAGCTCTGGAAGCAACAGCAGGTAGTGCTGGAAGCAACAGCAGACAGAGCTGGAAGCAGCAGCAGGTAGTGCTGGAAGCAGCAGCAGACAGAGCTGGAAGCAGCAGCAGGTAGTGCTGGAAGCAGCAGCAGACAGAGCTGGAAGCAGCAGCAGGTAGTGCTGGAAGCAGCAGCAGATAGCGCTGGAAGCAACAGGAGATAGCGCTGGAAGCAGCAGCAGATAGCTCTGGAAGCAGCAGCAGATAGCGCTGGAAGCAATAGCAGATAGCGCTGGAAGCAATAGCAGCAGATAGCGCTGGAAGCAACAGCAGGTAGCGCTGGAAGCAGCAGCAGGTAGTGCTGGAAGCAACAGCAGATAGCGCTGGAAGCAACAGCAGGTAGCGCTGGAAGCAGCAGCAGGTAGCGCTGGAAGCAGCAGCAGGTAGCGCTGGAAGCAGCAGCAGGTAGCGCTGGAAGCAGCAGCAGGTAGCGCTGGAAGCAATAGCAGATAGCTCTGGAAGCAACAGCAGGTAGCGCTGGAAGCAACAGCAGGTAGCGCTGGAAGCAGCAGCAGGTAGCGCTGGAAGCAACAGGAGATAGCGCTGGAAGCAGCAGCAGATAGCGCTGGAAGCAGCAGCAGATAGCGCTGGAAGCAATAGCAGATAGCTCTGGAAGCAATAGCAGCAGGTAGCGCTGGAAGCAATAGCAGCAGATAGCGCTGGAAGCAACGGCAGGTAGCGCTGGAAGCAGCAGCAGGTAGCGCTGGAAGCAGCAGCAGATAGCGCTGGAAGCAGCAGCAGACAGAGCTGGAAGCAACAGCAGGTAGTGCTGGAAGCAGCAGCAGATAGCGCTGGATACAGCAGCAGATAGCGCTAGAAGCAACAGCAGGTAGCGCTGGAAGCAGCAGCAGATAGCGCTGGAAGCAGCAGCAGATAGCTCTGGAAGCAATAGTAGCAGATAGCGCTGGAAGCAACAGCAGGTAGCGCTGGAAGCAGCAGCAGGTAGTGCTGGAAGCAACAGCAGGTAGCGCTGGAAGCAATAGCAGAGAGAGAGCGCTGGAAGCAACAGCAGATAGCGCTGGAAGCAGCAGCAGATAGCGCTGGAAGCAGCAGCAGGTAGCGCTGGAAGCAGCAGCAGGTAGCGCTGGAAGCAACAGCAGGTAGTGCTGGAAGCAGCAGCAGATAGCGCTGGAAGCAGCAGCAGGTAGTGCTGGAAGCAACAGCAGATAGCGCTGGAAGCAGCAGCAGGTAGTGCTGGAAGCAGCAGCAGATAGCGCTGGAAGCAATAGCAGCAGATAGCGCTGGAAGAAGCAGCAGATAGCTCTGGAAGCAGCAGCAGGTAGTGCTGGAAGCAGCAGCAGATAGCGCTGGAAGCAGCAGCAGGTAGTGCTGGAAGCAACAGCAGATAGCGCTGGAAGCAATAGCAGCAGATAGCGCTGGAAGCAATAGCAGCAGGTAGCGCTGGAAGCAACAGCAGGTAGCGCTGGAAGCAGCAGCAGATAGCGCTGGAAGCAGCAGCAGGTAGCGCTGGAAGCAATAGCAGAGAGAGAGCGCTGGAAGCAACAGCAGGTAGCGCTGTCCCCTCTGTGTCACCGCAGGAGCAGCCGAGCGCCTGTCTTCCTCCGGCAGCACAGATCTCGGCCGTCAGGAGACTGTGTCAGCGTTTTCTGTGCTCTCCTCGTTCACTCCTCAGAGAGTCGCCAGCGCCGCACGCTGCTCCACCGACGCCAGACTAGGAGCTTGGTGTAGCCTTTGTCCCATGACTTAACGACTTCAGTGTCCCAGTTGGTGGCTGATTACAGCCATTCCTCGGTGAGATCCCTCTTTAATTTTCCTGCGAACAGCCGATGTGCCTGCGGGGATTACACCTTTCCCCCAGACACGGTCAGGCTCCACAGAATTACATCAATTTCTAGGGAACAAAAACCCACACCCCAAACCCCAGCGTGCAAACCTACATCCAAGCCACACTTGACTCAGCTGCAATACTTAACCCTTATGTGCAAAGAACTCCCCTTTCAACCCCAGATTCTGAGGATCTGTTTAGCCAACCCATGCAAAGCCTTCCACAGAAGCTCCTCTGTCGGTGCTGGTCCCCTCCTATAGGCATTTGCCACACAGGGTGGAAGTGGTGCACAGGCTCAGCACAGGCTTCAGGATTAGACCTCTGTGACAGGGTAAAAGCGCAAAGGGTGCAGAAATCTCCAGGCTGAACCCTGGACTACAGCACCATAGAATCACAGAACTGTCAGGGCTGGAAGGGAGCTCAAGGCTCAGCCAGTCCCAACCCCCTGCCATGGGCAGGGACACCTCACACCACAGCAGCTTGCTCACAGCCACCTCCAGCCTGGCTGCAAACACCTCCAGGCAGGAGGCTTCCACCACCTCCCTGGGCAACCTGGGCCAGGCTCTCACCACCCTCATGGGGAACAACTTCTTCCTCACAGCCAATCTCAATCTCCCCACTTCTATTTTTTTTTTCCAACCCCCTCAGTCCTATCTCTCCCTCACAGCCTCAAAAGTCCCTCCCCAGCTTCCTTGTAGCCCCCTGCAGATCCTGGAAGGCAACAAGAAGGTCTCCTCAGAGCTTTCACTTCTCCATCCTGCACAACCCCAACTCTCTCAGGCTGTCTCCAGAGCAGAGCAGCTCCAGCCCTCTGCTCCTCCTTGTGGTCCTTCTCTGGACACCTTCCAGCCCCTCCAGATCCTTCCTGGCACAGAGGCTCCAGAACTGGATTCAAGTACTCCAGGTGGGGTCTCACCAGAGTTTAGTAGAGGGGTGCTCCAGGTGCTTGCCTTCCCTCCTTCTCCCTCACCCTTTCTGCTTCACCTCTTGGTGCCCTCTTTGTGTTCTGCTTGACTCCTGCCCCTCCTACAGGACCTTCACTTTCTCCATCCTTCTGCTTTGCCTGTGCCTTGCCAGCTTGGACAGCATCACCCACAAGCTTTGCCAGCCCTTGTGGCTTCTCACTGCCCACCTGATGGGCACTTACCCTCTGCTCCGTGGTGGCAGGGTGGTTTGCACCAAGCAGAGAAGACACTGCACAAAAATAGTGGCTGTCTACATTGAGTCACTACAGGCTGTATAAGCACTGGCTGGGGCTATAATTTGGGCTCCAAGCAGAAGGAATCCACAGCTGTTGATACCAGGGACAGATCTCGGTGAGCTCCTGCCAGGTATCAGCCAGCTCCTTAAGATAAATAAGATCAAAAGGTGTCTGTGAGGTCAGAGGAGCTGGAAAGCACAGGGAGCACTGCAGTTCCACCTGCAGCCCCTGAATGGAGCATCAGCAAAGCACTCTGAGCTCTGCAGCCAGGAGTGCCAGCTGCCCTAGTCATGTAATTGCTGAAAGGTCACAGAGGTTGCTTATTTCAAGGTCAGCTGAAACTGGGCCATCAGCTCCAGCCTCTGTTTTGGTAAAGACTCAAACCCAGTGCCCAGTGCCAGCAATGCATGCAGGAGCATTCTTGCTCCTCATGGTCTGGTGCCACTTTTAACCTGCCCATCCTCAAAGCTGACTTTTTGGGTGGTGCTTGCCTTGGAAACAGAATCAGGGTCCTTGTGGTGCTGGAGATGGAGCTGTTCAGCTCCAGAGCAGGATCACAGAATCGCAGAATCCCCTTTCAACCCCAAATTCTGAGGCTCTCTGTTTAGCCAACCCATGAAAAGCCTTCCACAGAAGCTCTTCTGAAGGTGCTGGTCCCTTTCTAAAGGCATTTGCCACACAGGATGGATGTGGTGCACAGGCTCAACACAGGCTTCAGGATTAGACCTCTGTGACAGGGTAAAAGCACAAAGGGTGCAGAAATTCATCACCAGGCTGAACCCTGGACTGCAGCACCATAGAATCACAGAATTGTCAGGGTTGGAAGGGACCTCAAGGCTCAGCCAGTCCCAACCCCCCTGCCATGGGCAGGGACACCTCACACCCCAGCAGGTTGCTCACAGCCTGGCTCCAGCCTGGAGGCCAGGAAGCTTCCACCACCTCCCTGGGCAACCTGGGCCAGGCTCTCACCACCCTCATGAGGAAGAACTTCTTCCTCACATCTAATATAAATTTAGGGTTCAGTTTATTTAACCAGAAGTGGAGCAAAGGCCACTGCTGATGTACTCCAATCCAGACGCTGAACACAGCAGAAGGCTGTTCCTGGGAGCAGCACTTCCTCGTCAAAGCAAAAGGAAAAGGCTGTTTGTTATTGCTGCTGCTTGAGAGAGAAGTTTGCTGAGCTGTTCTGAGGAAAATTTATTTTGCTCTGCAACTTCTGGAACATTTTCCTGGTTGTTCCACTTAGACAAACATTTCAGTCATCCAACCAGGAAACCCCTTGGGCTCTCATCTCTTTTTCTTTCCTATTTGTACAGACTCAGCATCATAGGATCCTTGTCCACCCAGCCACTGAGGTTTGCTAAGGAGTTGTGGTGATTGTGTCACCATGCTCATGTATTCCACTCAAAGAGGCACATCCAGAGGCCTCTGTATAAATGTGGTTATCACAGAGTCACTGAACTGTTTGGGTTGGGAAAGACGTCCAAGATCATCCCAGTCCAACCATCAACCCAACCCCACCATGGCCATCCAACCCTGTCCCACAGTGCCATGGCCACAGGTTTCTGGAGCACCTCCAGGCATGGGGACTCCACCACCTCCCTGGGCAGCCTCTGCCAATCCCTGAGCACTCTGGCAGCAAAGAAATTGTTGCTAATGTTATGCTGGAAGCCATCCACATGGGCACCAATGCTCTGTGTGTTGTCTTATCCTCAAAGCCAAAACGTTGGCTTAGAGGCTCAGGACTTCCCAGGGCTGCCTGCTCGATCTGACTACTGCCATTGTCACCAAGGGGATCTGCTTAGCTCAGGGGCAGCAGGTCCTACTCACATGGGCAGATGCCCACAGCTCACCTGGAAGAGCTCACACCAACAGCTCTCAGACAGCACATTTCTCAAGCCCAGTCTACTCCAGCAGAGTTGGGGTTCAGCAGTGGGAAGCACTGCCTGGCATCTATCAGGGCAGGCAGAGAAGCCCAGAGTCATGGAAGGGGTTGGCTTGGAAAAGCTCTCTAAGATCATCCAGTTTCAACCACGAGCCCAACACCAAACCCTGGCCCCAAGTGCCATGGCCACAGGTTTCTTGAACACTTCTAGGGATGGGGACTCCACCACCTCCCTGGGCAGCCTGTGCCAATCCCTGACCACTCTTGCAGCAAAGAAATTGCTCCTGATATTGTGCTGGAAGCCATCCACTTGGTCACAAATGCCCAGTAAGAATGAGGTGAAAGGCTGCTGATGTGACCCACTAAGTGGCATGATCATCTGCATTCCAGTGGCACTACACATGGCCCCTAACAGTGCAGGAGTTGTGAACACTCAGGATGCTCACAGCACATCCACAGCACTCAGCTGGTGCTTTTGTCAGGCAACGACAGCAACCCTTCATTGAAAAGACTTTTGGAAGCACAGTGTGGGTTGTAGAGCCCCAAAACCTTTGGTTTTATCAGGACTGCCTGGGGGAATTCCTGTGCAGGATCAGCAGGATGAGAGCTGAGAGGCTGAGGGAAGCAGAGCTCCCCCTGTACCCTCTCACATTCTGAGGAAATGATGTCAGGGATGTCCACTCTTTGTCAAAGGCAGCTTTGAACAAAACCTTTGAGGAGGGAGACAAGAAATAGTTTCTTTCTGCAAGACACATCAGCTTTATGTCAGAGATTTCATGGAATCACAAATTTGATTGGCTTGGAAAAGGCCTCCAAGCTCATCCAGTCCAACATCAACCCAGCCCCACCATGGCCATCAAACCATGGCCCCAAGTGCCATGGCCACAGGGTTCCTGAACACCTCCAGGCATGGGGACTCCACCACCTCCCTGGGCAGCCTCTGCAGATCCCTGACCACTCTGGCAGCAAAGAAATTGTTCCTCAGCTCCAACCTAAGCCTCCCCGACACAATTTCAGGCCATTGCCTCTTCTGTCACCTGAAACTAAGGAGAAGAGCCCAACCCCCACCTCACTGCAGCCTCCTTTCAGGGAACTGAGGTCAATGAGGTCAATGAGGTCTCCCTCAGCCTCCTCTTCTCCAGGCTCAACACCCCCAGCTCCCTCAGCTGCTCCTCCCCAGCCCTCTTCTCCAGACCCTTCCCCAGCTTCCTTGCCCTTCTCTGGCCCTGCTCCAACCCCTCAAGGTCCTTGGAGTGAGAGGCCCCAAACTGAACCCAGGATGCCCAGTGCAGCCTCACCCCTGCTGAGCACAGAGGCTCCACCACTGCCCTGCTCCTGCTGGCCACACTCTCCTCATCCAAGCCAGGTAGTTGGTGACCTTCTTGGCCACCTGAGCACACTGCTGCCTCATCTTCATCAACTGTCAGCCAGCATCTCCAGGTCTTTCCACTGCACTGCAAAGCAAGCTGTGCACTACAAAGCAGAGCCCTGGCAGACGCTCTCATCAGCTGCACTTACACCTACTCCCTGTTCCTGGCAAGGATGATGTTATCATCTCCTCCATGGAACTGTTCTGCCTGAGCAGCCAGCTCCATGGACAGCCCTGGGGTGCAAGGGGCTCCCTGGGGTTTGGATTCACTGCATCCAGTTCTGGAGCCTCTGTGCCCGGATGGATCTGGAGGGGCTGGAAGGTGTCCAGAGCAGGGCCATGAGGAGGAGCAGAGGGCTGGAGCTGCTCTGCTCTGCAGACAGCCTGAGAGAGTTGGGGTTGTGCAGGCTGCAGAGGAGAAGGCTCCCAGGAGACCTTCTGGTGGCCTTCCAGGATCTGCATGGGGCTACAAGGAAGCTGGGGAGGGACTTTTGAGGGTGTGCGGGAGGGATAGGACTGGGGGGGGGGGATGGAGCAGAAGTAGAAGTGGGGAGATTGAGATTGGCTGTGAGGAGAAGTTGTTGCCCAGGAGGGTGGTGAGAGCCTGGAAGAGGTTGCCCAGGGAGGTGGTGGAAGCCTCCTGCCTGGAGGTGTTTGCAGCCAGGCTGGAGGTGGCTGTGAGCAACCTGCTGTGGTGTGAGGTGTCCCTGCCCATGGCAGGGGGTTGGGGCTGGATGATGTCTGAGGTCCCTTCCAACCCTGACAATTCTGTGATTGCTCACTGCAGAGGGCAACTCCTTATCTTTTGACACAGTCTTTCCTCCTCCTCCTCCACCCATCCTGATGTAAACGATAGCAGGAATGACACTTCCTTAGAGAGAAGCTGTTTGTGCTATAAATAGTCTCTGCCACCTTTCCCAACATCTAAGAGCAGCAACACACAAATAAATATCAACCTTTGCTCTTTCTGCAAGAAATGAAGTGGGGAGAAACAAACCCAAACCATCAACTCATCAGGGTGATGTTCTGCAGGCACAAGCAGGAAGCTATTTCTGAGGCAGAAAAGAAAGTTTCACACATCCTCAACAAAAGCTGGAAGCTTCTTTCCATTTAGAACGAGAGCTGCTTCCTCTAAGCTGCCACAGTGCCGCCCTGGAACAGTTTGAGCCATGATTTTCTCTCCCCAGCTACTGTGGGGTTGGGAAATGTATCTGGAAGATGATGCAGACAAGCAGGGCCAATTCTGCACCTGCTTCTGATTTTATATCACAGAATGTTGGAAGGGACCTCCAGAGATCTTCCACTCCAACCCCCCTGCCAGAGCAGGGTCACCCAGGGCAGACTGCACAGGAATGCAGCCAGGTGGGGTTGGAATATATCCAGAGGAGACTCCACAACCTCTCTGGGCAGCCTGCTCCAGGCCTCCAGCAGCCTCACACCAAAGAAGTTTCTCCTCATGTTGTGCTGAATTTTTCTGTGTTCAAGTTTGCATCCATTGGACCTTGGATTACTGCTGTGCACCACCCACAAGAGCCTGGCCCCCTCCCCTTGCCCCCCAGCCCTCAGCTATTGATAGACATTGATCAGATCCCTCTCAGCCTTCTCCTCTCCAGACTAAACAGCCCCAGGGCTCTCAGTCTCTCTTCACAGGGGAGATGCTCAAGTCCACTAAGCATCCTCCTGGCTCTTCCTTGGACTCTCCCCAGCAGGTCTCTGTCTCTCTGGAACTGGGGAGCCCAGCACTGGGCACAGGATTGCAGCTGTGGTCTGAGCAGGTCAGAGCAGAGGGGGAGCAGAACCTCCCCAGCCCTGCTGGCTACAATTACTTGCTGCCCCCCAGGATCCCACTGGCTGTGATCCTGTGTGTGTGGCACATCCAGACACTAATAGAGTCATCTAACATCTGAACCCACCTGGTGTCAAATCCTCCCTCCCAAGAGGAATAGTGGAAACAGAGGGAGATTGAGGTGATTTGCTCAAGCCACAGATTAAATCTGGGCTTGAGCTGAGGGCACCAAACTTCCTGTTTCCTGTTGTAATGAGCATGCTGGGGAGCCTCCACCCCGTGGCTGACCCCCATACCTGCATTGCTGCCCCATGATGGCACCTGGGCTCATGGAGCAACATCAGTCTTTCTCCTTACCTTATCCATCTTGCTCAGCAAAACCTCCTCACCTCATTTCCCTTTCTAGGCAAAGCTTTGCAGTCTCTTCCCCATCTTGTATCATGCTCTTGGAACACACGAGTGCCAAGAGGGAAACAGGAAGCACTTCAGGGCTTGAAAGCCTTCGCCTTTGCCTTTTGAGCTTCAGACAGCCCTTGACTGACTGAGATCCAGTGAAAAAGCTAAATAAGTGATGACTTGTCTTGGTGCTACCTCAGAATTATCACAGAATCATATTCACTTTCAGTATTCACTTTCAGTATCACTAGGGTTGGAAGAGACCTCAAAGATCATCGAGTCCAACCTGTCACCACAGACCTCATGACTAGAGTAGGGAGGACACTACTGCCCACTGCAGGCTTGAACTCACAGCCTTCCCATTAAGGGTCTTATGCTCTACCAACTGAGCCACCAGTCCTTGAACTGGAGGGGACCTTAAGGTCATCTAGTTGCAACCCCCTGCCATGGGCAGGGACACCTCCCACCAGCACAGCTTGCTCAAAGCCTCAGACCAGCCTCGTCTTGAACACCTCCAGGCAGGGGACAGCCACAGCCTCCCTGGGCAGCCTGTGCCAGAGTCTCCCCACCCTCACTGCAAAGAATTTCTTCCTCATCTCCAGTCTCAGTCTCCTCTCTCCCAGCTCAAAGCCATTGTTCCTCATCCTGTCCCTCCCAGCCCTTGTCCAAAGTCCCTCCCCAGCTCTCCTGGAGCCCCTTCAGGTACTGTAAGGCTGCTCTGAGGTCCCCCTGGGGCCTTCTCTTCGCCAGGCTAAACAGCCCAAACCCTCCCAGCCTGGCCCTGCAGAGGATACCTGTGTTCTCTCCTTTTGTGGATACACAACTCAGCAGTGGATGAGCATCAAAAGGGTGTTAGAATAGAATAGAATAGGATAGGATAGGATAGGATAGGATAGGATAGGATAGGATAGGATAGGATAGGATAGAATAGAATAGAATAGAATAGACCAGGTTGGAAGAGACCTTCAAGATCATCAAGTCCAACCTATCATCCAACACCACCTCCGCTCTCAATCTCCTCTCTCCCAGCTCAAAGCCATTGTTCCTCAGCCTGGCACTCCCAGCCCTTGTCCAAAGTCCCTCCCCAGCTCTCCTGCAGCCCCCTCCAGTTCAGCTGCCTGTTCAGCCTGCCAGCTGCTTGGTTATTTCCAGCTGGTTTTACATTTTTCAAAACTCCTCTTCAAAAACTAATACAAATCTTTATGCAGATTGCCTCTTGCCTCTCCCAGCCCAGTGAAGCATTCCTCATTTTGATTCCACCAGCTGCTATTTCATGGGATGCCATAGAGTCATGGATTTGTTCGGGTTGGAAGAGCCCTCCAAGATCACTGGGCTGCGGCAAGAGAAGTGTGGCCAGCAGGGCCAGGGAGGGGATTCTGCCCCTCTGCTCCACTCTGCTGAGACCACAGCTGCAGCTCTGGGGCCAGCTCTGGAGCCTCTGTGCCAGGAAGGCTCTGGAGGGGCTGGAAGGTGTCCAGAGCAGGGCCAGGAGGAGGAGCAGAGGGCTGGAGCTGCTCTGCTCTGCAGACAGCCTGAGAGAGTTGGGCTTGTGCAGGCTGCAGAGGAGAAGGCTCCCAGGAGACCTTCTGGTGGCCTTCCAGGATCTGCAGGGGGCTGCAAGCAAGCTGGGGAGGGACTTTGGAGGGTGTGAGGGAGGGATAGGACTGGGGGGGATGGAACAAAACCTGAAGTGGGGAGCTTGAGATTGGCTGTGAGGAAGAAGTTGTTGGCCATGAGGGTGGTGAGAGCCTGGCAGAGGTTGCTCAGGGAGGTGGTGGAAGCCTCCTGGCTGGAGGTGTTTGCAGCCAGGCTGGAGGTGGCTGTGAGCAACCTGCTGTGGTGTGAGGTGTCCCTGCCCATGGCAGGGCAAGTTGGGACTGGCTGAGCCTTGAGGTCCCTTCCAACCCTGACAATTCTATGATTCTATAACCCCCAGCCCAACCCCACCCTGGCCACCAAACCATGTCCTCAAGTGCCATGGCCACATGGTGGTGGTGATGGTCCTCTGTTGCTGAAAAACCTCCTTGGACACCAAGCTCCAAATTCTTTTCAGCTCAGAACATAATTAACTAGTGTCCTCATCAGCTCTCTGTGTGTGTGTGTCCTAAGCTGCATCACAGCAGCTGAGCAGCAGCTAAAAGGAAACTTCAGAGGGAAGAATCTTCAGAGAGCAGCAGGCCTGACTGCAGCAGGCTGGAGGAAGTGGCACCAAAATGATCATCACCAGAGGGGCAATGGTTTGAAACTCATACAGGGGAGACTCAGGTTGGACACAGGAGAAATTCTTTACTCTGAAAGAGTACCAAAATGATCATCACCAGAGGGGCAATGGGTTGAAACTCATACAGGGGAGACTCAGGTTGGACACAGGAGAAATTCTTTACTCTGAGGGTGGGGAGGCACTGGGACAGGTTGCCAAGGGTTGCCCAGGAAGGTTGGGGTTGCATCAAAGAGCAGACCCCAAATAGTAACAAGGAAGGAATCTTGGGGAAGGAGATGTTTTGCTGCCTGTGTCCTGCTCTAATGAGGCCAACCCAGTCGTGGTTTCAACTGGAATTTCCTACTGCCAGCAGAACAAAGCTTCCCAGCCCTTGCCTGGAGCGCTCTGGAGTGCAGCTCACCTGGGAGAGAGCTGCTGCTGCCTCGCTGCGGTGCTCGGAAGTGGGAAGGAAGCAGCATTCCCCTGCCCTGCTCCCATGCCCAGCTGGCTGCTGCTGAGCAGTTCACCACCACCCAGCTCACGTGGCTCAGATGCTTTCCATAAGGAGGCCAGCGAGGGCAAGCTGGCAAACAGTGCTGAGGCAGGGCACAAAGTCCTGAGAAGCACTGATGTGGAGGTGGCAGAAAACTCCCTGTCAGAGAGGGCTCTGGATACATAAGCTATGAAGGTCTGGTGCAGTGTGAACATTTAACCCTTCTCATTCCTTCAGTTCTGCAGAGAAATGAGTAATTTGGCTTTTCTTCCAGCAAATTCTCACAAGGTATCCACCTGAGAGGCAGCCTCAGCCCCAGGGAGGGAGGGGAGAGTTGGGGCTGCTCAGCCTGGGGAAGTGAAGCCTCCAGGGAGACCTCAGAGCAGCCTTCCAGTACCTGAAGGGGCTCCAGGAGAGCAGAAGATGGACCTTTGACAAGGTCTGGGAGTGCCAGGCTGAGGAACAATGGCTTTGAGCTGGGAGAGAGGAGATTGAGACTGGAGATGAGGAAGAAATTATTGAGAGTGAGGGTGGGGAGACTCTGGCACAGGCTGCCCAGGGAGGCTGTGGACTCTCTGTACCTAGAGGTGTTCACAGCCAGGTTGGACGTGGCCTTGAGCAAGCTGGGCTGGTGGGAGGTGCCCATGGCAGGGTGGTTGGAACTGGATGATCTTTGAAGTCCCTTCCAACCCACCCCATTCTGATTCTGTGATACCCACCCAGCTCCACTCTTACCAGCCCTGCTTGGCCACCCCATTTCCCATTCCCCAGAGCACTGCTCTCTCTCCCACTGCTTGCAGGCAGGTTTTGTCAGTGTCCTGAACTTGCAGCTGAACCTCTCTACCCTTGGGGCATAACAACCTGTTCAACCCACCTCTTTGTTCAGATCCAGGCCCTTCCTGCAGAGCCAGGAGGAGACAAAAGGGTTGTATGGGAACTCAGTCTGTAGGCATGCCAAGGTTGATGGCAGTGAGACAGTGACCAGACTGGGGAGGACATAGCCACAGGATGACAGGAGATGTCTGTAAGGCACAGAGGATTCACTGGGAAGCAAACACCTGAGAACTGGGATGGGCTTCCAGGAGGGAGGGAGGTGAGACACTTGAGGAGCACGTCAAAGAATCAGACAGGGAGCTTGACAATTATGAGGTAGCTTGATGGTCTGGGACATGCTCCAAGGCAGTGTCCTGACATGCCCCACACTGCCAGAAGCCTCTACTGGAATCAATGCCCAAATCTCCACTCCTCTCACTCCTCAGGAAACAGCCCTAGATAAACCCCACAGTGGATGTTTGAGGAGGGAGTCGGCACCGGAGCGCTGAACGGAGCCTGATTGCTGCACTGCCACAGCCCAGGAGGAAGCTCAGCCCAGGAGGAAGCTCAGCCCAGCTGCTGGCAGTCCTGAGGAGCCTCAGGCAGGGAATGATGGCATTCAGTCTTCCCAGACATGCACAGACTAGGAGGCCAAGTTTTGCCATTCACCCCCTTATACTGCAAAGGAGAAAGTAGGTCAGCAAGCAGGATGCCTCCAAAGGGAAGGAAACTACCTTCCAGTCCCTCCCTCCAGGATGGTTTGGAGCAAGGCATGCAGGCATGAGCAGAGCTGACTTTTACAACCCAGAGCAACTACTTCAGCCCCAAGGCTGCAGTGGACTCCTCCAGACCAAGTCAAGCAGCAGGGCAGGAATTCAGCACTCAGGGAGAGAAGAGGGAGATGCTCACACTTCAGCTCCCGGGGGCCTCAGGGTGGCTCAGCTCTGGGTGCTGCCACTGCATCAAAAACCAGCCCCATGTGCAGCAAAGCAGTGATTAAAACATCAGATTTAGCAGAGGCACACACAGCTTTAAGCTATTCTTCCTTGGGTGTCCTACATAACAAACCCAAACAAATTAAGGCATGAGTAATGAAAAGGTAGGAGGTGGCAAGGCTTGTTTTGGTTCAGGGAAGGATTCCCATCCCTGGCTTGGAATCTAAATTAGATTCAATTGAGATTAGAGTGAGGCAAGGCCAAATTCCCTTGATGAATGAGTTGCTGCAGCAGATTGCTTGCATTTTGCAGCCATTCTTTACCCAATGTATTTTTCATCTCCTGCTTCTGCTTTTGTTCCTGCTTTTGGGGTGGTTTCTATTTTTTTCCAGCTTCAGGCCATGCCTTCCCCTGATCCTCTGGCTCAGGGTATCCTTTATCATCTGTCCTGGTAAGGAAAGGACTAATTTGTTGCCTAGTGAAGAGAGAATGTGTTCTTGGCCTGATAAATGGATTATCTCCACAAACCTGCTTTCTAATGCAGTGACACTCCCCAGCCTCACAAAAGCAAAGGAATTCATCACAAGCAGTGCTCTGCCAGCCAAAAGTGAAGTCTCCCTCTCCTGCCCAACGTGCTGGGAATTACAGTCAGGGGGTTTGCTAAAGGGGAAAAAAATGCAGGGGGGGAAAAAGCAGTGTGGCCAGGGGGGCAAGATGGCCAAGGGCATCCTGGCCTGCATCAGGCAGAGTGTGGCCAGCAGGAGCAGGGAAGTCCTTGTGCCCTGTGCTCAGCACTGCTGAGGCCACCCCTGGAGTCCTGGGTCCAGTTCTGGGCTCCTGAGGTCAAGAAGGAGATTGAGAGACTTGAAGGTGTGCAGAGAAGGGCAAGGAGGCTGGGGAGGGGTCTGGAGCACAGCCCTGTGAGGAGAGGCTGAGGGAGCTGGGGTTGCTTAGCCTGGAGAAGAGGAGGCTCAGGGGAGACCTTCTTGCTCTCTGCAACTCCCTGAAGGGAGGTTGGAGCCAGCTGGGGGCTGGGCTCTTCTGCCAGGCAGGCACCCAGGGGCAGAACAAGAGGCCACAGTCTGAAGCTGTGCCAGGGGAAGTTTAGGCTGGAGGTGAGGAAGAAATTCCCAGGCAGAGAGATTGGCCATTAGGATGTGGTGCCAAGGAAGGTGGTGGAGTCCCCATCCCTGGAGGTGTTTAGGAAGAGCCTGGGTGAGGCACTTGGTGCCATGGTTGGGTTGATTAGATGGTGCTGGGTGAGAGGTTGGACTTGATGACCTTGAAGGTCTTTTCCAACCTGGTTAATTCTATTCTATTCTATTCTATTCTATTCTATTCTATTCTATTCTATTCTATTCTATTCTATTCTATTCTATTCTATTCTATTCTATTCCATTCCATTCCATTCCATTCCATTCCATTCCATTCCATTCCATTGGATTTCATGTTTGCCATGCCTGCAAAAAGGATCCCTGTGCACCTAAACAGACTATGTGGCCACACAGCACTCACATGCCCCAGGCAGAGATGGGATTGTGAGCAGCAATTTGTACCCAGGCAGCACTTCCAGGGTTTTGAGAAGCAAATCACACAATATGCAGCTGCAAAGATTCAGAAGCTGCATTCAGAATGTAGCTGACTCCTGCCAGGGCAGTACAGATTGCACTGCACCAGCAGAGCACTTCACAGAGTCACAGAATTATTAGGGTTGGAAGGGAGCTCAAGGCTCAGCCAGTCCCAACCCCCTGCCATGGGCAGGGACACCTCACACCACAGCAGGTTGCTCACAGCCACCTCCAGCCTGGCTGCAAACACCTCCAGCCAGGAGGCTTCCACCACCTCCCTGGGCAACCTGTGCCAGGCTCTCACCACCCTCCTGGCCAACAACTTCTTCCTCACAGCCAAGCTCAATCTCCTCACTTCTACTTTTGCTCCATCCCCCCCACTCCTATCCCTCCCTCACCCCCTCCAAAGTCCCTCCCCAGCTTGCTTGCAGCCCCCTGCAGATCCTGGAAGGCCACCAGAAGGTCTCCTGGGAGCCTTCTCCTCTGCAGCCTGCACAAGCCCAACTCTCTCAGGCTGTCTCCAGAGGAGAGTTGCTCCACCATGATTCCATGTTGGGATCATGATGTTAATGAGTGCCCTAAATGGTCATCCTCTTCTCCAAGGTCTCTTTCCTTCATGGTATTTTCCATGCAGGTACATCCATCACCCATTTAAACAAGGCCTTTAAATCCAAAGGGATAGTTCCATTTTCACCCATGTCTTCCATGAATGAACACAGAGGTCGTACAGCATATGCATGGTCCTTGGGTTCCTCAGCTCAGCTCCTCTCCCTGTTGCCTTCTATACCAGAACTATCCACAAACCTGTTTTAGAGGTTATTTACCTAGACAAAATGTCCAGAGATGCAAATCAAAATGCCTGGTGCTTGAAGGATGAATGGAATGGAATGGAATGGAATGGAATGGAATGGAATGGAATGGAATGGAATGGAATGGAATAGAATTAACCAGGTTGGAAAAGACCTTTGAGATTGAGTCCAACCTATGAAAGTCAAAATGCCTGGTGCTTGAAGGATAAATAGGATAGGATAGGATGGAATGGAATGGAATGGGATGGAGTGGAATGGAATGGGATGGAGTGGAATGGAATTGAATGGAATAGATTTAACCAGGTTGGAAAAGACCTTTGAGATTGATTCCAACCTATGAAAGTCAAAATGCATGGTGCTTGAAGGATACATGGAATGGAATGGAATGGAATGGAATGGAATGGAATGGAATGGAATGGAATGGAATGGAATGGAATGGAATGGAATGGAATAGACCAGGTTGGAAAAGACCTTTGAGATTGAGTGCAACCTATGAAAGTCAAAATGCCTGGTGCTTGAAGGATAAATAGGATAGGATAGGATAGGATAGGATAGGATAGGATAGGATAGGATAGGATGGAATGGAATGGAATGGGATGGAGTGGAATGGAATGGGATGGAGTGGAATGGGATGGTGTGGAATGGAATGGAATGGAATAGATTTAACCAGGTTGGAAAAGACCTTTGAGATTGATTCCAACCTATGAAAGTCAAAATGCCTGGTGCTTGAAGGATAAATAGGGTAGGATAGGATAGGATAGGATAGGATAGGATAGGATAGGATAGGATAGGATAGGATAGAATTAACCAGGTTGGAAAAGACCTTTGAGATTGAGTCCAACCTATCCCCCAGCCCTTCTAACCCACCCCAGGCTGCCCTTGGCCTTCTTGGCCACAAGGACACACTGCTGGCTCCTGGGCATCCTCCTATCCACCAGGACCCTGAAGTCCCTTTCCCCTATGCTGCTCTCCAACAGATCAGCCCCCAGCCTATACTGGGCCATGGGGCTGATCTTCCCCAGATGCAAGACTCTACCCTTGGCCTTGTTGAGCAGCAGCACCTTCAAAGCACCAAGAGAGATAAACTTCTCCTGCTGTTGTGCCAGGGTGCATAGAGCCCATGGGGGAAGACAAAACCCTCCAGGGCAACTCAGAGCAGGAGACAACCCAGTAGCTGAGATCTCTGTGTAGAGGGGGAGCCTGCAGTAGCAAGGTTCCTCCCTTTAATTGCACAGCCAAGTGATTAAAGTAGCTGAGATTATTGGGGGGGGGGGGGGGGGGGGGGGGGGAAGGAGATAGGGTAGAAGCTTATCTGAGGATAATAAATCTTTCTGATGTGCTTCCAGTTTCCTCTGATGGATTAAAAATGAGCCCCTGCTTCATTTCACTGGCCCAGCATCCTCTGCAAGTATTCTAATCCCTGCCTCTTCCTCAGAGAGCTCAGTTTCACAACGGGTGGCTGCAAAACCACCAAGCTTTCCTTTTCAGGGCTCACATTTTGCTTGGACATGCTGCCTTCAGCAGGGCAGGCCCATTAATCATTCCAGGGGGGGAGGAGGGGGAAGGAAGAGTACAGAACTGCTTTCCAGAGTAGAAAACAATCCCCACAGGACTGCTCATGATTTTCCTTGTGATGCAAAACCGTTTCACTCTCCTGTCTCAGCCTTTGGTTCCTACTAGCACAGCACAGAATTCTCTCCTCCTGATGTTTGGTTTCATGTGCATTCACTCTAGGAGAAAACTGTCCTCAGAGAGTCACAGAATCATGGAGTTGTTTGGGTTGGAAAAGGCCTCTGAGGTCCTTGAGGCCAACCAGCAACCCAACCCCACCATGGCCACTAAACCTTGTCCCAAAGTGCCATGGCCACAGGTTTCTGTAGCACCTCCAGGCATGGGGACTCCACCACCTCCCTGGGCAGCCTCTGCCAATCCCTGACCACTCTGGCAGCAAACAAATTCTTCCTCAGCTCCAACCTAACCTTCCCCTGGCACAATTTCAGGCCATTGCATCTCATGCAATCATCTGAGACTAGGGAGCAGAGCCAAACCCCCACCTGGCTCCAGCCTCCTCTCAGGGAGCTGCAATGAGATCTCCCTCAGCCTCCTCTTCTCCAGCCTCACCACCCCCAGCTCCCTCAGCTGCTCCTCCCCAGCCCTCTTCTCCAGACCCTTCCCCAGCTTCCTTGCCCTTCCCTGGCCCTGCTCCAGCCTCTCAAGGTCCTTCTTGGACTGAAGGGCACAAAACTGAACCCAGCACTCCAGGGGTGGCCTCAGCAGTGCCCAGCCCAGGGGCACCATCCCAGCCCTGCTCCTGTTGCCCACACCATTGCTGCTGCAGGCCAGGCTGCTGGTGGCCTTCTTGGCCACCTGGGTACCCTCTGGTTTATCTTAGGCCATCTGTCAACCAGCACCCCCAGATCCTGTTCTTCCAGGCAGTTTCCAGTCACTCTGCCCCAAGCTGAAGCCTTGCAGGGGGTTGCATAGGTCAATCCCTTCAGCAGGTGAAGCATTCACTCCCTGCTGCTACTGCAGGACAGGAGCATTTGAATGCAGCACTGATTTTGTGCAATAAGCCAGCAACAATAGACATTGATGCTCGGAGCAGGGGCTGCTCAGAACCTCCTGAAGTGGTGAATCTTAAAATATTTCATGTTAAAGAGGGATCTATTTCCAAGCTGACATGCTGGAAGGAAGGGATCCATGCAGAGGGACCTGGACAGGCTGCAGAGCTGGGCCCAGGACAACCTCAGGATGTTCAACAAGACCAAGGGCAAGGTCCTGCAGCTGGGGCAGGGCAATCCCAGGCACTGCTAGAGGCTGGGCAGGGACTGGCTGGAGAGCAGCCCTGGAGAAAAGGCCTTGGGGGGGCTGGGGGAGGAGAAGCTCAGCAGGAGCCAGCAGGGAGCACTTGCAGCCCAGAGAGCCAAGCAGAGCCTGGGCTGCAGCAAGAGAAGTGTGGCCAGCAGGGCCAGGGAGGGGATTCTGCCCCTCTGCTCCACTCTGCTGAGACCACAGCTGCAGCTCTGGGGCCAGCTCTGGAGCCTCTGTGCCAGGAAGGCTCTGGAGGGGCTGGAAGGTGTCCAGAGCAGGGCCAGGAGGAGGAGCAGAGGGCTGGAGCTGCTCTGCTCTGCAGACAGCCTGAAAGAGTTGGGCTTGTGCAGGCTGCAGAGGAGAAGGCTCCCAGGAGACCTTCTGGTGGCCTTCCAGGATCTGCAGGGGGCTGCAAGCAAGCTGGGGAGGGACTTTGGAGGGTGTGAGGGAGGGATAGGAGTGGGGGGGCTGGAGCAGAAGTAGAAGTGGGGAGCTTGAGATTGGCTGTGAGGAAGAAGTTGTTGGCCAGGAGGGTGGTGAGAGCCTGGCCCAGGCTGCCCAGGGAGGTGGTGGAAGCCTCCTGCCTGGAGGTGTTTGCAGCCAGGCTGGAGGTGGCTGTGAGCAACCTGCTGTGGTGTGAGGTGTCCCTGCCCATGGCAGGGGGTTGGGACTGGGTGATCCCTGAGATCCCTTCCAACCTTGACAGCTCTGTGGTTCTATGAAACGAGGCAGTAGGTTGCACTCTGAATACAAAGCCTTCCTTTGCCAAGCTGTGTAGATGTTCAGGCTTCTGAAAAAGCCAAGAAGAAAGTATTGTGCATGTGAGGAGTCCACAGATCTACCCTCACTCCCAAGGCACCAAGCACTACCTCCTGTGTTTTAATTTGCCATCATTTCAGTTTCCAGAGGAGAGAGGAGAAAATAAAGGACTTGGAAGTTCCTTACTCATCCCCAAGACATCATCTGTGGGTACTCTGCTGCCTGCCCAAATTGCACTACAATTTAAACCAATTACAGCAGGAGATAGCAGAGTTTACTACTGCTGAAGAGCACATGGCTGGTGGCCAGGCAACCCCCAAGCTACTAACTCAGCTGTGCACATCCTCCCAGTTACATTCACATCCACAGCAAGAATCACAGAAAGAGCTGGCTTGGAAAGGACCTCAAAGCTCAGCCAGCTCCAATCCCCTGCCATGGGCAGGGACACCTCCCACCAACACAGCTTGCTCAAGACCTCATCCAGCCTGGCCCTGAACACCTCCAGGGAAGAGACATCCACTGCCTCCCTGGGCAGCCTGTGCCAGAGTCTCACCATCTTCACTCTCAAGAATTTCTTCCTCATCACCAGTCTCAATCTCCTCTCTCCCAGCTCAAAGCCATTGTTCCTCATCCTGGCACTCCCAGCCCTCATCAAAAGTCCCTCCCCAGCTCTCCTGGAGCCCCTTCAGGTACTGCAAGGCTGCTCTGAGGTCTCCCTGGAGCCTTCTCTCCAGGCTGAGCAGCTCCAACTCTCCCAGCCTGTCCCCACAGGGGAGGTTCTCAGCCCTCTGATCATCTCTGTGGCCTCCTCTGGACCCTCTCCAGCAGCTCCAGGTCCTTCTTGTGCTGGGGGCCCCAGAGCTGGAGGCAGTGCTGCAGGTGGGGGCTGAGCAGAGCAGAGCAGAGGGGCAGAATCCCCTCCCTGTGCTGCTGCTCTCCCTGCTCTGGCTGCAGTCAGCACTCAGCTGCCTGCTGGGCTGCAATTGCTCATTTCCATCTCCTGTTGGGTTGTTCATCAGCTGACACCCCCCAAGTCCTTCTTGGAGGAAGGATGACCACTCTTAAGTGAAGTCAGCAATGTGGTGCTCTCATCACATAACAGCTCACATTAAGCACACCAGAGCACAGCTCTTTCCATGGCTTTTAGGGCACCCTGTGGAATCCAGACCCCCCCTCCAGAGGGCTGCACATTCCTCTGCTAACAGTTCTCCAAGCTCAGATGGTTTCAGGGCTCATCCCCACAGCTGAAAGCCATCCACCCAGAGCCAAAGTGGAAAGGGAAAAACAGAGATTTGATTCAGTCCTTTATTTTCCACTCATCAAGTGCCTAGCCACCTAATTAGCTGAGAGGGCAAGCTACAGAGGCAGGCTGGGAGCCAACCTCTTCATCATTTGCATTGAAGCAGTGCTTCATATTTGCAAAGTGCTATGCAAATACCAATTAGTGCTGTGCTGCAGCAGAGCTGATTAACAGCAGCACGCTGCTGATGTGATTATGCTGCTCCCGGCGCTGGAGCTGGATCCTCTGCCAGCAGCTCAGCACTCCCTGTCCTGCCTGCCTCCTGCTGGGGGCTGCAGCTGTGCTAGGACACCCACATCACCCTCATGCTGGCCTGGAAAGAGTTGAGAATAAGGCTATCACAGCACATTAGAATTGCCTTCTAAAGCATGCAGCTCAGGTTCAGCACATCAGAATTGACTTTCAAAGCATGAAGCTCAGGTCCAGCACATCAGAATTGCCTTCTAAAGCATGAAGCTCAGGTCTAGCAAATCAGAATTGACTTTCTAAGCATGAAGCTCAGGTACAGAGCATCAGGATTGGCTTTCAAAGCATGAATCTGAGATCCAACACATCAGAATTGCCTTCTAGAGCATGAAGCTCAGGTCCAGCACATCAGAATTGCCTTCTAAAGCATGAAGCTCAGGTCCAGCACATCAGAATTGCCTTCTAAAGCATGAAGCTCAGGTCCAGAGCATCAGAATTGACTTTCTAAAGCATGAAGCTCAGGTCCAGAGCATCAGAATTGCCTTCTAAAGCATGAAGCTCAGGTCCAGCACATCAGAGTTGACTTTCTAAAGCATGAAGCTCAGGTCTAGCAAACCAGAATTGACTTCCAAAGCATGAAGCTCAGGTCCAGCACATCAGAATTGCCTTCTAAAGCATGAAGCTCAGGTCCAGCATATAAGAATTGACTGTCTAAAGCATGAAGCTCAGGTACAGAGCATCAGGATTGGCTTTCAAAGCATGAATCTGAGATCCAACACATCAGAATTGCCTTCTAGAGCATGAAGCTCAGGTCCAGCACATCAGAATTGCCTTCTAAAGCATGAAGCTCAGGTCCAGAGCATCAGAATTGCCTTCTAAAGCATGAAGCTCAGGTGCAGCACCTCAGAATTGGCTTTCAAAGCATGAAGCTCAGGTACAGAGCATCAGAATTGACTTTCAAAGCATGAAGCTCAGGTCCAGCACATCAGAATTGCCTTCTAAAGCATGAAGCTCAGGTCCAGAGCATCAGAATTGCCTTCTAAAGCATGAAGCTCAGGTCCAGCATATAACAATTGACTGTCTAAAGCATGAAGCTCAGGTACAGAGCATCAGGATTGGCTTTCAAAGCATGAATCTGAGATCCAACACATCAGAATTGCCATCTAGAGCATGAAGCTCAGGTCCAGCACATCAGAATTGCCTTCTAAAGCATGAAGCTCAGGTCCAGAGCATCAGAATTGCCTTCTAAAGCATGAAGCTCAGGTCTAGCAAACCAGAATTGACTTCCAAAGCATGAAGCTCAGGTCCAGCACATCAGAATTGCCTTCTAAAGCATGAAGCTCAGGTCCAGCACATCAGAATTGACTTCCAAAGCATGAAGCTCAGGTCCAGCACATCAGAATTGCCTTCTAAAGCATGAAGCTCAGGTCCAGCATATAACAATTGACTGTCTAAAGCTTGAAGCTCAGGTACAGAGCATCAGGATTGGCTTTCAAAGCATGAATCTGAGATCCAACACATCAGAATTGCCATCTAGAGCATGAAGCTCAGGTCCAGCACATCAGAATTGCCTTCTAAAGCATGAAGCTCAGGTCCAGAGCATCAGAATTGCCTTCTAAAGCATGAAGCTCAGGTCTAGCAAACCAGAATTGACTTCCAAAGCATGAAGCTCAGGTCCAGCACATCAGAATTGCCTTCTAAAGCATGAAGCTCAGGTCCAGCACATCAGAATTGACTTCCAAAGCATGAAGCTCAGGTCCAGCACATCAGAATTGCCTTCTAAAGCATGAAGCTCAGGTCCAGCATATAAGAATTGACTGTCTAAAGCTTGAAGCTCAGGTACAGAGCATCAGGATTGGCTTTCAAAGCATGAATCTGAGATCCAACACATCAGAATTGCCATCTAGAGCATGAAGCTCAGGTCCAGCACATCAGAATTGCCTTCTAAAGCATGAAGCTCAGGTCCAGAGCATCAGAATTGCCTTCTAAAGCATGAAGCTCAGGTCTAGCAAACCAGAATTGACTTCCAAAGCATGAAGCTCAGGTCCAGCACATCAGAATTGCCTTCTAAAGCATGAAGCTCAGGTCCAGCACATCAGAATTGACTTCCAAAGCATGAAGCTCAGGTCCAGCACATCAGAATTGCCTTCTAAAGCATGAAGCTCAGGTCCAGCATATAAGAATTGACTGTCTAAAGCTTGAAGCTCAGGTACAGAGCATCAGGATTGGCTTTCAAAGCATGAATCTGAGATCCAACACATCAGAATTGCCATCTAGAGCATGAAGCTCAGGTCCAGCACATCAGAATTGCCTTCTAAAGCATGAAGCTCAGGTCCAGAGCATCAGAATTGCCTTCTAAATAATGAAGCTCAGGTGCAGCACCTCAGAATTGGCTTTCAAAGCATGAAGCTCAGGTACAGAGCATCAGAATTGACTTTCAAAGCATGAAGCTCAGGTCCAGCACATCAGAATTGCCTTCTAGAGCATGAAGCTCAGGTCCAGCACATCAGAATTGACTTTCAAGGCATGAAGCTCAGGTCCAGCACATCAGAATTGCTTTCTAAAGCATGAAGCTCAGGTCCAGCATATAACAATTGACTGTCTAAAGCATGAAGCTCAGGTACAGAGTATCAGAATTGACTTTCTAAGCATGAAGCTCAGGTACAGAGCATCAGGATTGGCTTTCAAAGCATGAATCTGAGATCCAGCACATCAGAATTGCCATCTAGAGCATGAAGCTCAGGTCTAACCCATCAGAATTGCCTTCTAGAGCATGAAGCTCAGGTCCAGCATATCAGAATTGACTTTCAAGGTATGAAGCTCAGGTTCAGCACATCAGAATTGACTTTCAAGGCATGAAGCTCAGGAGCTCAGGTCCAGCACATCCAGCTTTCCTGTAGCCTCCTGGAAGGCTGCTCTAAGGTCTCCCTGTCCTGAGAGGTGATCTTTTCTCCAGGCTGAACAGCCCCAACTCTTTCAGCCTGTCCCCATAGCAGAGGTTCTCCAGCCCTCTGATCACCTCTGTGTCTTCTTCTGGATCTGCTCCAACAGTTCCTGAGTCTTCCTGTGTTGGGGGGCAGCAGAACTGGGCACTGCACTGCAGGTGGGGTCTCACCAGAGCAGGGCAGAGGGGCAGAATCCCCTTCCTCTTCCTGATTTCACTCTGATTTGCATGGCACGAGCGGTTGGACTGGTTCTCAGCAGCAGCCAGACTCCATCCAGTGCAAATTGAAGTCAAGGGCATCTTCCCAAGAGGAAAGTAGGTGAAAGGTAGGAGTGGATTTTCCTCCAGCACTGCCTGCCCCAGGACTGAAGGCTCAAGGTGGAACTGCCCACGTGCAGGGACAGGCTCAGAGCTGGGGATGTGCTGCCAGGAGAGGCTTGGGGAAGGCACTGCAGAGGCTCCTTCCTCTCTTCAGAGCCATTGCTCCCTCCATGCACATGGACCTACAGCATGCCCAGCTTCCTCTGGATGGAGCCAAGTGGCAGAGGAGGGTTTTTTCATCCTGACCCTCTGATTCATGGCAGAAGCACAAGTCAGGCAGCAGCAGCACAACAGCTTGCACCGTGAATTTCTTACACCCAGCGAGCAGCA
Organism: Melanerpes formicivorus; assembly: GCF_026170545.1. Lineage (NCBI taxonomy): Eukaryota > Metazoa > Chordata > Aves > Piciformes > Picidae > Melanerpes > Melanerpes formicivorus. Next base: position 230,649 of record NW_027142519.1, on the reverse strand, counting down.
GCTCTGTGTCATGGCACCAGGGCTTTCTCCACTTTTGCTTTTCCCTCTCAGATTGCTCATCTCCCACCTGCCTGTGTGACAGAACCATCAGAGAATTGTCAGGGTTGGAAGGGACCTCAAGGCTCAGCCAGTCCCAACCCCCTGCCGTGGGCAGGGACACCTCACACTATAGCAGGTTGCTCACAGCCACATCCAGCCTGGCCTTAAAAGCCTCCAGGCATGAGGCTTCCACCACCTCTTTGGGCAAGCTGTTCCAGTGGCCCTGGAGTGGGAGGCTGGGTTAGGGTAGAGAGGATGGTGCAGGGCCAGAGCAGAGGCACTGGTGGTAGGGGCCCAGAGGCTTGGCCAAGCCTCTTCTCGTGGCTTTGACAAACATGAAACAAGTTTTTCTTGACCCTAAGTGTTTTCTGTGCAAGGCCAAGTGCAAGGTCTGCTTGGGGGAGATTTGACACTGCTGTGGGCTGTGTGCAGAGCCATGTGAGTTTTGAATTCCACAGGTAAAATGCTGTTTGCAACTCCAGAGCACACCTCAAACGTCCCTCATTGTGTAACACCTTGTACTATTTTGAGGCCATTTGCTCTCACCCCCAGAAGCCTTCCCTGGATTATATTCAAGAGGTATTGCCAGGGAAGAGAGTTTGAGATGGAAATGCAAATGAAATGGAAGGGAAACACAATGAAATGCATCTCTCCAAAGGCCTGGTGGATTGAGTAGGGAATGCTTGCCCTCCTCAAGTTGTCAGCACAATTCCACTACAAATAAATTGCAGTGAGAAAGAAAAAAAAGGAAAGAAGAAAAATAAAGAAGAAAGAGATGAGAAGAAAGAAGAGGAAGGAAGAGAGAAGAAGGAGGATGAAAGAAGAAAGAAGGAGGATGAAAGAAGAAAGAAGGAGGAAGGAAGAAATGGAGGAAGAACGAAAGAATGAGGAAGCAAGAAAGAGGGAGAAAGAAAGAAGAAGGAGGAAGACAGAATGAGAAATAATGAAAGGAAGGAAGAAAGGAAGAAAGGAAGGAAGGAAGGAAGGAAGGAAGGAAGGAAGGAAGGAAGGAAGGAAGGAAGGAAGGAAGGAAGGAAGGAAGGGAGGAAGGAAGGAAGGGAGGAAGGGAGGAAGGGAGGAAGGAAAGAAGGAAGGAAGGAAGGAAGGAAGGAAGGAAGGAAGGAAGGAAGGAAGGAAGGAAGGAAGGAAGGAAGGAAGGAAGGAAGGAAGGAAGGAAGGAAGGAAAGAAGGAAGGAAGGAAGGAAGGAAGGAAGGAAGGAAGGAAGGAAGGAAGGAAGGAAGGAAAAAAGAAGACATAATGAAGAAAGAAAGAAAGCAGGAGGAGGAAGAATGAGGAAGAAAGAAGGAGGAAGACAGAAAGAAGAAGGAGAAAGAGAATGAGGAGAAAAGGTGAATGAAAGAAGGAGGAGGAAGAGTGAGGCAGAAAGAAGAAGAGAGGAGAAAAGAAAGGACAAAAAATAAAGAAGAAAGCAATGAAAAAAGGAAGAAGGAAAAAGAAGGGAAGAAAGAAGAAAGGAAGAAAGAAAACTGAGTGATGTCCCAGCATCATTCTCTGCTGTGTGCTTCAGCAGGTGCCTGCCACCTTGCCTGCCCTGGGAGGAGCGGTGTCCATTCCACCTGCTTTGCAGGGGATGCACCAATGCCAAGGCAAGGTGCAGCAGCTCCTGAGAGCCAGTTCTCAGCAGGGCTTTTGCTCTCCTCTTCCACTGAGCCACTGCAGGCCGCAGCTTTCCCGATGCTTGTGAAACGCCTGAGCCTTGCTTCCTGCCTGCACATCTGCTGGGTGGGAATTGCAAACCCAGAGGTCAGCCTGTACCAGAGCAATGGTTGCTGGCTGTCAGCTCTTGTAAACCATGAGCCATCACTTTGTCAGTCTCAGCCTTCGGCTCTGCAAGCTGTGACTAAAGATCCTGACTTGCTCTGCTCGCAGCTGTTGCAAGCCGTGAGCCAGCAGCTTGGCATTCTCAGCTGAACACTCACCGCTCCTGAGCTCACAGGATCTCGTTGCCAGCTAGCAGAGCTCTGGGCTGACACAGGCAGCGGGGCAAGGGCATCACAGGCTGCAAGAGGGCGACCCACACTCAGCCAGCAAACTGACTTAGGGTTAATCACTTTCCAATAGAGGTCATCCAGATGGTAAACATCTGGCTGTGGCACTGCAGCCTTCCCAAGGAGCATTACCTTGCTGCTCGACATCTCGTCCCTTGTCTGGTCAACCCCAGTGCAATAAGCTGCTGTGCACCGCAGGGCAATCCCCAAAGCCAGGGGACAAATGTTTTCTGAAGGAGGCCTAGAAGAAAACTGGGGAGGGGCTTCTGACAGGGGAGAGCCAGGATGAGGGGCAAGGGCTTTGAGCTGGGAGAGGGCAGATTGAGACTGGAGATGAGGAAGAAATGCTTTACAGTGAGGGTGGGGAGACACTGGCACAGGTTGCCCAGGGAGGCTGTGGACTCCTTGTCTCTGGAGGTGTTCAAGGCCAGGCTGGATGAAGCCTTGAGCACCCTGGGCTGGTGGGAGGTGTCCCTGCCCATGGCAGGGGGTTGGAACTGGCTGAGGTCCCTTCCCACCCAACCCATTCTGTGATTCCATAACCTTTGCCAAATTGCACTCACTTTGTGGCCACACTAAATTAGGAGACAGCTCTTGCCCATTCAGTGTCACTGCTGACCAGGGATGGACAACACCCTTCCAGAAGCCATGCAGGGACACCTTTGCTGAGCACAGCCTGCTGTTTCTGGACAGCATCCCCCAAAACATGTGACAGACACATCTTTTACAAGGCACTCTCCCCCAAAGCTCCCTTGCCTACATTTGATAGGTGCTGTGGGGTCAGCACTTCTCTGCATTACTGACAACATCCAGCTAGGGGCTTGACAGGGCTCTGGGCTCTGAGCTAGTTGAGGATGTCCCTGCTGACTGCAGAGGAGGTTGGACTGGGTGACCTCTAGAGGTCCCTTCCAACCCAAACCATTCTGTGATTCTGTGATTCTCTGATTCTATCTATCTATGATTCTGTCTTTCAATGATTCTATAGGATAGGGTAGGATAGGATAGGATAGGATGGAATGGAATGGAGTGGAGTGGAATAGGATAGGATAGGATAGGATAGGATAGGATAGGATAGGATAGGATAGGATAGGATAGGATAGGATAGGATAGGATAGGATGGAATGGAATGGAGTGGAATGGAATAGGATAGGATAGGATAGGATAGGATAGGATAGGATAGGATGGAATGGAATGGAGTGGAATGGAATAGGATAGGATAGGATAGGATAGGATAGGATAGGATAGGATAGGATAGGATAGGATGGAATGGAATGGAATGGAGTGGAATGGAATAGGATAGGATAGGATAGGATAGGATAGGATAGGATAGGATAGGATAGGATAGGATGGAATGGAATAGAATAGGATAGAATAGGATAGGATGGAATGGAATGGAGTGGAATGGAATAGAATAGGATAGGATAGGATAGGATAGGATAGGATAGGATAGGATAGGATAGGATGGAATGGAATGGAGTGGAATGGAATGGAATAGGATAGGATAGGATAGGATAGGATAGGATAGGATGGAATGGAGTGGAATGGAATGGAATGGAATAGGATAGGATAGGATAGGATAGGATGGAATGGAGTGGAATGGAATGGAATGGAATAGGATAGGATAGGATAGGATAGGATAGGATAGGATAGGATAGGATAGATTGGAATGGAATGGAGTGGAATGGAATGGAATAGGATAGGATAGGATAGGATAGGATAGGATAGGATAGGATAGGATAGGATAGGATGGAATGGAGTGGAATGGAGTAGAATGGAATGGGATAGGATAGGATGGGATAGGATAGGATAGGATAGGATAGGATAGGATAGGATAGGATAGGATTGAATTGATCAGGTTGGAAGAGACCTTTGAGATCATCAAGTCCAACCTACCACCCAACACCACCTGATCAACTAACCCATGGCACCAAGCACCCCATCCAGTCTCCTTCTTAACACCCCCACTGATGGGGACTCCCCCACCTCCCTGGGCAGCACATCCCAATGGCCAATCTCTCTCTCTATGAAGAACTTCTTCCTAGCATCCAGCCTGAACCTCCCCTGGTGCAGCTTGAGACTGTGTCCTCTTGTTCTGTGATTCCATATGCTCAAGACTGTGTCCTCTTGTTCTGTGTCCTCTTGTTCTGTGATTCCCTGATTTTTCTCTTCCCACCTGTCCAGCTCCAGCTGCATGTAGCCTATCCTCACATCCCTCTTAACTGTCCCCTTTTTCACCCTGGCTTCAGCCTGGCTTGCCTCTGCCACCAGACAGACAGGCTGTGGTGTCTGTCAGCAGTGGGGCAAGGTGTGCTGTTGCTCTGGAGGAGACTCAGGCTGCAGACCTCAGCCAAACCTTGCCTCCACAGGTCCCAGCTGCACTCCTTTGGCTCCTTTAGCAGCAGATCAGATAACATTTTAAAAGGAAAAGTGCATTGTTTAGGCTGAGAGGAGTGGAAGCATCGAGACTGAAAGGAAGATAAGGGTTTGCAAATGCCTCTAAATGAAATCTTCCCAGACCTGGAGAAGGGATTTGCACTGGGATTGCACAGCAGCTCCCTGGCTGTGCCTTTGCCCAGCCCCAGGAGGCTGCAAAGCAGAAAGGAGGTGGATTTTCCTTACTGCTTTTATACCACATTCAATGTGAATTCAGTACTGGTTCACATTAATAGCACTGGGAGCAGGAAGATAAAGTATCAAAAAGAAGAAGAAAATCTGAGTTGCTAAGACGTGTTGATCAGTTAGAGGGCAGAGAGGCTCTGCAGAGGGACCTTGCCAGGCTGGGCAGATGGGCAGAGGCCAACAGGATGGCATTGAACAAGTCCAAGTGCCAGGGGCTGCGCTTTGGCCACAGCAACCCCAGGCAGAGCTACAGGCTGGGGGCAGAGTGGCTGAGAGCAGCCAGGCAGAGAGGGACCTGGGGGTGCTGACTGACAGCTGCCTAAACATGAGCCAGCAGTGTGCCCAGGGGGCCAAGAAGGCCAAGGGCATCCTGGCCTGCATCAGGCAGAGTGTGGCCAGCAGGAGCAGGGAAGTCCTTGTGCCCTGTGCTCAGCACTGCTGAGGCCACCCCTGGAGTCCTGTGTCCAGTTCTGGGCTCCTCAGGTCAAGGAGGACATTGAGAGACTTGAAGGTGTGCAGAGAAGGGCAAGGAGGCTGGGGAGGGGTCTGGAGCACAGCCCTGTGAGGAGAGGCTGAGGGAGCTGGGGTTGCTTAGCCTGGAGAAGAGGAGGCTCAGGGGAGACCTTCTTGCTCTCTGCAACTCCCTGAAGGGAGGTTGGAGCCAGGTGGGGGTTGGGCTCTTCTTGCAGGCACCCAGCAGCAGAACAAGAGGACACAGTCTGAAGCTGTGCCAGGGGAGGTTCAGACTGGAGGTGAGGAGAAAGTTCTTCCCAGAGGGAGTTGTTAGCCCTTGGGATGTGCTGCCCAGGGAGGTGGTGGAGTCCCTGTGCCTGGAGGTGTTCAAGAGGGGATTGGATGTGGCACTTGGAGCCATGGTTTAGTTGTCAGGAGGTGTTGGGTGACAGCTTGGACTTGATGATCTCTGAGGTCTTTTCTAACCTTATTGATTCTATGATTTCAACAGAAGAGTGTTTCTAAGTGATGTTTCCCTCCACCTCCTTCACTGGAAATCTGCAAGTTTTTTTCCAGTCTCTCTGCACTTTAGGCAGGGAGCAGCCAGCTCAGACACACCTCTGGGGCTCAGGTAACCCAGGACTGCTTCAGATCATCACTTCCAACCAGCAACCCAACCCCACCATGGCCACCAAACCATGGCCCCAAGTGCCATGGCCACAGGTTTCTGGAACACCTCCAGGCATGGGGACTCCACCACCTCCCTGGACAGCCTCTGCCAATGGCTGACAAAAAGAATCAGAGATATGTGAGAGGCAGTCCTGACTTCTTGATAATCCATGTGAAATGAGGAGTCCTTCACATTAGAAAGCAACAGAGTAGACTTGATGAACCTTGAGGTCTTTTCCAACCTTATTGATTCTATGATTCTAGGGCCCCATTGTTGCAGAAATGTAAGTGGAAACTGTAGAAACAAGGACCAGAGATGGAAGGCCAGTCCCTGCCCCCCAACCTGATGAGGTGATGTGAAGACAGAGATGAGATACTGAAATAGATGCACAGAAGATTACATTTCAGAGACCCTTGATATAGTTTGGGTTGGAAGGGTCCTCCAGGATCATCCAGTTCCAGCCCCGTGCCATGGGCAGGGACACCTCCCACCAGCCCAGGCTGCTCAAGGTCTCATCCAGCCTGGCCTTGAACACCTCCAAGGCAGGGGACAGCCACAGCCTCCCTGGGCAGCCTGTGCCAGAGTCTCCCCAGCCTCACTCTAAACAATTTCTTCATCTCCACTCTCAGTCTCCTCTCTCCCAGCTCAAAGCCATTGTTCCTCAGCCTGGCACTCCCAGCCCTTCTCCAAAGTCCCTCCCCAGCTCTCCTGGAGCCCTTCAGCTCCTGGAAGGCTGCTCTGAGGTCTCCCTGGAGCCTTCTCTTCTCCAGGCTGCACAGCCCCAACTCTCCCAGCCTGGCCCTGCAGGGGATATCTGTGCTCTCTCCTTTTGTGGATACACAGCTCAGCAGTGGCTGAGCATCACAAGGGTGAGTGGAGGCCACATCAAAAGCAAACTTTCCCTGAAGCTGGCTCCAGCTGTGGTGGCTGTGCCAAAGCCCCCAGGGATGTCAAGTCATGGTATTTATAGTCAGGCACACACTCTGCTTCACCTTTTCATATGCCAGCTTAAAAGCTGGGAATGAAGCCTCTCTCTCTCCTCCATTTCCTACTCATCTTTGATTAACAAGGAAGGAAAGGCCATAGAAAAGCAGAGCAAAGCACCTTCCCATGACCTCTGCACAGTGCTGTGCAAGGCAGAGTGTGCAATTCCCTGCCCAGGGGAAGACTGTAGGCACTCAGACAAGGAGTGGTTTGCAGCCAGTGCCTAAATTACCAGTGTCAAAATCCTGCCTGAGCCTTTGTTTCCATTTGCCTGCTGAGAGCTCTCTGCATGTGCTTGGTCCAGCACTTGTGGCCTGTGAATTACAGCTTAGCATCTCTGGGTTAAATTAAGGGGGGGTGGAGGGAAAAGGATAAAGACTTAGCACTAGCTTTTCCCCTTGGCTCAAAGGGGATTTGCTCCTCTCCACTGAGGAAGGAAACGAGGGGTTCAAGAGGGGATTGGATGTGGCTCTTGGTGCCATGGTCTATTCATGAGGTCTGTGGTGCCAGGTTGGGCTTGGTGATCTTTGAGGTCTCTTCCAACCTTGGTGATTCTGTGAGACTGTGAAAACTCCCCTACTTGTGCTAATAAATAGACCCAGAAGGCATTCTCAGCCCCTTCTGCCTCTCTTCACTAACGGGCTGGGGAGGGGCTGTTTCCAAGGTGGTGTTAGAATCATAGAATCACTCAGGGTTGGAAGGGACCACAAGGATCAGCCAGTCCCAACCCCCCTGCCATGGGCAGGGACACCCCACACTAGATCAGCCTGGCCACAGCCTCAGCCAGCCTGGCTGCAAACACCTCCAGGGCTGGGGCCTCAACCACCTCCCTGCACAACCCATTCCAGGGCTTCACCACTCTCATGGGGAAGAACTTCCTCCTCCCCTCCAGCCTCAATCTCCCCACCTCCAGCTTCATTCCATTCCCCCTAGTCCTAGCACTGCCTGAGATCCTGAGCAGTCCCTCCCCAGCCTTCTTGGAGCCCCCTGCAGATCCTGGAAGGCCACAATGAGGTCACCTGGGAGCCTTCTCTTCTCCAGACTGAACAGCCCCAACTCCTTCAGTCTGTCCTCACAGCAGAGCAGCTCCAGCCCTCTGCTCATCCTCCTGGCCCTGCTCAGGACACCTTCCAGCACTTCCATATCCCTCTTATAATAGGGGCTCCAGGACTGGAATGAGGAGCAATGGTTTGAAGCTGGAGCAGGGGAGATTTAGGTTGGACATCAGGAGGAAGTTCTGCACCGTGAGGGTGGTGAAACACTGAAACAGGTTGCCCAGAGCAGTGATCAAGGCCCCATCCCTGGAGACACTCAAGGTTAAGCTTGATGTGGCCCTCAGCAACCTGCTCTAGTTGGAGATGTCCCTGCTGAGTGCAGGGGAATTGGACAAGATGACCTTCAAGGGTCCATTCCAACCCCAGGATTTTAGGCTGCCTGCAAAGCCTTGCTTCCAAGACTGCTCCAAGCCAAGGGAATGACAGAGCTGTTGTGCATACCTGCCAGAACAAGCCCAGCTCATCTGCAGGTCTATCCTGCTCTGGAAAGGTGATTTCAGCACCATTAAACTATCACCCGAAGTTCAGGTTCTATCTTTAGCCTCAAAGGAATCGAACCCCAGCACCACAACACTTCTGTCGCTGGAGGCAAGGCTCTGCTGGGACAGCAGGACAGCCACAGGCTCTGCTCCCTGCAGTGTGAGCAGAGAACAGCCAAGGAAGCAGCAGGCACAGAGGCTCTGCGCTCCCTCTGCCGGCTTGCCTGCAGGAAAGGCAGCAAAGCCTGGTGGCAGAGGAGCTCAGGAGAGATCCAGCACCCACCCCTGCGCCTCCAGGGACTTGTGGAGCTGCAGGCTGTCGGGTTTGCTGCTGAGGGCCCTGCTGCATGCCAGAGAGCAGGGACAGAAATCACACAGCAAGGGGCAGCAGGCAGACGGCAGGCAAACGCATCAGGTTCTCCTTCTCATGCCAAAAGCCCTCTCAAACATTAAGACCTTTGCTTCCCCCCCCCCCGGATGTGTTTGAGAGCAGGAGCAGAGGTATCAGCAACCTGACTGCAAGTTAGGCAATGTCCTCCCTGTGTGTTGAGTCACAGCAAAGCCTTCTCCTGCTGCCTTGTAGAGGATCAAAATGTGCCAGTCCTGCTGAAGCTGTGTGAGAAACATCACCCTTCAGAAGGGACATAGCTAGGCTGATGTTTGCAAACCAGAACAACACTTAACTCACTTCACCCCCTAAGCAGGGCTCAGCCATGGCTGTTGAGACACACACAGGAGACACACGTGATGATTGCAGCTCCCTGGCACAGACCCAAGCGTACTCCCCTCTCTGCAAGCCAGGTCTTGCCACAGCAGGGCACAAGTGCTTCACTGGCAGCATTCAGCTGTGTGCAAGCACTTGGCCAGAGCTGCAGGTCAGGCTCTCATGAGGGCTCTGTTTCTTGTGCCTTTTCAGCAGGGGCAAATGATAAAACACAAGGCCAGTGGCAAATGATTACTGTTAACAAGGAGCATAGAATCCTAGAGTGATAGCACTGGGAGGGACCTTAGACATCATCCAGTTCCAACCCCCTTGCCATAGGCAGAGACACCTCCTACTAGACCAGGCTGCTCAAAGCCTTATCCAGACTGATCTTAAACACTTCCAGGTATGAAGTGTCCACAACCTCTCTGGGCAACCCAGTCCAGTGTCTCACCACCCTCATAGTAAAGAACTTCCTCCTAATGTCTAATCTAAATCTGCCCTGCTCTACTTTCAGTCCATTGTCCCTTGTCCTGTCACCACCTACCCTTATAAATAGTCTCTCTCCTTTCTCCTGCAGCTTCTCTGTAGGCCCTCTATAGGAAAGGATTAATGGATAAAGGAGAATGGATAAAGGAGAATGAATAAAGCTTCAAGGCCAGTTTGGGTGAGGCTTTGAGCAGCCAAGTCTAGTTCAGAGGCATCCCTGCCCATGGTGGGGAGGTTGGACCTCTGAGGTCCCTTCCAACCTAAGCCATTCTGTGAGAATGGATAGAGGAGAATGGATGAAGGAGGATGGTTGAAGGAGGATGGTTAAATGAGGATGGATAAAGGAGGATGGACAAAAGAGGATGGATAAAAGAGGATGGAATAAAGAGGATGGGTAAAGGAGAATGGATAAAGCAGGATGGATAAAGGAGGATGGACAAGAGAGGATGGAATAAAGAGGATGGGTAAAGGAGAATGGATAAAGGAGGATGGATAAAGGAGGATGGACAAAAGAGGATGGATAAAAGAGGATGGAATAAAGAGGATGGGTAAAGGAGAATGGATAAAGCAGGATGGATAAAGGAGGATGGACAAGAGAGGATGGATAAAGGAGGATGGACAAAAGAGGATGGATAAAGGAGGATGGATAAAGGAGGATGGATAAAAGAGGATGGATAAAGGAGGATGGATAAAAGGATGGATAAAGGAGGATGGATAAAGGAGGATGGAGAAAAGAGGATGGATAAAAGGATGGATAAAGGAGGATGGATAAAAGAGGATGGACAAAAGAGGATGGATAAGAGGATGGATAAAGGAGGATGGATAAAGGAGGATGGACAAAAGAGGATGGATAAAGGAGGATGGATAAAGGAGGATGGAGAAAAGAGGATGGATAAAAGGATGGATAAAGGAGGATGGATAAAAGAGGATGGATAAAAGAGGATGGATAAAGGAGGATGGATAAAAGGATGGATAGAGGAGGATGGATAAAGGAGGATGGAGAAAAGAGGATGGATAAAGGAGAATGGAGAAAAGAGGATGGATAAAAGGATGGATAAAGGAGGATGGATAGAGGAGGATGGATAAAATAGGATGGATAAAGGAGAATGGATAAAGGAGGATGGATAAAATAGGATGGATAAAGGAGGATGGATAAAAGAGGATGGATAAAAGAGGATGGATAAGAGGATGGATAAAGGAGGATGGAGAAAAGAGGATGGATAAAAGGATGGATAAGAGGATGGATAAAGGAGGATGGAGAAAAGAGGATGGATAAAAGGATGGATAAAGGAGAATGGATAAAGGAGGATGGATAAAGGAGGGTGGATAAAAGAGGAAGCCCCGCAGCAGTGGGATATTTTCCTGTTGATCCATAGTCAGCTGGTGCACACTGAACAAGAGATTTGGGCATTTTTCACAGCACTTCTCACTTCCACTTTGCACCTCACGGGGAAACGATCCCCTCAGCAGGCAGAACCAACGACATTTCCACCCCAGAACATTTTCTAACCATCAGTTCTGCACTCGGGGGGCTGGCAGCTCAAGACAAGTGGCTTGTCAGCAGCAGCCCTAGCTCTGTGCTCTGTAAATACTCTGCTGTGGGGCTATCCACAGGGGCTCTCCCAGTGTAATTCATTTGCTACGCAGCCCAGAAGATGGACGTCTGGCTGCAAAGGCTGCATCCAGAGCAGGGCTGCACCCAGCCCTTTGCAGCCAAACTTTGTGGCCTGGCTGATTTGCATTTCTAACGTCTGCCCCCAGGCAGAAGCAGTCATCATTTGTAGAAGACAGATGCAAAACCTGCCCAAATGGCCCAGATAATGTTCAACAATCACAAAGCATTGCTGAAAACAACACTCAGGGGTTGTTGTTACAAATGAGTGCACAGGAGGAGAGAGTCACACACCTCTTTGTTTCCCCCCAGCCAGCTGCCTTCGAAGTCTTCAGCTCCCAGAGAAGAAAGCAAAGCATCCTGGCCCTGTTGCCACACTTTGTACCCCACTCTTGACCAACAGAATCGGTCCTGCACTCCTGAAAGGCATTTCTCTAGCTCTAAATCCATTCTCCCTTTCACAGATCTCCTCTCTTCCAGCCTCAGCAGTCTAGTCTGATGTCAGATACACTCATTTGTAATCACAGACTGGTTTAGGTTGGAAGGGACATTAAGGATCATCCAGTCCCAGCCCCCTGCCATGGGCAGGGACACCTCCCACCAGCCCAGGCTGCTCAAAGCCTCATCCAGCCTGGCCTTGAACACCTCCAGGCAGGGGACAGCCACAGCCTCCCTGGGCAACCTGTGCCAGGCTCTCCCCAGCCTCACTCTAAACAATTTCTGCCCCATCTCCAGTCTCAGTCTCCCCTCTCCCAGCTCAAAGCCATTGTTCCTCAGCCTGGCACTCCCATTCCCTGTCCAAAGTCCCTCCCTAGCTCTCCTGTAGCCCCTTCAGCTACTGGAAGGCTGCTCTAAGATCTTCCTGAAGCATTCTCTTCTCCAGGATGATCAGACCCCACTTTTTCAGCCTGTCCCCACAGGGGAGGTTCTCAGCCCCCTGATCATCTTTGTGGCCTCCTCTGGAACCCCTCCAACAGTTCCACGTCCTTCTTGTGTTGGGGGCACCAGATCTGGTCTTGATTAACTTGCTCTAGTATCTGGTCCAGCAACACAGGACAATCTTTGGTTGGACCTGATGACCTTGGAGGTCTCTTCCAACCTGGCTGATTCTGTGATTCTGGGCAGCAAAAGCACAGGCAGATTGAGTCTGGATACAGTCAATCTATCACTGCTTCTGCACCTGGCACACCTTGTGAGAGGGGAGAGCTTATTGCTGTCTCCAACTACCTGAAGGGAGGTGGTAGCCAGGTGGGGGTTGAGCTCTTCTCCCAGGCAAGCAGCACCAAAAGAAGAGGACACGGTCTCAGGCTGTGCCAGGGGAGGTTCAGGTTGGATGTTAGGAAGAAGTTCTCCATAGAAAGAGAGATTGGCCATTGGGATGTGCTGCCCAGGGAGGTGGTGGAGTCACCATCAGTGGAGGTGTTCAGGAAGAGCCTGGATGAGGCCCTTGGTGCCATGGTTTAGTTGGTCAGATGGTGCTGGGTGAGAGGTTGGACTTGATGATCTCAAAGGTCTTTTCCAACCTGGTTTCTCCTCTCCTCTCTTCTCCTCTCCTCTCCTCTCCTCTCCTCTCCTCTCCTCTCCTCTCCTCTCCTCTCCTCTCCTCTCCTCTCCTCTCCTCTCCTCTCCTCTCCTCTCCTCTCCTCTCCTCGAGTCTCCTCTCCTCGAGTCTCCTCTCCTCTCCTCTCCTCTCCTCTCCTCTCCTCTCCTCTCCTCTCCTCTCCTCTCCTCTCCTCTCCTCTCCTCTCCTCTCCTCTCCTCTCCTCTCCTCTCCTCTCCTCTCCTCTCCTCTCCTCTCCTCTCCTCTCCTCTCCTCTCCTCTCCTCTCCTCTCCTCTCCTCTCCTCTCCTCTCCTCTCCTCTCCTCTCCTCTCCTCGAGTCTCCTCTCCTCGAGTCTCCTCTCCTCTCCTCTCCTCGAGTCTCCTCTCCTCGAGTCTCCTCTCCTCGAGTCTCCTCTCCTCTCCTCTCCTCGAGTCTCCTCTCCTCGAGTCTCCTCTCCTCTCCTTCCCAAACCTTCCCTTCCCTGTCCAACCCTTATACAGATGTGAAAAGGTTAAGATTCCAGCCCCAGGACACAATCCAGTCCTCAGTACAACAGATCAGAAACTGAACAAGAAGGAAACCTTTCCAGGTAGCCTTCTGCACCTTGCAGAATGTTCCCAGATTAAAGAATGCCATGGAGAAAGAACAATGCTCACAAAGTGAGGAGTGGAAACTGCTTGGCTGGGGAAGGGTCTGGAGAAGAGGGCTGGGGAGGAGCAGCTGAGGGAGCTGGGGGTGGTGAGGCTGGAGGAGAGGAGGCTGAGGGAGACCTCCTTGCTCTCTGCAGCTCCCTGCAAAGAGGCTGGAGCCAGGTGGGGGTTGGGCTCTGCTCCCCAGTCTCAGGTGAGAGAATGAGAGGCAATGGCCTGAAATTGTGCCAGGGGAGGGTTAGGTTGGAGATGAGGAAGAATTTCTTTGCTGCCAGAGTGGTCAGGGATTGGCAGAGGCTGCCCAGGGAGGTGGTGGAGTCCCCATGCCTGGAGGTGTTCAGGAACCCTGTGGCCATGGCACTTGGGGCCAGGGTTTGGTGGCCATGGTGGGGTTGGGTTGCTGGTTGGCCTGGATGATCTTGGAGGCCTTTTCCAACTGAAATCACTCTATGAGATTATGTTTCCTGGTTGTCTGCCCTGCACTAACACCTTGTTCCTAGGGCTGGAAACAGCCAGCATTAGTTATCTCCCTTTGCATGCTGTATCTCACCACAACCTGAGTCATCACCTGCTGGTGCCTGTGGTACCTCACAGCAGCCCAGGTGATGCAATTTCAGCTTTATGAATTATATGATGCAAAAGACCAACCCCTGGATCACTGAGGCCAGGTCTGACAGACAGAGGCCACTTCTGCCAGCCAGTCTTACCCCCCAAAATACTCTTCAAGTAGTCAAGTCAAAAATGAACCCTCTGTCAACAGATTTGAGGAAGTTCTTTACAGGGAGGGTTGTGACATCCTGGAACAGGTTGCCCAGAGACATGGTGGAGGCTCCATCCCTGGAGGCACTAAAGGTCAGTCTTGATGAGGTGATCCTCCCCCTCTACTCAGCCCTGGTGAGACCCCACCTGGAGTACTGTGTCCAGTTCTGGAGCCCCTATTACAAGAGGGATGTGGAGTTGCTGGAAGGTGTCCAGAGCAGGGCCAGGAGGATGAGCAGAGGGCTGGAGCACCTCTCCTATGAGGACAGACTGAAGGAGTTGGGGCTGTTCAGGCTGGAGAAGAGAAGGCTCCCAGGTGACCTCATTGTGGCCTTCCAGGATCTGAAGGGGGCTACAGGAAGGCTGGGGAGGGACTGCTCAGGATCTCAGGTAGTGATAGGACTAGGGGGAATGGAATGAAGCTGGAGGTGGGGAGATTCAGGCTAGATGTGAGGAGAAGGTTCTTCACCATGAGAGTGGTGAAGCCCTGGAATGGGTTGTGCAGGGAGGTGGTTGAGGCCCCGTCCCTGGGGGTGTTTAAGGCCAGGCTGGATGAGGCTCTGGACAGTCTGATCTAGGGTAGGGTGTCCCTGCCCATGGCAGGGGTTTGGAACTGGCTGATCCTTGTGGTCCCTTCCAACCCTGAATGAAACTATGAAACTATGATGGAACTCTGAGCACCCTGCTCTAGTTGGAGGTGTCCCTGCTGAGTGCAGTGGGGTTGGACAAGATGACCTTGGAGGTTTCCTTGCAAGCCAACTCCACTCTGTGATTCTGTGATACTTGACTTAGTTCCTCTTCAGCAGAATTTCTGAGGTGAAGAGGATGTTTACTTTCAAGTGATGACACACACCAAAGCTGCCATAAATTTCATTACTGCTAATGTTTGGAAGCTGATAACTGCTCAGGTAAGTGCTCGTGCTGAGAATGCACCAGGAAGTGCTCCTTGCAGGTAGGCATGAAGGGTAGAAAGATAATGAATGCCATATACCAATTCAAAGTAAAGTCCAAGCTAAGGGGGTGAAGGAGCACTGCTCCACCAAATCCCTATTGGTACCCAGAACAGGGCAGGGGGATGACTTTCTTGGACCCTGGGCAGTTACACATGAAGAGAGGCAAGTCAAAGTGTGCACAGACTCCCTGTAGCCCACTGTGCATGGCCACAGCAGCTGGGGACCACAAGGGGAGTCATAGAATCACAGCATCACAGAACTGGCAGGGTTGGAAGAGACCTCAAGGCTCAGCCAGTTCCAACCTCCCCTGCCATGGGCAGGGACACCTCACACCACAGCAGGTTGCTCACAGCCACCTCCAGCCTGGCTGCAAACACCTCCAGGCAGGAGGCTTCCACCACCTCCCTGGGCAGCCTGGGCCAGGCTCTCACCACCCTCATGGGCAACAACTTCTTCCTTATGTCTAATCTAACTCTACCCTCCTCTAGCTTAGATCCATCCCCCCCCAGTCCTATCCCTCCCTGACACCTTCAAAAGTCCCTCCCCAGCTTTCCTGGAGCCCCTTGCAGATCTCAATCTCCCCTCTTCTTCTTCTGCTCCAGCCCCCCCCACTCCTATCCCTCCCTCACACCCTCCAAAGTCCCTCCCCAGCTTGCTTGCAGCCCCCTGCAGCTCCTGGAAGGCCACCAGAAGGTCTCCTGGGAGCCTTCTCCTCTGCAGCCTGCACAAGCCCAACTCTCTCAGGCTGTCTGCAGAGCAGAGCAGCTCCAGCCCTCTGCTCCTCCTCCTGGCCCTGCTCTGGACACCTTCCAGCCCCTCCAGAGCCTTCCTGGCACAGAGGCTCCAGAGCTGGCCCCAGAGCTGCAGCTGTGGTCTCAGCAGAGTGGAGCAGAGGGGCAGAATCCCCTCCCTGGCCCTGCTGGCCACACTTCTCTTGCTGCAGCCCAGGATGGGATTTGCTCTCTGGGCTGCCAGTGCTCCCTGGTTTACACAGACAAGTTTTTCAGCTGGTTTCCACAGAAAAGGAGCAACCTACCAGAGAGCTCTGGTGTTCTGGGAAAGCCTCTAACAGAGGTAGGTCTGCTTGGAGCCTTCTCTTCTCCAGACTGAATAGTCCAGTGCTGGAAAGCCTCTGAAGGAAACTTTGCTTCTAGCAAGCTGAATAATCCACCTGCTCCCTAGCTGTGAGCAAACACTACAAAGGACTAATTAGAAACTATCTGACCTGAAACCCACATGCCCATTACTGTGGTATTTTTCCACCTACTACAGGTGAAACAGAAGATGGGCTGGACCTGGAAGGGGAGGGGTGGAGTGCCAGCACAAGATGCTGATTTATAAAGCAGCAGCAAGCAGAGCTCTTTCTCCACAGGCTCTGGACACCCAACCCGTCCTGCCTGGAGGATGCCGAAGTGCAAGCAGCATTCCAGCTAACCTCTGCTTGCCAGCTGAGGGGGGAACTGCAGCTTCTGGTTGGACTGCACCACTGCCCTGAGCCACTTCATTCTCCCCTTGGGCTGTGGCTTGTCCTCCAGAGGCTTGAGCTTGGCTGTTTGACTCCCTCAGGAATAAACCCAGCAAGATGGTGAGGGTGAGTACAGCGTTCACAGAGCTGCTCTGCTGCTTCTGTGCTGCTTCTTTGGCCCCATGGAGTGGTGGGGGGTTGGAAGGGACCTCCAGAGATCAGTGAGGCAGGATGACCCCAGGGCAAATCACACAGCAACACATCCAGGTGGGTTTGGAAAGCCTCCAGGGAAGGGTCTTTGAGGTCTTTTCCAACCATATTAATTCTATGGCTCTGTGACCCTATGGCTCTGTGACCCTATGGCTCTGTGATCCTATTGCTCTGTGATTCTATGGCTCTATGATCCTATGGCTCTGTGATTCCATGGCTCTGTGATTCCATGGCTCTGTGATCCTATGGCTCTGTGATCCTATGGCTCTATGATTCTATAGCTCTATGATTCTATATCTCTATGACCCTATAGCTCCATGATTCTATAGCTCTATGATCCTATGCCTCTATGATCCTATGGCTCTGTGATTCTATGGCTCTGTGATCCTATGGCTCTGTGATCCCATGGCTCTATGATCCCATGGCTCTATGATTCCATGGCACTGTGATCCTATGGCTCTATGATCCTATGGCTCTGTGATTCTATGGCTCTGTGATTCTATGGCTCCATGATCCCATGGCCCTATGATCCTGTAGCTCTATGATCCTATGGCTCTATGATTCTATGATAAGGAGACTCCACAACCTCTCTGGGCAGCCTGCTCCAGGGCTCCAGCACCCTCACAGCAAAGAAGTTCCTCCCCAGGCTGAGGTGGAACTTCCTGGGCTCCAGGAGAAGCATTAGTTTGAAGTTTGAATATAAATATGAGCACTTTGAAGAGGAGCTAAGGGTTAAAAATGGAGCTAACACTGGGCACTGTTGGGCATCCAGTGCCATGACTGAGACACTGGAGAGGGGCATGCCCTTCTGATCCTACAAAGAGAAGAGCTCAGAATGGATGGGGAAGAATTCTAGGGCTTGGTTGGTTCCCTGCTCAGCAGTTTCCGTCTGCAGATGCCCAAAGCTGAGATGTGATGAAAGCTTGGAAGGTTAGAGAGAGAGCAGTGATCAATAGATGCTACCAGCTCCATTAGCTTCATTCTTCTCCTCCATCTGCTAACCTCTCACCACAGTTAGCTGCTTGCTTTCTCTCCTGGGCTCTCTGCTTGAGGGGGATTTGACAAGCTGAACAGATTGTTTTTGAGTGGGATAGTTCAAGAGAGGAGGAGGAGGAAGGGGAGGGGGAGGAGGAGGAGGAAGAAGGTGAAATGAAAACCCAAATCCCAATAGATAAAACCAGATTGTGAATCTTTGGCCAAAACCCATCCTGCACAAGCCTTGGGAGCTCATCAAGCAAATCCAAGGGCTTCAGGAGAAGGATTGCAGACCTTTAACTCCCCAGACAACTCAGCAGCTCTTAGCTTTTCCTGTCCTCAAGAAACAACACCAAGACTTCACCATTTCCCTAACTGAAGGGCAGCTGAGGGTAGGATGCCACTTTTTAGCTCAAACCAGTATTAAGTATGAAGATGTCCCAAGCCTTTTTTCCCCCTCCCTTATTGCTTCCATTCCCTGAGCTCTCTGCTTTACTCTGTATGTAATTAAGCTCTGCACTCTCACCTCCTCCGAAACACTACCTCTGCAGGAGTCCAAACACCCTGCAGAGTGTGGATGCAGTCACAGAACCATAGAACTGTCAGGGTTGGAAGGGACCTCAAGGCTCAGCCAGTCCCAGCCCCCCTGCCATGGGCAGGGACACCTCACACCACAGCAGGTTGCTCACAGCCACCTCCAGCCTGGCTGCAAACACCTCCAGGCAGGAGGCTTCCACCACCTCCCTGGGCAGCCTGGGCCAGGCTCTCACCACCCTCCTGGGCAACAACTTCTTCCTCACAGCCAATCTCAATCTCCCCACTTCTACTTCTGCTCCATCCCCCCCACTCCTATCCCTCCCTCACACCTTCAAAAGTCCCTCCCCAGCTTTCTTGGAGCCCCCTGCAGATCCTGGAAGGCCACCAGAAGGTCTCCTGGGAGCCTTCTCCAGACTGCACAGCCCTGGCAACCTGTGCCAGTCTCTCACCACCCTCATGGGGAACAACACCTTCCTCACATCCAATCTCAACCTCCCCACTTCTAGTTTTATTTGTCATCAGACAGCAGCAGCTGAGGAGCTCAGCTCTCCCACCACCTGCAGATGAGACCCACTCTGACTCTCATGAAGCTCTGATGCTCCATCTCTAAGTGTAAGAAGTCAATAAGGAAGCCTCTGAAATGGGGTCAACCAATGTTTCTCCCAAGGCCTGGCATGTAGATCCCAAGATAATTAGGATCTGGAATGTTATGATTAGGGAAGGGACCAAATTAGCAACACAGGAAGTTTGCCCTTCAGACCTCAGTATGAAGTCAGGGTTAGGAAACAGCACAACCCCCAAGTTACCAATCAAAGCCAAAACCTTGCCAGTGGTTTGGCAGCTTCCCTGGGTTAACAGTTTGCTGTGCTCAGTGCTGGGCTGGCAAACAGGAGTGAAGAGGCTGCTACCTCCCTGCAGGTTCTGGGCTCTGGGAAAAGCAGCAGACTTGCTTCTCCTTGGCTGCCAGGATGGTGCTTTGCCTCCATTCCCAGGGTCAGGGGGGGAAGGGAAATGTGTGCATGTGTGGTGGGTTAAAAGCACCACGGCATGGAAACTTTGACTGAAAGGAAAAAGAAAAGTAAGTATTGAAGTCTGGAATTGCAGGAAGGATCTGGAGGTGTCCAGGGAAGGGCCAGGAGGAGGAGCAGAGGGCTGGAGCTGCTCTGCTCTGCAGACAGCCTGAGAGAGTTGGGCTTGTGCTGGCTGCAGAGGAGAAGGCTCCCAGGAGACCTTCTGGTGGCCTTCCAGGATCTGCAGGGGGCTGCAAGCAAGCTGGGGAGGGACTTTGGAGGGTGTGAGGGAGGGATAGGAGTGGGGGGGATGGATTCAAGCTAGAGGAGGGTAGAGTTATATCAGACATTAGGAAGTGGGGAGATTGAGATTGGCTGTGAGGAAGAAGTTGTTGCCCAGGAGGGTGGTGAGAGACTGGCAGAGGTTGCCCAGGGAGGTGGTGGAAGCCTCCTGCCTGGAGGTGTTTGCAGCCAGGCTGGAGGTGGCTGTGAGCAACCTGCTGTGGTGTGAGGTGTCCCTGCCCATGGCAGGGGGTTGGGGCTGGCTGAGCCTTGAGGTCCCTTCCAGCCCTGACAGTTCTGTGATTCTAAGTCAGGTATCTGAAAGGTCTAGGAAGAGGCAAATTGTCAGGGAATAATATTTCTGTCCTCCTTTCCCCTTCTGAAAACCTTTTTGCTTTTACACTTCTTGGAGCTGGTGTTGGACTTTGGGCCTTGCCCTGGCAATGCTGAGAACTTTGTGTTAGATGATGAAGTGCTCACAATCTTGCACATCCCTGGAGGGATCACTGCAGTTTCCACCTGGCCGTGACTACTGCAGCAGAGAGTGGAGAGATCTCAGAGGGAGACAAGAACTTGAAGTTGCCAGGAGCAAGAGCTGGCAGCAAATTGTAGCTTGCCTGGAACAAAACCAACCCCCAACCAACCCTCAAAAGCAGATCTGTCAGTTTGCCTTCTCTGTGGTATTTTTGTCTTGCTTTCCTCACGTCCCAGCAGCTGTTCCCACCAGTGCCAACACCTTCTTTCTTTTACAGAAGTCTGATGTTTACTCAGTTGAGATCTATGGGACAAAAGAGCTGGAGAAAACAGAGGCTGGAGGTGGAGATGAGAAGCACAAAGACGTAAAAGGCAAGAAGAAAAAGAAAGCAGAAGAGCTTAAGAAAGAGCTGGACCTGGTGAGTGTTTGCAAGCCCCTAAGCAGGGCTCCCTCTGCCCATGGGCCCCTGGGGTGATGCACTTTCATCTCATGCTGCACTGGAAATCCCAAGCCGGGGAAGGATTCACTTCCCCATGTTCCTGAAGTGTGCAGCATTACTGCCTACAAGGAAAGAATGGTTCTGGTTTCATTGTGCCACCAGGAGCACAGAACCACAGCTTCCCTGGGAGCTCTTCCCCAGGTGGAACAGCTCTGCTCAGTACTTCCCCTGCACTGCCACTTGCACAATCAACCTGGGAGCAGAGGGAAGGGCAGAAGCACAACATTTTGCTCCAGGGAGTCCCAGGAGATCTAAACACAGAATCACAGAATCCATTGGGGTGGAAGGGACCCTCAAAGGGCTTCTTGTCCACCCCCCTCTGCTCTAAACAGGGACATCTGCAACTGGATCAGGTTGCTCAGGGCCCTGTCAAGGCAGACCTTGAATACCCCCATGGATGGGGTCTCCACCACCTCCCTGGGGATCCTGTGGTGGGAGGATTTAATCTTCACACTACCACAATCTCCAGTATCTGATCAGAGAATGAAGCCTTACACAATTAGCACCAAATAAAGCAGCCTGGTCCCCACTGCTGGTACCAAACATCTCAGCTTTCACCACTGGGGTGTTTTTCCCTCCCCAAGCTAACTGCACTGCACTTCAGGGTTGTTTTCCCTCCCCAAGCTAACTGCACTGCAC
This sequence comes from Melanerpes formicivorus, assembly GCF_026170545.1. Classification (NCBI taxonomy): domain Eukaryota; kingdom Metazoa; phylum Chordata; class Aves; order Piciformes; family Picidae; genus Melanerpes; species Melanerpes formicivorus. Next base: position 209,540 of record NW_027142519.1, on the reverse strand, counting down.
TTCAGGGTTGTTTTCCCTCCCCAAGCTAACTGCACTGCACTTCAGGGTTGTTTTCCCTCCCCAAGCTAACTGCACTGCACTTCAGGGTTGTTTTTCCCTCCCCAAGCTAACTGCACTACACTCCAGGGTTGTTTTCCCTCCCCAAGCTAACTGCACTACACTTCAGGGTTGTTTTGTCCTCCCCAAGCTAACTGCACTGCACTCCAGGGTTGTTTTCCCTCCCCAAGCTAACTGCACTGCACTTCAAGTTGTTTTTTCCTCCCCAAGCTAACTGCACTGCACTTCAGGGTTGTTTTCCCTTCCCAAGCTAACTGCACTGCACTTCAGGGTTGTTTTTCCCTCCCCAAGCTAACTGCACTGCACTCCAGGGTTGTTTTCCCTCCCCAAGCTAACTGCACTGCACTTCAAGTTGTTTTTTCCTCCCCAAGCTAACTGCACTGCACTTCAGGGTTGTTTTCCCTTCCCAAGCTAACTGCACTGCACTTCAGGGTTGTTTTTCCCTCCCCAAGCTAACTGCACTGCACTCCAGGGTTGTTTTCCCTTCCCAGGCTAACTGCACTGCACTCCAGGGTTGTTTTCCCTCCCCAAGCTAACTGCACTGCACTTCATGGTCAGTGCACCGAGCCCGGGAAGCCTCTGTTGTCCTTCTGGCTTGCTCCTGACCTGCTGGCTGCTCTAGGAGAAGTTACTTCCTCTCTGTCTCCCTCTCTCTGTTTCAGTTTCCCAATCACAAAAGTGGAGGTAATTACATTGACCTCTTTTCTGAATTGCTTTGAGAGCAGCTGCTAGGAGAGGCTATTTCTGGGCCAGATGGCGTTGCAAAGGCAAGGAAGCCCCCAAAACAGCTCACCATAGTATCATAGTATCATGCCCATCATAGTATCATAGAATCAGAAGCCCCCCAAACAGCTCACCATAGTATCATAGAATCATGCCTATCATAGTATCATAGAATCACTCAGGGTTGGAAGGGACCACAAGGATCAGCCAGTCCCAACCCCCCTGCCATGGGCAGGGACACCCCACACTACATCAGCCTGGCCACAGCCTCAGCCAGCCTGGCTGCAAACACCTCCAGGGCTGGGGCCTCAACCACCTCCCTGCACAACCCATTCCAGGGCTTCACCACTCTCATGGGGAAGAACTTCCTCCTCCCCTCCAGCCTCAATCTCCCCACCTCCAGCTTCATTCCATTCCCCCTAGTCCTAGCACTGCCTGAGATCCTGAGCAGTCCCTCCCCAGCCTTCTTGGAGCCCCTTTCAGATCCTGGAAGGCCACAATGAGGTCACCTCATGTTCCCAAGTCGTGCCCCCTAGCAGCCAAACCACTCTCAGGCAGTTTTCTCCCTGCCAGCTGGGGATGTGACATTCCTCTCCTGTCTCCAAAGGGAAACCAAAGCCCAGACAAGTTAATTGGCTCATCCAGGCACCAGTGAATCACTCTGTGAAAACAATTGTCAGATCTCTCCAGTTCTTGGCTTCTACATCTCACTTTGGCAGGGCAGACAATTAGGTCAGTGATACCACAGAGGTGGCACTGCAGGGGAAGGAGAAAGAGCCTGGAGATTTCCCTCTCCCACACCCTTTTCAAGTGTGGTTAGAACCTGCTGCTGCTTTCTACAAGGCTTGTAGCAGGAGATTTCACAGAGCCTGCCTTGTTAATGGAGGACAAAGATTGCTGTCACACACCTTCTCCCACCACACCCTTGCCTTCTATGGTCTTGCCTATGGTACTGAATGCTGGAGGCCTGCAAAGAGGAATTCTTTCTCTGAAAGAGGCACAGATCCTTGTGGGGAGCAGCACTGGCAGGAAAACATCATCCTGGTCTGGTGCCAGAGCTGCAGGAGGAGGGGGCTGTCTGCAAAGAAAGTGCTCTCAGAATCAAGATGCCACCTGCCAGTGGAAGAGACTTTTGCTTGTTAATATGCAGATGGCTTGGTGTCTGTTAGTGACAGCACTGCTGAGGCCACCCCTGGAGTCCTGTGTCCAGTTCTGGGCTCCTCAGGTCAAGAAGGAGATTGAGAGACTTGAAGGTGTCCAGAGAAGGGCAAGGAGGCTGGGGAGGGGTCTGGAGCACAGCCCTGTGAGGAGAGGCTGAGGGAGCTGGGGTTGCTTAGCCTGGAGAAGAGGAGGCTCAGGGGAGACCTTCTTGCTCTCTGCAACTCCCTGAAGGGAGGTTGTAGCCAGGTGGGGGTTGGGCTCTTCTCCCAAGCAAGCTGTGACAGGACACAGTCTGAAGCTGTGCCAGGGGAGGTTCAGGCTGGGTGTTAGGAAGAAATTCTTCCCAGAAAGAGTCATTCACCATTGGAATGTGCTGCCCAGGGAGGTGGTGGAGTCCCCATCCCTGGAGGTGTTCAAGAGGGGATTGGATGTGGCACTTGGAGCCATGGTTTAGTCATGAGGTCTGTGGTGAGAGGCTGGACTCTGTGATCTCTGAGGTCTCTTCTACCCTTAGTGATTCTGTGATTCTGTGATCTCCAGCTAGCAACTGGATCCACAATCCCAGATCCAGGCAGCTCACAACCTATCCAGATCCTGAAACAACAGCTCCCACAGCCTGACATTCTGCTCACTCTCCTTTTCTCTTCCTTTTTTTGGAACCCAGGAGGACCACAAGCTCAGTGCTTCAGAACTGGAAGGAAAGTATGGAACAAACATCAACAAAGTAAGTCCACAGGGCATCATTAAGAACCTGCCTGAATCAGTTGCCTTACTTTCCCTCTGGCTTCCCCCAAAGCTTCCTACAGGCAGCAGGGAAGCCCTCACATCACCAGGCTCATGCATAGATGTGTGTGCATGTATCTGATGCCCTAACTCCAAGCAAAGCCTGGTTGATAGTAGGCTGAACATGAGCCAGTAGTTTGCCCAGGGGGCCAAGAAGGCCAAGGGCATCCTGGCCTGAATCAGGCAGAGTGTGGCCAGCAGGAGCAGGGAAGTCCTTGTGCCCTGTGCTCAGCACTGCTGAGGCCACCCCTGGAGTCCTGTGTCCAGTTCTGGGCTCCTCAGCTTGGGAAAGATGTTGAATTGCTGGAAGGTGTCCAGAGAAGGGCAAGGAGGCTGGGGAGGGGTCTGGAGCACAGCCCTGTGAGGAGAGGCTGAGGGAGCTGGGGTTGCTTAGCCTGGAAAAGAGGAGGCTCAGGGGAGACCTTCTTGCTCCCTCCAACTGCCTGAAGGGAGGTTGGAGCCAGGTGGGGGTTGGGCTCTTCTCCCAGGCAGGCACTCAGCAGCAGAACAAGAGGACACAGTCTCAAGCTGTGCCAGGGGAGGTTTAGGCTGGATGTTAGGAAGAAATTCTTCCCAGCAAGAGGAATTGGCCATTGGGATGTGCTGCCCAGGGAGATAGCGGAGTCCCCATCCCTGGAGGTGTTTAGGAAGAGCCTGGATGAGGCACTTGGAGCCATGGTTTGGTTGATCAGATGGTGTTGGGTGATAGGTTGGACTTGATGATCTCTGAGGTCTTTTCCAACTTGGTCTCCCCTCCCCTCCCCTCCCCTCCCCTCCCCTCCCTCCCCCTCCCCTCCCCTCCCCTCCCCTCCCCTCCCCTCCCCTCCCCCTCCCCTCCTCTCTCCCCTCCTCTCCCCTCCTCTCCTCTCCTCTCCTCTCCTCTCCTCTCCTCTCCTCTCCTCTCCTCTCCTCTCCTCTCCTCTCCTCTCCTCTCCTCTCCTCTCTCTCTCCTCTCCTCTCCTCTCCTCTCCTCTCCTCTCCTCTCCTCTCCTCGAATCTCCTCTCCTCGAATCTCCTCTCCTCGAATCTCCTCTCCTCGAATCTCCTCTCCTCTCCTCTCCTCTCCTCTCCTCTCCTCTCCTCTCCTCTCCTCTCCTCTCCTCTCCTCTCCTCTCCTCTCCTCTCCTCTCCTCTCCTCGAATCTCCTCTCCTCTCCTCTCCTCTCCTCGAATCTCCTCTCCTCTCCTCTCCTCGAATCTCCTCTCCTCGAATCTCCTCTCCTCGAATCTCCTCTCCTCGAATCTCCTCTCCTCGAATCTCCTCTCCTCGAATCTCCTCTCCTCGCAAGTCTGTGATTCTAAGCCAGTGTGCAACTCTGACCTGGATTTAAACTGGAGTTTCTCTGAAGGCTGGGGAAGTCTGGGCTGCTGTTTTGAAATCAAATCCCTGCACAAGACATGACCTCAGAGTCTGCACCAGGACCTCAGCTTCTCTGAAGTTTGGTTTTTTTTCTCTGTCTGGTATTTCAAGTTTGCTGCAACCTCCATTTTTCACTGGCAGTGTCTGTAACAGCTGATAGCAAAGGAGTGCACTGGAAATGATTTTATCTTGGAGGATATAATTTTGTCTTGGGTTCAGTCTTGGGCCTCCTCACTCCAAGCAGGACATTTGGGGGGTTGGAGCATGGCCAGAGATTCACAGAGTGGTTTAGATTGGAAGGGTAAGAAATCCTCTCCAGGGCAGAATCCAATGGAATGGCATTGAACAAGTCCAAGTGCCAGGGGATGCACTTTTGCCACAGCAACCCCAGGCAGTGCTACAGGCTGGGGGCAGAGTGGCTGAGAGCTGCCAAACAGAGAGGGACCTGGGGGTGCTGATTGACAGGTGCCTGAACATGAGCCTGCAGTGTGCCCAGGTGGCCAAGAGGGCCAAGGGCATCCTGGCCTGCATTAGGAATAGTGTGGCCAGCAGGAGCAGGGAAATCATTCTGCCCTGTGCTCAGCACTGCTGAGGCCACTCCTTGAGTCCTGTGTCCAGCTCTGGGCTCCTCAGGTCAAGAAGGAGATTGAGAAACTTGAAGGTGTGCAGAGAAGGGCAAGGAGGCTGGGGAGGGGTCTGGAGCACAGCCCTGTGAGGAGAGGCTGAGGGAGCTGGGGTTGCTTAGCCTGGAGAAGAGGAGGCTCAGGGGTGACCTCATTGCCCTCTACAACTACCTGAAAGGTGGTTGGAGCCAGGAAGGGGTTGGTCTCTCCTCCCAGGCAGGCACCCAGCAGCAGAACAAGAGGACACAGTCTCAAGCTGCGCCAGGGGAGGTTTAGACTGGAGGTGAGGAGAAAGTTCTTCACAGAGAGAGTCATTGGCCATTGGGATGTGCTGCCCAGGGAGGTGGTGGAGTCCCCATCCCTGGAGGTGTTCCAGAGGGGATTGGATGTGGCACTTGGTGCCATGGTCTAGTCATGAGGTCTGTGGTGATAGGTTGGACTCAATGATCCCTGAGGTCTCTTCCAACCTTAGTGATACTGTGATACTGTGATACCTGAAAGGGACCCCCAAGAAAGCCAGGAAGGGGCTTTTTACCAGGGCTTGTAGTGCCAGGGTGAGAGGGAATGGGTTGAAGCTGCCAGAGGGGAGGTTTAAGCCTTAGAGACCATCCAGTTCCAACCCTCTGCCATGGGCAGGGACAACTCCCACCAGCCCAGGTTGCTATGAGATGAGCATGAAGCTGCTGAAGGACCTTGAACACAAGGCTTGTGAGCAGCAGCTGAGGGAACTGGGGGTGTTTAGTGTGCAGAACAGAAGAGGAAGCTGAGGGAGACCTCATTGCTCTCTACAGCTCCCTGCAAGGAGGCTGCAGTGAGCTGGGGGTTGGGCTCTTCTCCCATGCAACAAGTGACAGGACAAGTAGAAACAGCCCCAAGTTGTGCCTGGGGGAGGTTCAGGTTTGATCTTAGGAAATACCCCTTCCCAGCAGGGCTTCTCAGGCACTGGAACAGGCTGGAGGAATTTCACAGATGTGTGGATGTGGTGCTGAGGGCTGTGGCTTAGCAGCAGTGGTGGGAGTGTGAGCTCTAGGTGAACCACTTGATCTCAAAAGTCTCCTCCAACCTGAAGAGTTCTGTGGTCCTATGAACCAGCAGATTTGAGGAATTCCACACCTGAATCCCTCTGGCAGCTCTCACTTGGATATCAAAGCACCACAACATGACCAGGGTGCAGACAAGGACTGCAAGGAACTGCAAATGTCCTATGGGGAAATGCACAAAGAGCAGCAAAACTGCTGCCTGTGGCCCCCCCAGCCTTCCAATCACTGAGTACAGCCAGGCTGAGCAGATAGGAGACAGAATGAAAGCTCCTGATGGACACAGCCCCAGGTTCCATGTTCCAGTCCCCATCTCTTCACAGCAGATGGTAGCCACTCTGAACTCAGCAAGCTAGGACCATGGAATGGAATGGAATGGAATGGAATGGAATGGAATGGAATGGAATGGAATGGAATGGAATGGAATGGAATGGAATGGAATGGAATGGAATGGAATAGAGTAGAATAGAATAGACCAGACCAGGTTGGAAGAGACCTTCAAGATCATCACATTGCCTTTGACACCGTCCCCCACAGCAAACTGCTGGCTAAGCTGTCAGCCCGTGGCTTGGACCACTACACTCTGTGCTGGGTTAGGAACTGGCTGGAGGCTGAGCCCAGAGAGTGGTGGTGAATGGTGCCACAGCCAGCTGGCAGCCAGGCACCAGTGGTGTGCCCCAGGGAGCAGTGCTGGGCCCTGTGCTCTTTAACATCTTCATTGATGATCTGGAGGAGGGGATGGAGTCAGTCATCAGCAAGTTTGCAGATGACACCAAGTTAGGGGCAGATGTTGCTCAGTTAGAGGGTTGAAAGGCTCTGCAGAGGGACCTCCACCGACTGGACAGATGGGCAGAGGCCAATGGGATGGCATTCAACAAGTCCAAGTGCCAGGGGCTGCACTTTGGCCACAGCAACCCCAGGCAGTGTTACAGGCTGGGGGCAGAGTGGCTCAGAGCTCCCAAACAGAGAGGGACCTGTGGGTGCTGATTGACAGCCACCTGAATATGAGCCAGCAGTGTGCCCAGGGGGCCAAGAGGGCCAATGGCATCCTGGCCTGCATTAGGAATAGTGTGGCCAGCAGGAGCAGGGAGGTCATTGTGCCCTGTACTCTGCATTGGTTAGACCACACCTTGAGTCCTGTGTCCAGTTCTGGGCTCCTCAGTTTAAGAAGGACATCAAAACACTTGAAGGTGTCCAGAGAAGGGCAACAAGGCTGGGGAGAGGCCTTGAGCACAGCCCTGTGAGGAGAGGCTGAGGGAGCTGGGGTTGCTTAGCCTGGAGAAGAGGAGGCTCAGGGGAGACCTCATTGCTGTCTACAACTACCTGAAAGGTGGTTGTAGCCAGGAAGGGGTTGGCCTCTTCTGCCAGGCACCCAGCAGCAGAACAAGAGGACACAGTCTCATGCTGCGCCAGGGGAGGTTTAGACTCGAGGTGAGGAGGAAATTCTTCACCAAGCGAGTCGTTCATCATTGGAATGTGCTGCCCAGGGAGGTGGTGGAGTCCCCATCCCTGGAGGCATTCAAGAGGGGATTGGATGTGGCACTTGGTGCCATGGTCTAGTCATGAGGTCTGTGTTGATAGGTTGGACTCAATGATCCTCGAGGTCCTTTCCAACCTAAGTTATACTGTGATTATACTCTGATCCAACCTATCATCCAACACCACCTAATCAACTAAACCATGCAAAGATGCAGCTTGCTGCAGCTGAGGGGTGCCACAAAGAACATTTCAGCTATGGACAGCATCCCAGTTTTGCCCTGAGTTCAGCTGGGACTGATTCCCTCTGCCTTCCCTTTCACCTTCTCTGTTTCCTCCTGCAGGGCCTCTCCAGCGCAAGAGCAGCCGAGATTTTGGCTCGGGACGGTCTCAACTCCCTCACTCCCCCCAAAGCCACCCCTGAAATTGTTAAGTTCCTCAAGCAGATGGTGGGAGGCTTTTCCATCCTCCTGTGGGTAGGAGCTGTCTTCTCCTGGATTTCTTCTGGCATTCAGATTGCCCAGGCAGCTGATTCACCCTTCGACAATGTAAGTAGTTGGATAAGCCCCAAGTGAGTATTTGACCCTCTGACAAGCTGAGCAATTTAAATACTACTCCACAGTTACACAGTAACTCCAAGGAGGCCTTTTAGCCTTCCAGGGCTCTCCCTCTACTACAGAACATTTCTGACTAATGCTCAAGTACCTGGTGTACCACTTGTGTCTACAAGTGCCCTGCCAAAGGTTTTATAACCACTACCCAGCATCACAACACTTGGTTGCTATGAAGAGTAGTGCTAAAGTCCACAAAGGGCTCCAGAGTCTGTGCCTGCAGTCCCCTTAGGAGTTACACTCTGCTAGGAAACAGAATTTGTTCAGTTTTGCACCAGGTGTAGGTTAGAGAAGGCTTTTAGAGAGATGTGAGGCACGGGAACAGGCTGCCCAGGGAGGTAGATGAGTCACCATCCCTGGAGGTGCTCAAGAAATGTGTGGCCATGGCACTTTGGGACATGGTTAAGTGGTCATGGAGGTGTTGGGCTTGAGGATCATAGAGGTCTTTTGCAACCTTAACAGTCTGGGACATGGTCAAGTGGTCATGGAGGTGTTTGGCTTGATGACTTTAGAGGTCTTTGGCAACCTTAACAGTCTGGGACATGGTCAAGTGGTTATGGAGGTGTTGGGCTTGATGACTTTAGAGGTCTTTGGCAACCTTAATGGTTCTATGATTCTATGAGAAAGTTGTCAACAAAGGACCTTTCATACTGCAAAAGCTTTGCTTAGAGTCACAGAATGGTTTTGGTTGGAAAAGAACTGCAAGTTCCTTGAGTTCAACCATCCACCTAACACCATCATAGCCATTGATCAGTAATTAGAGTCACAGAACTTTCAGGGTTGGAAGGGACCTCAAGGCTCATCCAGTCCCAACCCCCTGCCATGGCCAGGGACACCTCACAGCACAGCAGGTTGCTCACAGCCACCTCCAGCCTGGCTGCAAACACCTCCAGGCAGGAGGCTTCCACCGGCAACCTGGGCCAGGCTCTCATCACCTTCATGGGCAACAACTTCTTCCTAATGTCTGATCCAACTCTACCCTCCTCTAGCTTGGATCCAACCCCCCCAATCCTATCACTTCCTGACACCCTCAAAAGTCCCTCCCCAGCTTTCTTGTAGCCCCCTTCAGATCCTGGAAGGCCACAATTAGGTCTCCTGGGAGCCTTCTCTTCTCCAGCCTGCACAAGCACAACTCCCTCAGTCTGTCCTCACAGGAGAGGTGCTCCAATTGATCTACCTGATCAATTCCATTGATCATACTCAGTCATTAGCAGGGCAAATCTTAGAAGTCCTTTTCTTAAGCTGTCTTTTACCCTGAGCAGCATCTCCTTTCAAGGGGCTGATGGATTACGGCAGGGCTGTGATTGATTCTAGCAGAAGAACTGCTGAACACTTGTCTTAAATAAACCACATGATGTCTTTTATTGATCAGCTCTACCTTGGAGTCGTCCTGGCGCTGGTTGTCATCCTCACTGGCATCTTTGCTTACTACCAGGAAGCTAAAAGCACAAACATCATGGCCAGCTTCAGCAAAATGGTGCCACAGGTGAGGATAACCAATGCACCCTGTTGGGGAGAAGCTCTCTCTCACACTGCACAGCAGCACAAGCAGCCCACCTGGAAGGTACCTCCTGGTAGGATGGCACAAAGCTAACTGTGGTCACACTTTGATGTCTTTCAGCAAGCTCTTGTCATCAGAGATGGAGAAAAGAAGGAACTGCCAGCAGAGCAGCTGGTGGTTGGAGACATTGTGGAAATCAAGGGGGGTGACAGGATCCCAGCAGACATCCGGCTGATCGCTGCTCAGGGTTGTAAGGTAAAGAGGGGAAAAAGGGAAAGCATGGTCTAGAGGCTTGAGTTACCTACCAAGGATGTCTTTGCACCCAGTATGAATGATTGGAGCTTTAAATAGACCTAATCTCCTTAACTCTTGGAGTGCAGAGGTTATATTGTGATGCTTAGCTCGTCTAGCACTAACATCTCCACTCCTGCCCGTCAAAAGAGGCTCTGAGGTGCAGGCCATAGCAATGCTCTTTGCCAGGACAGAGGCAGAAATGCCAACACAGCATTGAGAGTGTCCACAGACCTGCAGGTGGATCTTCAGGGGCCACTGAAGGCCCCACCAGAGCCACACAGCCCTGGCTGAACTGAGTTGCCACAGAAATAGATCCTCCCGGTGACAGTGGCAGCTCTCCCAGAGGGAAGGCACTGAGGGGTTGTGGCCCTGTCAGCAAGCATTAAAAGTGCTGCAGCCCTGCCTTCTGGGCTGGACTTAACTGCCTGTTACTAACTTTAATGTGGGCCTGTCTCCCTTTCATTAAAGGTGGACAATTCTTCACTCACAGGGGAATCAGAACCACAGCCCCGCTCCTGTGAATTCACCCACGACAACCCCCCTGGAGACCAAGAACATTGCATTCTACTCCACCACCTGTGTGGAAGGTGTGTATGGAAGGAGAGAAAGGCCTCCTCAACTGGCAGGGTGCTGATTTTGAGCAATTCTGATGCAAGGGAATCATAAAATCATAGAATTGTCAGGCTTGGAAAGGACCTCAAGGGTCAGAGGATGGCAGGATGTTAGGGGTTGGAAGGGACCTCTGGAGATCATCCAGTCCAGCCCCCCTGCCACAACAGGATCATGGAATCCAGCCCAGGTCACACAGGAACACATCCAGGCAGGGCTGGAAAGGCTCCAGAGAAGGAGACTCCACAACCTCTCTGGGCAGCCTGCTCCAGGCCTCTGGGAGCCTCCCAGGGCAGAAGTTCCTCCTCCTGCTGAGCTGCAACCTCCTGGGCTGCAGTTTCCACCCCTTGCTCCTTGGCCTATGCCAGGGTGCAGCTGAGCAGAGCCTGTCCCTGTCCCCTCCCTCCTGACCCCCAGCCCTCAGACATTGATTAAATCCCTTTTAAGCCTTCTCTTCTCCAGCCTGAACAGCCCCAGGGCTCTCAGCCTCTCCTCCCCAGGCAGTGCTGCAGTCCCTTCAGCATCCTTGCAGCCCTCCCTTGGCCTCTCTCCAGCAGATCCCTGTCCCTCTTGCAGTAAAAGGTCCTTGTGTCACACCTGACCAGGCTGCTAAGAGCCTGCACAGCCCCCAGGGTAACCCTACAGCAAAAAAAAGAGAGTAATTGGTCAGGAGAGCTCAGACCTTTCTCTGCAGCACAGATTCCTAAGGGGATGAAAGGAATTCAGGGGTGGTGGAATGAGGGACAAGGTCCAGCAATAGTGGCTTAGCAGTAGTGGTAGGATTAAGAGCTCAGGCTTGGACTTTAGGCTGGATGTTAGGAAGAAGTTCTTCATAGAAAGAGTTATTGGACATTGGAATGCGCTGCCCAGGGAGGTGGTGGAGTCCCCATCACTGGAGGTGTTTAGGAAAGAGGCTTGATGGGGTGCTTGGTGCCATGGGTTAGTTGGTTGGATGGTGTTGGGTGATAGGTTGGACTTGATGATCTCATAGAACCAATAAGGTTGGAAAAGACCTCAAAGATCATCAAGTCCAACCTGTCAGCCAACACCTCCTGACTACTAAACCATGGCTCCAAGTGCCACATCCAATCCCCTCTTGAACACCTCAGGGCTGGTGACTCCACCACCTCCCTGGGCAGCACATTCCAATGGCTAACAACTCTCTCTGGGAAGAACTTTCTCCTCACCTCAAGTCCCCTGATGCAAAGATCTCTTCCAACCTGGTTAATTCCCTTCCCTTCCCTTCCCTTCCCTTCCCTTCCCTTCCCTTCCCTTCCCTCTCCAACCCTTATACAGTTGTGAAAAGGTTTACATTCCAGCCCCAGGACTCAATCCAGTTCTCAGTCTCCTCTCCTCTCCTCTCCTCTCCTCTCCTCTCTTCTCTTATCTTTTCTCTCTTCTCTTCTCTTCTCTTCTCTTCTCTTCTCTTCTCTTCTCTTCTCTTCTCTTCTCTTCTCTTCTCTTCTCTTCTCTTCTCTCTTCTCTTCTCTTCTCTTCTCTTCTCTTCTCTCTCTTCTCTTCTCTTCTCTTCTCTTCTCTTCTCTTCTCTTTCTCTTCTCTTCTCTTCTCTTCTCTTCTCTTCTCTTCTCTTCTCTTCTCTTCTCTCTCAGAGGTCTCTTCCAACCTCAACAGTTCTGTAATTCTCTGAGAAGGGTCTTCATCACTCAGCACTGGGCACAGAAGACAGGAGGAGCCTGTCCTGGAGCTGACAGCCTCACTTCTTTGCAGGCACTGCCACGGGCGTCGTGATCAACACCCGGCGACCGCACGGTCATCGGCCGCATCGCCTCGCTGGCCTCGGGCGTAGGGAACGAGAAAACTCCCATAGCCATTGAGATAGAGCACTTTGTCTACCTGGTGGCAGGAGTGGCTGTTTCCATCGGTGTTCTCTTCTTCATCATATCTGTTTCCATGAGGTACAAGATCCTGGACTCCATCATCTTTCTCATCGGCATCATTGTGGCCAACGTGCCCGAGGGTCTGCTGGCCACGGTCACGGTGAGTCCATGCTGCGGCTCCCTGCTTGCCTCCTGCAGCTCCTCAGGCTCTGCCACAGCTCAGTGCAGGGCAGCACTAACAGTGAGGAACAGATGATTTAGCCTTGGCTGAGGTCAGTTTGGGGTCTGCTGGAGGGAATCCACAAGGAAGCTACAAGGACGATGAAGAGAGTTGTTTGCCATTGGGATGTGCTGCCCAGGGGGGTGGTGGAGTCACCATCCCTGGAGGGGTTCAAGAGAGAATTGGATGTGGCATTTGGAGCCATGGTTTAGTCATGAGGTCTGTGGTGACAGGTTGGACTTGAGCTTTGAGGTCTCTTCCAACCTTGGTGACACTGTGTGTGACTTGAACCTCTCTGCTGTGAAGAAAGGCTGAGAGCCCTGGGGCTGTTTAGCCTGGAGAAGAGGAGGCTGAGAGGGGATCTGATCAATGTCTATCAATAGCTGAGGGGTGGTTGCCAAGTGGAGGAGGCCAATCCCTTTTCAGTGGGGCACAGTAATAAGTCAAGGAGCAGTTGATATGAACTTGAACACAGAAGGTTCCACCTCATAGTGAGGAGAAACTTCTTTACTGGGAGGGTGCTGGGGCCCTGGAGCAGGCTGCCAAGGGAGGTTGTGGAGTCTCCTTCTGTGGAGCCTTTCCAGCCCCACCTGGATGTGTTCCTGAGTGCCTTGCCCTGAGGGGTGACCCTGCTCTGGCAGGGGGGGTTGCACTGAATGACCTCTGGAGGTCCCTTCCAACCTCTACCATTCTGTGGCTCTGTGATGATTCTGTGGTGTGTTGGGTTTTATTTTATCCTTTTTTCCCCCCCATGAACCTGAAAGTATAAACTTTTTACTGGGGAATTCTGGCAAACCTGAGCCATTAATCTACAGCACAACAGCCCAGCTTGAAACAAGGTCCTTCAAGTACCATCCCCCCTCCCTTGGTTGAGTGCTGTGACTCATTTCCCCACAGCCTGTTCCTACTTGGAGAGGAAGATACTGTACCCTGAAAGTCACATGAGAGTTCCACTTGCTAACACATAGCAGGCATCACTAAAGCCCCTGGCTGAGAAGCAGCACAATGGCTGAGCACTGTTAGCTCTAATGCACACCAAGAGAGAGCAGCCAGCAGCACTGCAGTAATGAAGAGCTGATCAGAGCTCCCCCACCTCCACACTGTAGGTTCTTCCATCCAAACCAGTTCATTGACTGGTAGGACATTACTAGGGCTGTACAGCCTGCAGAAGAGAAGGCTGCAGGGAGACCTCAGAGCAGCCTCACAGTACCTGAAAGGGGCTCCAGGAGAGCTGGGGAGGGACTTTGGAGAAGGGCTGGGAGTGCCAGGATGAGGAACAATGGCTTTGAGCTGGGAGAGAGGAGGCTGAGACTGGAGAGGAGGAAGAAATTCTTTCCAGTGAGGCTGGGGAGACTCTGGCACAGGCTGCCCAGGGAGGCTGTGGCTGTTCCCTGCCTGGAGGTGTTCAAGGCCAGGCTGGATGAGGCCTTGAGCAAGCTGTGCTGGTGTGAGGTGTCCCTGCCCATGGCAGGGGATTGGAACTGGATGATCTTTGAGGTCCCTTCCAACCCAACCCATTCTGTGCTTCCTATCAGCAGGCAAGGAGGTTCCTCTTGTGCTAGCTACAGTCCATCCCCTGCCCTCAATAATCACAGTGTCACAGTATCACAAAGGTTGGAAGAGACCTCAAAGATAATCAAGTCCAACCTGTCACCACAGACCTCATGACAACTAAATCATGGCCACATCCAAGCCCCTCTTGAACACCTCCAGGGATGGGGACTCCACCACCTCCCTGGGCAGCACATCCCAATGATGAATGACTCTCTCCATGAAGAACTTTCTCCTCACCTCCAGCCTAAACTTCCCCTGGCACAGCTTGAGACTGTGTCCTCTTGTTATGGTGCTGCTTGCCTGGGAGAAGAGCCCAACCCCCAGCTGGCTCCAACCTCCCTTCAGGGAGTTGCAGAGAGCAAGAAGGTCTCCCCTGAGCCTCCTCTTCTCCAGGCTAAGCAGCCCCAGCTCCCTCAGCCTCTCCTCACAGGGCTGTGCTCCAAGCCCCTCACCAACTTTTTTGCCCTTCTCTGGACACCTTCAAGTCTCTCAATCTCCTTCTTGACCTCAGGAGCCCAGAACTGGACACAGAAGGGAAAAAAATGCACTGCAGGCAACCCAAGTTAAATTAATTTAAATGTTCTCTAACTAAGAACCAAATCCAAACCACCACCCAGGAACAACCCAAACTAAGCCTCCAGCAGAATGATGCAGCCTCAGTGCACTCTTCTGTAACTCTTCCTCACTAACAGTGAGCTCAACTTCTCCTGCCAGGTGAGTCTGTCCCTGACAGCCAAGAGGATGGCAAAGAAGAACTGCTTGGTGAAGAACTTGGAGGCTGTGGAGACACTTGGTTCTACCTCCATCATCTGCTCTGACAAGACTGGGACCCTCACACAGAACAGGATGACTGTTGCTCACCTCTGGTTCGACAACCAGATCTACTCTGCTGACACCAGCGAGGATCAGACAAGTAAAGATGGCAATGGGGGGGCCTGGGGAGGGGCAGCTCTTGGGCTGAGATGCTTCACACCTTACCAGCAGTCAATTCTCAGTCAGTGGGAGAGCTTTTGGCAGCTAAAGCAGGCAGATCCTCCTTCCACACATCAGTGCAAAGTCTCTTCTTAGCCACACGGAGATGTGAAGAGAATTAGCAGCTGAACTCCACTCACAGAAGTTAACTGAGGAGGAGATCCTTGTGCTGGCAGTGAATTTAGTAGGAGAATGAGGATGAGCAGAGGGCTGGAGCACCTCTCCCGTGAAGACAGCCTGAGAGAGCTGGGGTTGTGCAGGCTGCAGAGGAGGCGGCTACCAGGAGACCTAATTGTGACCTTCCAGGATCTGCAGGGGGCTGCAAGCAAGCTGGGGAGGGACTTTGGAGGGTGTGAGGGAGGGATAGGAGTGGGGGAGATGGAGCAGAAGTAGAAGTGGGGAGCTTGAGATTGGCTGTGAGGAAGAAGTTGCTCCCCATGAGGGTGGTGAGAGCCTGGCCCAGGCTGCCCAGGGAGGTGGTGGAAGCCTCCTGCCTGGAGGTGTTTGCAGCCAGGCTGGAGGTGGCTGTGAGCAACCTGCTGTGGTGTGAGGTGTCCCTGGCCATGGCAGGGGGGTTGGGACTGGCTGAGCCTTGAGCTCCCTTCCAAGCCTGACAGTTCTGTGATTCTCTAATAAGCAGAGAAGCAGCATTTAAAGGATTTTGCCAGAGCTGCTGAGAGATGTAAAGGTTTGTGTCAGGTTGGGTTTGTGTCAGGTCGGGTTTGAGTCAGGTCGGCGTTCCACAGCAGAACCTCTCAAAAGAACCATTTCATTCCCCCTCCCCCCTGCACATAATTCAACCCTGCTCTTTCAAACTTAAGCTTCTACTTCATCCTGCAATATGCTGAGCATTGCAATGTGTCTTTTGCTTCCTCTCAGATCAACCTTTTGACCAAAGCTCTCCCACCTGGACAGCACTGTCAAAAATTGTAGCTCTCTGCAACCGAGCGGAATTCAGACCCGGACAGGAGAGCATCCCCATCATGAAGGTACTGCCTGCTTCCCCTCAGCTTGTTTCTCTTCCTCTGGAACCAAAACCAATCCATAGGAGCTTCTCTGGTTGGCTTTTGTAATCTCTATTTTGCCACAACAACCTTCCAACTTGCTCTTTGTAGTAGTACTACAGGAAGGCTGCAGAGGGACTTTGCAAGAGGCTGGCTGGAGATAGGACAAGAGGGAATGGTTTGAAGCTGAGGGAGAGCAGGGTTACACTGGAGCTGAGGAAGAAGTTCTTCAGTGTGAGGGTGGTGAGACTCTGGAATAGGCTGCTCAGGGAGGTTGTGGCTGCCTCCTGCCTGGTGGTGTTCATGGCCAGGCTGGATGAAGGCTTTGAGCAGCTAAGTCTAGTGTAGAGGTGTCCCGGCTCATGGCAGGGAGGTTGGAGTAGATGATCTCTGAGGTCCCTTCCAACCTGGGCATTTCTATGATTGCTGCTGTACAAGCAGAAAAAGTTCAAGTCAGGGGAAAAGAACCCACACTGAGAGAGGAGAAACCCACACAGTCAGGGGGAAGAGAAAACACACTGATGGGGGAAAACCCCCACACAGATAGGGGGAAAAAAACCCATAGAGTCAGGGGGAAAAACAACCCACAAGAGGTGGGGGGATAAACACCCCCACAGAGGTGGGGGGGAAACTCCACACTGACAGGGGAAGAAAATCCACACAGAGAGGGGGAAAAAAACACCCAACAAAGAGAAAGAGGAAAAAAACCTCAATCAGACAGGGGAAGAACCCCACACTGAAAGGGGAAAAGAAACTACACAGAGAGGGAGGGAAAAAAGCCTGGCTGCTCTCCAGCCACTCTGGCCCCAGCCTGCAGCACTGCATGGGGTTGATGTCACCATCTCTGCCCACAGCTCCAACAACCACGAGGCCCTTCAACAGGCTCAGCTCTCTTTGTGGGAAGGAACAGGACACACAGCACAGCCTCCACCTGTTTGTTTTCCTCCAAACCATTTATTCACCTGCCCAGGGGGGGATGACATTGTTTGATTCAGTTGTCAGCAAGGAATACTTTATATTCTGTTCCCTGCTTTCAGCTTTCTCAGCTAGCAAGGGTGCAGTGACCAAGGGTTGTTAGGTGTTAGTTTTGAATTGTTTTTTTGACAATTGAGCTATTTTCCATAAAGTCAGAGCTATTCATTACCCTCTGCAGCCAAGATACCACACAGAGGAGCTCAGCCCCAGCCAGCACCCATGGATGATATAGGAGTAGTCATCAATCTTGTCCCTAACAACCAGGGGGCCACCAGGCCCCCCAGCCTTTGGAGTCACCCCCACCAACACCCAGTGTGCACCAAGGGCACTCACCAGGGAGGACAGGAGGCTCCTCAGCCCAGATGGGCTCAGCTTAGGGCTTCTGCCCTTCCTGAGGGGGATTAAATAGGGGAGTGGGTGGGGAGGGTAAAGCAGCCACACTTGGGGTAGGAGGAGACTCAACAGAGCCCAGGTGCTGTGGGATTTGAGGGGAAAAGGAGGGAAAATGGGGCAGGTGAGGGACTTTAGGGTATCAGGTAATGATAGGACTAGGGGGAATGGAAAGCTCTGAGGTGACCTCATTGTGGCCTTCCAGTATCTGAAGGGGCTCCAAGAAGGCTGGGGAGGGACTGCTCAGGATCTCAGGCAGTGCTAGGACTAGGGGGAATGGAATGAAGCTGGAGGTGGGGAGATTGAGGCTGGAGGGGAGGAGGAAGTTCTTCCCCATGAGAGTGGTGAAGCCCTGGAATGGGTTGTGCAGGGAGGTGGTTGAGGCCCCAGCCCTGGAGGTGTTTGCAGCCAGGCTGGCTGAGGCTGTGGCCAGGCTGATCTAGTGTGGGGTGTCCCTGCCCATGGCAGGGGGGTTGGGACAGGCTGATTCTTGTGGTCCCTTCCAACCCTGAATGATACTATGATATTAAGTAGAAATGGGTAGGGTCAGATTGGATGTTAGGAAGTTCTTCCCCATTGAGGGTGGTGAGACACTGGAACAGGTTGCCCAGGGAGGTGATGGAAGCCTCATCCCTGGGGGTTCCCAATGCCAGGCTGGATGTGGCTGTGAGCAACCTGATCTAGTGTGAGGTGTCCCTGCCCATGGCAGGGGAGGTTGGAACTGGATGATCCTTGAGGTCCCCTCCAGCTCCAACAATTCTATGATTCTAAAACAATCTTGCAGTTTAGGCTGGATGTCAGGAAGAAATTCTTCAGGGAAATCAGTGATTGGCCATTGGAATGTGCTGCCCAGGGAGGTGGTGGAGTCACCATCCCTGGAGGTGTTTAGGAGGGGATTGGATGTGGCACTTGGTGCCATGGTTTAGTTAGTCCTGAGGTGTTGGGTGACAGGTTGGACTTGATGATCTCTGAGGTCTTTTCCAACCTTATTGATTCTATGAAAAAAACCACACACTGAAAGGGGGAAATTTCCTCACACAGACAGGAGGGGAAAAACCCACAGAGACAGAGGAAAACAACCCACACTGAGAGGGGAAAAAAAACCCACAGAGACAGGGAAAAAAACCGGGGGGGGGGGGGGGGAACCCCAGAGAGACAGGGATAAAACCCCAGACAGAGAGGGGGATGAACCCCAGAGAGACAGGGGAAAAAAAACCCAGAGAGACAGGGGGAAAAAAACAGAGAGAGAGGGGGGAAAACCCCACAGAGAGAGGGGGAAAGACCCCACAGATACAGGGAGAAAAACCCAGAGAGAGAGGGGGGAAAAACCCCAGACAGAGAGGGGGAAAAATCCCAGACAGAGAGGGGGAAAGACTCCACAGAGACAGGGATAAAACCCCAGAGAGAGGGAGGGGGAAAAAAAAACCCACAGAGACAGGGAGAAAAACCCCAGACAGAGAGGGGGAAAGACCCCACAGAGACAGGGGAAAAAACCCAGAGAGAGAGAGGGGGAAAAAACCCCCACAGAGACAGGGAGAGAAACCCCAGACAGAGAGGGGGGAAACCTCACAGGGACAGGGGGAAAAAAAAAAAAAACCAGAGAGAGAGGGGTAAAAACCCCACAGAAACAGGGAAAAACACCCAGACAGAGAGGGGTAAAAACCCCACAGAGACAGGGAAAAACACCCAGACAGAGAGGGGTAAAAACCCCACAGAGACAGGGAAAAAACCCCAGAGAGAGTGGGGTAAAAACCCCACAGAGACAGGGAGAAAACCCCAGACAGAGAGGGGTAAAAACCCCACAGAGACAGGGAAAAAACCCCAGAGAGAGAGGGGGAAAGACCCCACAGAGACAGGGAGAAAACCCCAGGCAGAGACAGGTAAAAACCCCACAGAGACAGGGAGAAAACCCCAGACAGAGAGGGGGAAAACCTCACAGGGACAGGGAAAAAAACCCAGAAAGAGAGGTAAAAACCCCACAGAGACAGAGAGAAACCCCCAGACAGAGAGGGGGAAAGACCCCACAGAGACAGGGAGAAAACCTCACCGAGCCGAAAGCAGCTGTCCCCATACAGGGAAAGGCAACTCAAGCAGCAGGCAGTTCTGCACTAGTAGTTGCTGCACTATCCATTTAACATAGCAACAAGCCTTAATTGAGGCAAACACACCTTAATTAAGATCAACATGCCTCAATTAACGTCTTTGCACTGCTGAAGGTAGTCAACTCTGGTGACTAGACTGTGCAAACACATCCCTGACTTGCTCTCTTTGCTGCACCAATGCCTTCTCCAAGCCATTTCGGTCTGGGCACCACTTGGCTGAGCTGCACCTGCCTGCTGTCCCCCCAGGAGCTGCAGCACAAAGCCACCAGACAACCCTGGAGGTGACCCCCAAGGTGGTGCTGCTGCTAGCACCTCCTGGCTGCAGCTGAGCTCTAGCAGCAAGTGCAAGAGAGAGGTCCCAGAGTCTCGCTGCACTCATGTGCCAGGGTGACTTGGACACAGCCATGCAGGATCACTGCTGCTCAAGCCTGCAGCATGCCCTGGGGTCCTGCAGGCTCTCCTGGGGGAAGGGCAGAAGGTTGGATGTGCCATGAGCTGTTTCTTCTTTCAGAGAGTGGTGGTGGGTGATGCCTCTGAAACAGCTCTGCTGAAGTTCTCTGAGGTGCTCCTGGGGGATGTCATGAGCATCAGAGCACAGAACAAGAAGGTGGCAGAAATTCCATTCAACTCCACCAACAAATTCCAGGTGTGTTTCATTGTTTTTTGGCCAGTTTTGCCTTGGAGTCCTGGTGGATGATGTTATGGGGCAGCAATGTGCCCTTGTGGCCAAGAGAGCCAATGGGATCCTTGGGGGGCATGAAGAAGAGTGTGGCCAGGAGGGCAAGGGAGGTTTCCCAGCCCCTCTGCTCTGCCCTGGTGAGACCACACCTGGAATATTGTGTCCAATCTCTCTTGCTGGGCAGAACTTGCTCCTCACCTCCAGCCTCAACTTCCCCTGGCACAGCTTGAGACTGTGTCCTCTTGTACTGGTTGCCTGGGAGAAGAGCCAACCCCCACCTGGCTACAACCTCCCTTCAGGAAGCTGTAGAGAGCATAAGGTCTCCCCTGAGCCTCCTCTTCTCCAGGCTTAAACACTGCCTCCATGCAAAGCGAGCAAGAGAAGAGACAGGGGAGGATCTGTGTCCTCTGCTCTTGCCAACCACCCCCTGTTTGTGGCACACAGCTTTCCATCCATGAGACTGATGATCCTGACGACAAATGCTACCTGCTGGTGATGAAAGGAGCCCCAGAGAGGATCCTGGAGAGGTGCAGCACCATCATGATCAATGGCAAAGAAGAGCCACTGGACAGTGAAAAGGCAGAGGCTTTCCAAACAGCATACATGGAGCTGGGGGGCATGGGAGAGAGAGTGCTGGGTGAGTCCAATGTAGGGACCACTGAGAGCTGTGGGGTAAAAGGGAGCTTTTGATCTTGGTGCAATCCAGACTCTGGACCTCATCAGCTTGCAGTAAGTAGAGAGGAGAAGAAGGAGGAGAACAATAGAGCTTGCTAAGCAGGGCTGTCCTTATTGCTCTGTGCTGATCTGCTACTCTGAGCAGCCAAAAAAAAGCCCTCTAAGAAACCCCTCAAAGGCAAACACTCCTCCCTGCTGGCAGTATCACTGCCACTGCCACATCAGACACTGACTCCAGTTGAGCTCTGCCAGGAGGCTTACAATGGCAGGCTAAAAAAAACCCTCCTTCAAAAGCTCCTGGATCAATGCACTGGACAAAGGGGAAGCCTGATGCTGCCCTTCCTCCCACTGCTCCATCACTCCAGCCTGAGTTTCTTTGCAGGTTTCTGCCACTTGTACCTGCCTGAAAACGAGTTTCCAGACTCCTACTCATTTGACACTGATGCCATGAACTTCCCAACCTCCAACCTGTGCTTTGTTGGGCTCCTGTCCATGATTGATCCTCCTCGATCCACGGTGCCGGACGCCGTCTCCAAGTGCCGCAGTGCTGGGATCAAGGTAGGGGATTCACAGTGCCCTGCTGAGACACTCATGGCAATGTAAAGAGGATGATGTGAGAGGGTAAGGGGGAATGGATTGAAGCTTGAGGAGGGCAGATTGAGACTGGAGACAAGGAAGGAATTCTTGAGAGTGAGGCTGGGGAGGCACTGGCACAGGTTGCCCAGGGAGGCTGTGGCTGTCCCCTGCCTGGAGGTGTTGAAGGCCAGGCTGGATGAGGCCTTGAGCAAGCTGGGCTGGTGGGAGGTGTCCCTGCCCATGGCAGGGGGTTGGAACTGGATGATCTTGAAGGTCCCTTCCAACACCATTATGTGAATCCATGACTGTAACTTCCAAGCTCTTCCACCACATTGTCCTTGAGCAGCTTTCTAGCAGTGACTACCAACAATCTAAGTGCTCATTAATGCCCCTTACAATGACATCGTTGTGCAGATCCACTGCTAACACATCCTAAAGAAACACCTGAAGGCCTTGAGAGGCAAAGAAATATTTAAGTGAGGGTCAGACAGAAGGTACTCAGAAGCCCCAGACTGGAAAGCCCAATCTGGCAAGGCTCTGATACTGTCTCATCACTTCCAGTTGCAGAACCATGCCAGCTAGAGCTCCTTGCTTGTAAGCACAATCAGGTAACAAAAGTCTTGAGATATTGGAGTATTGGAGATATTGGAGATATTGGAGTATTGGAACCCTGGACCCTGTTAGGCACAGGAACCACTCATCTCCAATTTGTTCAGCTTGAACCTGAAGCAGAAATCCTCCTGGTTTCAC
Organism: Melanerpes formicivorus; assembly: GCF_026170545.1. Classification (NCBI taxonomy): domain Eukaryota; kingdom Metazoa; phylum Chordata; class Aves; order Piciformes; family Picidae; genus Melanerpes; species Melanerpes formicivorus. The sequence continues at coordinate 187,571 of NW_027142519.1, read as the reverse complement.
TCCCAGGGGAGCCACAGTGCCACTAAGTGAAGGGCAATCAGTGTCTGGGTTTGCTGATCTCAGATGAGATGAATCCCAAGTCCCAACCCTGGTGGAATTGTCTGTAGTCTGAAGCAAGATCTGGCAGCTGGCAACATTTCTACAAGAAGAAACTAACACCCAGCCCATGTCTTATCTGTCAGGACCCTGAGTTGCAAGGATCTGTTTCAAGATCCTAATGAATTCTCACTCTGGAGCATACCTACTATAAATCCTTACATAAAGCCCTCCTTCGTTCTGCACTGTTCTAATCTTGCTGCTTCTGACAAGTTCTCCCTCTCCAGCCCTGACAAAACTGCACCAAGAACAAGAGGTAGAGACCAGATGTCAATAGAGAGCCCAAGCAATGAACAGCCAGAATCTGTCAGTGCTGTGGACACAGCACAGCCTCCCAAGCCCAGGTCCTGAACAGCTTCCTGGCCTCCAACAGTTGTTCTCTCCTCTTACCTCTCTCCAGCCACTGCATGTGCATTTGCTGACTGCATGTCCCTTCCTCAGGTTATCATGGTCACTGGTGACCACCCCATCACAGCCAAGGCCATTGCCAGGAGTGTAGGCATCATTTCAGCCACCAGTGAGACTGTGGAAGACATTGCCAAGCGCCTCAACATTCCTGTTGAGCGAGTCAACAGAAGGTAAGAGCCAGCAGGGCTTAGGGGGGTGCCTGTGGGGGTCACCTGCTGAGAGCCTGCTCCCTCCAAATGCTTTCTGGAGCTTATTTCTGCATCATGGCTGCTTTCTGCACTTCTCCCTCTTGGTGTGTTCCTAGCCATTGTGGCTGTCCAACATGCCAGCTCTGCCTAAGTAACTCTGTGTCTAGGCTCTCATCTTCACTTGTGGATTACCCATTCATAGTTTCATAGTTTCATTCAGGGTTGGAAGGGACCACAAGGATCATCTAATTCCAACCCCCTTGCCATGGGCAGGGACACCCCACACTAGATCAGGCTGGACAGAGCCTCAGCCAGCCTGCTCTTAAACACCCCCAGGGACGGAGCCTCAACCACCTCCCTGCACAACCCATTCCAGGGTTTCACCACTCTCATGGGGAAGAACCTCCTCCTCACATCTAGCCTCAATCTCCCCACCTCCAGCTTCATTCCATTCCCCCTAGTCCTAGCACTACCTGAGGTCCTGAGAAGTCCTTCCCCAGCCTTCCTGTAGCCCCCTTCAGATACTGGAAGGCCACAATGAGGTCACCTGGGAGCCTTCTCTTCTGCAGACTGAACAGCCCCAACTCCTTCAGTCTGTCCTCACAGGAGAGGTGCTCCAGCCCTCTGCTCATCCTCCTGGCCCTGCTCTGGGCACCTTCCAGCACCTCCAGATCCCTCTTGTCACAGGGGCTCCAGAACTGGAGGCAGTACTCCAGGTGGGGTCTCCCCAGAGCTGAGCAGAGGGGGAGAATCACCTCCCTTGCCCTGCTGGCCACACTTCTCCTGCTGCAGCCCAGGATCTGATTGGCTTTCTGGGCTGCAAGTGCAGACTGAGAGCTCCTGGTGAGCTTTTTGTCCACCAGCACCCCCAAGGCTCTCTCCTCAGGGCTGCTTTCCAGCCAGTCCCTGCCCAGCCTGGATTTGTGCCTGGGATTGCCTCCCCCCAGCTGCAGGACCCTGCACTTGCTCTTATTGAACTTCATGAGGTTGGCTTGTGCCCAGCTCTGCAGCCTGTCAAAGTCCCTCTGGATGGATCCCTTCCCTCCAGCTGTCTGCTGCACCACACAGCTTGGTGTCATCAGCCATGCATTTAACCATGGAATTGTTTGGGTTGGAAAAGATCTCTAAGATCATCCAGGCCAACCATCAACCCAACCCCACCATGGCCAAAAAACCATGGCCCCAAGTGCCATGGCCACAGGTTTCTGGAACACCTCCAGGCATGGGGACTCCACCACCTCCCTGGGCAGCCTGTGCCAGTCCCTGACCACTCTTGGAGCAAAGAAATTGTTCCTCATGCCCAACTTAACCCTTCCCTGACACGATTTCAGGCAATTTCTTCTCCTTCTCTCACCTGATCCTAAGGAGAAGAGCCCAACCCCCAGCTCACTGCAAGCTGCTCTCAGGGAGCTGTAGAGAGCAATGAGGCCTCCCTCAGCCTCCTCTCCTCCAGCTGTTACCCATCTGCCAAAACACACAGCTATGAAATGCAGAATCCCATGACCCAAGGACCACCCATCCAAATTCCCTTCACCCACAAGATGTGAAGACAACATCACATGAGAAGGGGAAGAGCTCTTTACAGAGAGGATGTCTCCCTCCTCCACTGCCCCAATCTCCCACTCAGAGTCCTCTTTAAACCTGCATTTTTCTGCTGCTGTCTCTCCTCAGCAAGAAGCTTCCTTTCCCCCTCTCCCCTCCTCTGTATCTAGGTAACTAATTCACTCTGGATTTTCTACAGTGCCTTTCACTCCACACCTGCTGATTAACAACTAATGCTTCTGGAATTAACTCAATTAGCTGCTTCCCTCACTCTTAAGCCTCCTGCATTCCACGAGGTTATTTTTAGCTGAGCCTGTTTGGTGGGGAGAATTCACCCAGCTTTCCCCCCCTGGCTCTTCCAGAGAGGCCACAGCAGCAGTGGTTAATGGGATGGAGCTGAAGGACATGAGCTTGGAGGAGCTGGATGAAATCCTGTGCAACCACTCCGAGATAGTCTTCGCCCGGACGTCGCCCCAGCAGAAACTGATTATAGTTGAAGGCTGCCAGAGGCAGGTGAGTAAGAGAGGAGCAAAAAGGTGGTGCCCAGGTATGGCCACAGGGCATGCATCAGGCAGTAGTTTTCCACAGATAGCACCCCTGAGGTGAGAGGGTGGAAGCCAATTTCCAGGGCTCTCTAAGCTCTGTTTATACTCTCTTCACCGTGCGGGAGCATTATCTAACAGATTGGCATAAACACTGCCTGGGCAGGAGCCAAGAGGCTCAGATTCCTGTAACAGGCTCTGGCCTCCTGCTGCCAAAATGAGCTTTCCCTAAATTTGATTGGCATGGAGCTTACCAAGGGCCTGGCTTCTGCACAGGCTTCTGAGAAGCTGCTGCTGGGCAGCCTGATCTAGCAGGAAGTGTCGCTGCTGCCTGCAGGGTGGTGGAGTCCCCGTCCCTGGAGGTGTGCAAAAAGGGCTTGGACGTGGCGCTCAAAGCCATGGTTTAGTAGTCAGGAGGTCTTGGGTGACAGGTTGCACTTGATGATCTCTGAGGTCTTTTCCAAACTTATTGATTCTATGATTCTATGACAAGATGAGCTTTGGAGGGTCCCTTCCAACCCAATGCATCCCAGTGGGTCTGTGCTGCAGCTCCTGGGCAGAGGCTGTGCTCTGTTTGGGAAGGAGCCTTCCCTCAGCAGCTCTTTAAACCCAGATAAAGGCAACCTGTTACCACATCCTCTCCTCTTCTGAGGGTCCCTTTCATAGTATCACAGTATCATTCAGGGTTGGAAGGGACCACAAGGATCAGCCAGTCCCAACCCCCCTGCCATGGGCAGGGACACCCCACACTAGATCAGCCTGGCCACAGCCTCAGCCAGCCTGGCTGCAAACACCTCCAGGGCTGGGGCCTCAACCACCTCCCTGCACAACCCATTCCAGGGCTTCACCACTCTCATGGGGAAGAACTTCCTCCTTCCCTCCAGCCTCAATCTCCCCACCTCCAGCTTCATTCCATTCCCCCTAGTCCTAGCACTGCCTGAGATCCTGAGCAGTCCCTCCCCAGCCTTCCTGGAGCCCCCTGCAGATCCTGGAAGGCCACAATGAGGTCACCTTGGAGCCTTCTCTTCTCCAGACTGAACAGCCCCAACTCCTTCAGTCTGTCCTCATAGGAGAGGTGCTCCAGCCCTCTGCTCATCCTCCTGGCCCTGCTCTGGACACCTTCCAGCCCCTCCACATCCCTCTTATCATAGGGGCTCCAGAACTGGAGGCAGGACTCCAGGTGGGGTCTCCCCAGAGCTGAGCAGAGGGGGAGAATCACCTCCCTTGCCCTGCTGGCCACACTTCTCCTGCTGCAGCCCAGGCTCTGGTTGGCTTTCTGGGATGCAAGTGCAGACTGAGAGCTCCTGCTGAGCTTCTCCTCCCCCAGCACCCCCAAGGCTCTCTCCTCAGGGCTGCTTTCCAGCCAGTCCCTGCCCAGCCTGCATTTGTGCCTGGGATTGCCTCCACCCAGCTGCAGGACCCTGCCCTTGGTCTTGTTGAACCTCTTGAGGTTGGCTTGTGCCCAGCTCTGCAGCCTGTCCAGCTCCCTCTGGATGGATCCCTTCCCTCCAGCTGTCTGCTGCCCCACACAGCTTGGTGTCATCAGCAACCCTGCTGAGGCTGCACTCAGTGCCACTGTCCATGGCACCCACAGAGATGTTGAACAAGCCTGGGCCCAGGGCTGATCCCTGAGGGACTCTGCTTGTCACTGGCCTCCCCTGGGACATGGAGCCATGGACAGCCACTCTTTGGGTGCAGCCATCAAGCCAGTTCCTTATCCATCTAGTGGTCCACCCATCAAACCCAGTGCATCCCAGTGGGTCTGTGCTGCAGCTCCTGGGCAGAGGCTGTGCTGTGTTTGGGAAGGAACCTTCCCTCAGCAGCTCTTTAAACCCAGATAAAGGCAACCTGTTACCACATCCTCTCCTCTTATCTCGTGTAGCCATTTAGCTGTATGCACTTCCCACCCACAGGAATGTTTAGAGAGGAGATAAGGTATGAATCCCACAAAATATCATAGCATGATTTATGTAGGCCCAAGTCTTATCTCTGTGTGAGTTTGAAAGCCTGCAAAACAACCCACAGAGAGCAGGGTTTTAAGAGGGTTTGTCCACAGGCAATGTTATGTAAAGGAGCATGGAGAGCAGCCAGCACAAGGGGCAGAAGGGAGAGGAATGACATACACAGAGCTCTGGCAAAGGGCCAGGCTGCCATCAAAAGATTCTCCCTTTCAGATATGGCATCCTGCAAGGGGATGCTGTGAATTGAAAGCCACATTCCTGCTGTGCCTGCACGTTGGAAAGGAGGAGATGTGGCACAGGACATGGTTTGGGGGTTTGCAGTTCTGCCAGAGCTCAGCTCTCCATTCAGCAGCAGCAGCTCTCGGGGTTTAAGCCTGAGCTGCTCTCACTACAGCAGAGAGAGGAAAATAAAAGGGATAAAATCTTCCCATTTAATCTCTTCTTATTTTTCTTTCTGGGTGGCCTTTGGAAGCCAGGGGGGAGATGTGCCCTGCACTGCTTAGACCCCCACAGGCCCAGCAGAGCAGGGCCTCTTTAAGGGATGCAGAGGGACACCCTCCCTGCCTCATCTGAAGCCAGCCAGCCTCCATGCTATGTTTAGCACTTAGAGCTGCTAAGCTCTTCTGTGCAGGGCAGCATTTATAGGCAGTGGCACTCTGCTAAATCCCCACAGGGACAGGACATTCAGTATTTGCATTAATCACTTGGGCAGGCTTTGTCCCCACTCAGAGCACTCTGTAGAGCTGTCAAGCCATGAACATGTGCATCAGCTGGAGCAGGACCTTTAGCTGCAGGATAGATGGGAGCTGAGGTGGATAATCAGAGATTTCCTTCTTTGGGGGAATCAGAGTTATCCTTCTTTTGGGTAATCACAGTTGCCCTTCTTTAGGGTATGCAGAGTTTCCCTTCCTTTGGGTAAGCAGAGTTTTCCTTCTCCTCAGGAATCATTTATCCTTCTTTTGGGGTAATCAGTTTTCCTTCTTCTGAGTAATCATTCATCCTTCTTTTGGGGTAATCAGTTTTCCTTCTTCTGAGTAATCATTCATCCTTCTTTTGGGGTAATCAGAGATTTCCTTCTCCTGGATAATCAGTTTGCCTTCTCTGAGATAAGCAAAGTTTGCCACAGCAACCCCAGGCAGTGCTACAGGCTGGGGGCAGAGTGGCTGAGAGCAGCCAGGCAGAGAGGGACCTGGGGGGAGTGGTGGAGAGCAGCTGAACTTGAGCCAGCAGTGTGCCCAGGGGGCCAAGAAGGCCAAGGGCATCCTGGCCTGCATCAGGCAGAGTGTGGCCAGGAGGAGCAGGGAGGTCATTGTGCCCTGTGCTCAGCACTGCTGAGGCCACCCCTTGAGTCCTGTGTCCAGTTCTGGGCTCTTCAGCTTAGGAAAGATGTTGAGATGCTGGAAGGTGTCCAGAGAAGATCAACAAAGCTGGGGAGGGGTCTGGAGCACAGCCCTGTGAGGAGAGGCTGAGGGAGCTGGGGTTGCTTAGCCTGGAGAAGAGGAGGCTCAGGGGAGACCTTCTTGCTCTCTCCAACTCCCTGCAGGGAGTTTGGAGCCAGGTGGGGGTTGGGCTTTTCTCCCAGGCACCCAGCAGCAGAACAAGAGGACAGAGCCTCAAGCTGTGCCAAGGGAGGTTCAGGCTGGATGTTAGGAAGAAATTCTTCCCAGGAACAGAGATTGGCCATTAGAATGTGCTGCCCAGGGAGGTGGTGGAGTCCCCATGGCTGGAGGTGTCCAAGAAAGTCTTGGATGGGGTGCTTGGTGCCATGGTTTAGTTGATCAAATGGTGTTGGGTGATGGATTGGACTCCATGATCTCAAAGGTCTTTTTCAACCTGGTTAAGTCTACTCCTATTCTATTCTATTCTATTCTATTCTATTCTATTCTATTCTATTCTATTCTATTCTATTCTATTCTATTCTATTCTATTCTATTCTATTCTAACAGCCAGATGTCTCCATCTGAGCTCCCTTACTGCACAAAATGTCAGATTTAATGCATTTAAAGGACATTCAATGTAGATCTCTGCTCTTTGGGATGTATCAAAACATATTCCTGAATGCCTCTGACTAGAGTTGGGGCTGTTCAGCCAGGAGGAGAGAAGGCTCCAGGGACAACCTAGAGCAACCTTCCAGTACCTGAAGGGTCTCCAGAAGAGCTGGGGAGGGACTTTGGAGAAGGGCTGGGAGTGCCAGGATGAGGAATAATGGCTTTGAGCTGGGAGAGAGGAGATTGAGAGTGGAGATGAGGAAGCAATTGTTTAGAGTGAGGGTGGGGAGACACTGGCACAGGTTGCCCAGGTCCCCTGCCTGGAGGTGTTGAAGGCCAGGCTGGATGAGGCCTTGAGCAAGCTGTGCTGGTGGGAGGTGTCCCTGCCCATGGCAATGGGGTTGGAACTGGATGATCTTGGAGGTCCCTTCCAACTGAAACCATTCTTTGATTCTATGAGTTCCCCATTTCTTCCCTGAAGGGAGCCTAGATGACAAACTCAGCTACAGACCTCAGTCTGGGGTTGCTGTGTTCATCCCACCTAGCATCTTTCTGACCACTAGCTACATACTGCATGGGAATAAAGGGGACTCAGAATTTCACCACAGCATCTTTCTCCTGGAGGTGTAAAGACATGGAGTGTGCTGAGAGCAGTCTGTCCTCAGGGGAAGGCAGCAGCATCTCATTCAAGCACCTCACATTTGGATCCTTTTGTGTGTTCCAGGGAGCAGTCGTGGCTGTGACTGGAGATGGAGTCAACGACTCCCCTGCTCTTAAAAAGGCAGACATTGGAATTGCCATGGGGATTGCTGGCTCTGATGCAGCTAAAAACGCAGCTGATATGGTACTGCTGGATGATAACTTTGCCTCTATTGTCACAGGAGTGGAGGAAGGTAAAAAAATCATCTCACTAACCCTGCCAGCCACACAGCACTGGCAGGTCCTCCTGATCCTTCCCCTTCTCTGCTCAGCCCTCTTTTCATGCTTAATCTCTGAGTTTGGAAACGTGATTTGGATGTTTGGGAATTCATTCCATTCATTGACAGATGACAAACAGGGTGAGGCACTGGCCCAGGGTGCCCAGGGAGGTGGTGGAAGCCTCCTGCCTGGAGGTGTTTGCAGCCAGGCTGGAGGTGGCTGTGAGCAACCTGCTGTGGTGTGAGGTGTCCCTGCCCATGGCAGGGGGGTTGGTTTGGGCTGGCTGAGCCTTGAGGTCCCTTCCAACCCTAACAATTCTATGATTCTATAAGGAAATCACTCTCCTTTCCCACACACATCATGGCTCTGCCAGCTTAAGCTGCAGACAAACCCCCCTTCCTATCTTGTTCCTAAGCAGTTCTGAGCCCCACAAAACCACAACTGTTTTTTCTCCACCTTCTCACTCTGTTACTTCACTGTGCTCCACCTATGGCAGCAACACACATTCCACTGCTGAGAGCTTGTGGCTTCAGTGTGCTGTGGAAAGGGACTTCCCCCTCTGGTTTTCACACTGAGAGAGATTTTTCCTTGTCACTTGAATTTTCAGAAGGCTCTCAGGGAAGGGAGTTAAAAATAAAGTAACAAACAAACCATTCAAACAACCTCCCCATAAAAACCCCCACAAACAAACAAAAAGACCAAAACCCCAAAGCCCAAACAAACATAAAATGAAACAAAGCCCAGAAACAACCAAACAAAAAAACCCAAACCCAAATGAAACCCAGGAACAAATAAAACCCAAACAAAACAAAAAGCAGGCAAAACCTAGGAACAAGCAGAACCTAAACTAAAACCCAGGAACAAACAGAACCCAAGCAAACAAAACCCAAACAAAACTCAGAAACAGAACGAATCCAAGCAAATCAAAACAAACTAAAACCCAGATAAAACCCAGAAACAAAGAGAAATCAAACAAATCCCAACCAAAACCTGAAGCAAACCTCAGAAACAGCAAGAACCCAAACAAACTAAAACCCAAACAAAAGCCAGAAACAAACAGAACCCAACCAGACAAAACCCAACCAAAATCCAGACACAAACAGAACCTAAACAAACAAATCCCAACCAAAACCCAGAAACAAAAAGAACCCAAACAAAACCCAGAAAAAGATAGAACCCAAACAAACAAAACCCAGAATCAAAAAGAACCCAAACAAACCAAAACCCAACCAAAACCCAGAAACAAAAAGAACCCAAAGAAATCCCAACCAAAACCCAGAAACAAACAAACAAAACCCAAGCAAAACCCAGATACAGAAAGAACTCAAACAAACCAACCCCCAAACAAAACCCCAGAAACAAACAGAACCTAAACAAACCAAACCCCAAACAAAACCTAGATACAACCAAAACCCAATCAAAACCCAGAAACAGACAGAACCCAAGCAAACCAAACCCCAAACAAAACCCTGAAGCAAACAGAACCCAAACTAAACCCCAGAAACAAACTAACCCAAAGGGAAACCCAAACAAAACCCAGAAACAAACAGAACCCAAACAAACCAAACAGAACCCAAACCAAACCTCAGAAAGAAACTAACCCAAAGGGAAACCCAAACAAAACTCAGAAACAAACAGAACCCAAACAAACCAAACAGAACCCAAACCAAACCTCAGAAAGAAACTAACCCAAAGGGAAACCCAAACAAAACCCAGAAACAAACCAAACCCCAAACAAAAATCAGACAAAACCCAGATACAAACAGAACCCAAATAAACCAAACCCCAAATAAAACCCAGAAACAAACAAACCCCAAGCAAACAGAACCCAGACTAAATCCCAGAAACAAACTAACCCAAATGGAAGCACAAACAAAACCCAAGCAAACCAAAGCCTAAACAAAACCCAGAAACAACCAAAACCCAAACAAACTAAACCCCAAACAAAAACCCAGAAACAAACAAAACCCAAACAAAACTCAGAAACAAACAGAACCCAAACAAACTAAACCCCAACCAAACCCCAGAAACAAACAAAACCCAGAAACAGAAAGAGCCCAAACAAACCAAAACCCAGAAACAAAAAGAACCCAAACAAAACCCAGAAACAGATAGAACCCAAGCAAACAAAACCCAAGCAAAACTCGGAAACAGAAAGAATCCAAGCAAATCAAAACAAACTAAAACCCAGATAAAACCCAGAAACAAAGAGAAACCAAACAAAACCCAACCAAAACCTGAAGCAAACCTCAGAAACAGCAAGAACCCAAACAAACTAAAGCCCAAATAAAAACCAGAAACAAGTAGAACCCAACCAGACAAAACCCAACCAAAATCCAGACACAAACAGAACCTAAACAAACAAATCCCAACCAAAACCCAGAAACAAAAAGAACCCAACCAAAACCCAGAAACAAACCCAGAAACAAACAAGACCCAGAAACAAAAAGGACCCAACCAAACCAAACCCCAAACAAAACCCAGAAACAAACAGAGCCTGAACAAACTAAACCCCAACCAAAACCCAGAAACAAAAAGGACCCAACCAAACCAAACCCCAAACAAAACCCCAAACAAAAATCAGACAAAACCCAGAAACAAACAGAACCCAAACCAAACCCTAAATAAAACCCAGAAACAAACAGAACTCAACCAAACCAAACCCCAAACAAAAACCCAGAAACAAACCCAGAAACAAAAAGGAACCTAAACAAAACCCCAGAAGCAAACAGAACCCAAACAAACCAAACCCCAAACAAAACCCAGACACAAACTAAACCCAAGCAAAACTCAGAAACAGGCAGAACCCAAACAAAACCCAGAAACAAACAGAACCCAAACAAACCAAAGCACAAATAAAACCCAGACACAAACAGAACCCAAGCAAACAGAACCCAAACTAAACCCCAGAAACAAACTAACCCAAAGGGAAACCCAAACAAAACCCAGGAAAAAAAACCCTAAACCCAAACAAACCAAACCCCAAACAAAACCCAGAAACAACCAAAACCCAAACAACCAAAACCCAGAAGCAAGGAGAATCCAAACAAAACCCCAAGCAAAAACCCAGAAACAAACAAAACCCAAACAAAAACCCAGACAAGACTCAGAAACAAACAGAACCCAAACAAACTAAACCTCAAACAAAACCCAGAAACAAACAGAACCCAAACAAATCAAACCCCAAACAAAACCTAGATACAACCAAAACTCAATCAAAACCCAGAAACAGACAGAACCCAAGCAAACTGAATGGAATGGAATGGAATGGAATGGAATGGAATGGAATGGAATGGAATAGAATAGAATTAACCAGGTTGGAAAGGACCTTTGAGATCATCAGCTCCAACCTATCACCTAGCACCATCTGATCAACTCAACCATGGCAACAAGCACCCCATCAAGTCTCTTTCTAAACACCTCCAGGGATGGTGACTCCACCACCTCTCTGGGCAGCACGTCCCAATGGCCAATTCCTCTTGCTGGGAAGAATTTCTTCCTCATCTCCAGCCTGAACCTTCCCTGGCACAGCTTGAGACTGTGTCCTCTTGTTCTGCTGCTGCTTGCCTGGGAGAGGAGCCCAACCCCCAGCTGGCTCCAACCTCCCTTCAGGCAGTTGCAGAGAGCAAGAAGGTCTCCCCTGAGCCTCCTCTTCTCCAGGCTAAGCAACCCCATCTCCCTCAGCCTCTCTTCACAGGGCTGTGCTCCAGATCCCTCCCCAGCCTCCTTGCCCTTCTCTTGACATATTAGAAAGCTGGGTTTTAAAAAGCTGAGCCTTTCTACACCTGCAAACCCCCCTGCTGACAAGCAGCTTTCACATCAGTGTCTCCTTCCCCTCCAGGCCGCCTGATCTTTGACAACCTGAAGAAAACCATTGCCTACACCCTGACTAAGAACATCGCTGAGCTCTGTCCCTTCCTCATCTACATCATTGCCAGCATCCCCCTGCCCATTGGCACCATCACCATCCTGTTCATCGACCTGGGCACAGACATTGTAAGCTGGAGGGGGGGGGTTGAAGTGATTTTCTGCTCTAATATCCTGAGGAGTGAGAGGGGCTGGGTGTGGGGAGGGGTCTGGAGCACAGCCCTGTGAAGAGAGGCTGAGGGAGCTGGGGTTGCTTAGCCTGGAGAAGAGGGGGCTCAGGGGAGACCTTCTTGCTCTTTCCAACTGCCTGAAGTGAGGTTGTGGCCAGGTGGGGGTTTGGCTCTTCTCCCAGGCAGCCAGCAGCAGAACAAGAGGACACAGTCTCAAGCTGTGCCAGAGGAGGTTGAGGCTGGAGGTGAGGAGAAAGTTCTTCCCAGCAAAAGGAATTGGCCCTTGGGATGTGCTGCCCAGGGAGGTGGTGGAGTCCCTGTGGCTGAAGATGTTCAAAAGGGGCTTGGATGTGGCACTTGGAGCCACGGTTTAGTTGTCAGGAGGTGTTAGGTGTTAGTTAATATGTTGGACTTGATGATCTCTGAGGTCTTTTCCAACCTGGTTTATTCAGTGTGTGTGGGGGGGGGGACATGCAGAACACTCAAAGGCTTAGCTGCCTTCATCATAGGATCAGAGGATGTTAGGGGTTGGAAAGAACCTCTGAAGTCCATCCCTCCCTGCCAGACCAGGACCGTAGAATCCAGCACAGAAGCACATCCAGATGGGTCTGGAGAGGCTCCAGAGAAGGAAACTCCACAACCTCTCTGGGCAGCCTGCTCCAGTGCTCTGTGGCCCTCACAGTGAAGAAGTTCTTCCTCATGCTGAGGTGGAACCTCCTGTGCTGCAGTTTTTATCCATTGCTCCTTGTCCTATCCCAGGGTGAAATGGAGAAGAGCCTGTCCCCTCCTGTCCCCCTGCTGCTGACTAAGAAGCTGTAGAAAGAGCAGAGGTGCAATTAAAAGCAGACAGGTAGAGAGAGTAGAAAACAACCTGCAGAGAGGGAGAGGAAAGAAAGGATTTCTTCTGCTCCATGCATGCTGTGTTTCAATCAAGAGATCACACAGACTGCTGCAGGGACCACAGGGGATGAATTGCAGAGATTTCATCACAGATCTCAAAGACCCTTGCATGTTTTCAGCAGCCTCCAGCCTTCTGCATCAGACCTAGGAAACAGTTTCAGGCTTCCCTCAGATCCTTTATAAAGGGCAGAATGGAGAAGGCCACATGGAGCCTTTTCCCCTTTGCTCTGCCTGTCCTGAAAAGGAAGCAAACAGCAACAGAAGCCCCTGAATCATAGAACTGTCAGGGTTGGAAGGGACCTCAAGGCTCAGCCAGTCCCAACCCCCCTGCCATGGGCAGGGACACCTCACACTACAGAAAGTTGCTCACAGCCACCTCCAGCCTGGCTGCAAACACCTCCAGGCAGGAGGCTTCCACCACCTCTCTGGCAACCTGGGCCAGGCTCATGGGGAACAACTTCTTCTTCACAGCCAATCTCAATCTCCCCACTTCCAGTTTTGCTCCATCCCCCCCAGTCCTATCCCTCCCTCACACCCTCCAAAGTCCCTCCCCAGCTTGCTTGCAGCCCCCTGCAGATCCTGCAAGGCCACCAGAAGGTCTCCTGGGAGCCTTCTCCTCTCCAGCCTGCACAACCCCAACTCTCTCAGGCTGTCTGCAGAGCAGAGCAGCTCCAGCCCTCTGCTCCTCCTGGTGGCCCTGAGAACTGTAACCATCCTGGTAAGCACCAAGTGTTGTCACTAAGCCTCTGATGGTTTCCTTCCCTTGCAGATCCCCTCTGTGGCATTAGCCTATGAGAAAGCTGAGAGTGATATCATGAACAGGAGGCCTCGGAACAAGCAGAAAGACAGACTGGTGAACCAGCAGCTGGCTGTCTACTCCTACCTGCAGATTGGTAGGTTCCCTGCAACACTGCCTGAGGCCAGCAAGCCCAGGACACAGCCAAGTTCATTTGTTGCTTAGAAAAAGGAAAGCTGAAACTCAGCTCCTTCACAGATTCACAGAATGGTTTGGGTTGGAAAGGACCCTAAAGAGCATCCATTTCCAGCCCCTCTGCCATGGGCAGGGACACCTCCCACCAGCACAGCTTGCTCAAAGCCTCATCCAACCTGGCCTTGAACACCTCCAGGGAGGGGTCATCCACATCCTCCCTGGGCAACCTGTGCCAGAGTCTCCCCAGCCTCACTCTAAAGAATTCCTTCCTCATCTCCACTCTCAATCTCCTCTCTCCCAGCTCAAAGCCATTGTTCCTCATCCTGGCACTCCCATCCCCTGTCCAGAGTCCCTCCCCAGCTCTCCTGTAGCCTTTCAGGTACTGGAAGGCTGCTCTGAGGTGTCCCTGGAGGCTTCTCTTCTCCAGGCTGCACAGCCCCAACTCTCCCAGCCTGGCCCCACAGAGGAGGTTCTCAGCCCTCTGATCACCTTGGACCTGCTCCAACAGTTCAATGTCCCTCTTGCATTGAAGGCACCAGACCTGGAGGCAGTGCTGCAGGTGGGGGCTGAGCAGAGCAGAGCAGAGGGGCAGAATCCCCTCCCTGTGCTGCTGCTCTCCCTGCTCTGGATGCAGCTCAGCACTCAGCTGGCTCTGGGCTGCCAGGGACCACTGCTGGCTCCTGGTGCAGCCTCATCTGCCTCCCCAGGCAAACTTCTGACTCCTTTCTGTTGCTCATTATTCAACAGCACAGGCTGAATATTGAATATTGCTGAATTATTCAGGACAAGAGGCTTTTGTCTACAGAGGTCAACAATGTTGGAGCACTACAAGCTCTAAAAGCACCCCGAGACTCACAGCCATGGAGACAGAACCACACCAACCCCCAGCACATGAGCTTCTGCCTCACAGGATCAGAGGATGTTAGGAATTGGAAGGGACCCAAAGAGATCATTGAATCTTACCCCCCTGTCAGAGCAGGACCATACAATCTAGCTCAGGTCACACAGGAACACATCCAGACAGGGCTGGAAAGGCTCCAGAGAAGGAGACTCCACAACCTCTCTGGGCAGCCTGCTCCAGGGCTCTGGGACCCTCACAGTGCAGAAGTTCCTCCTCATGATGAGGTGGAGCCTCCTGTGCTGCAGTTTCCATCCATTGCTCCTTGGCCTATCCCAGAGTGCAGCTGAGCAGAGCCTGGCCCTGCCCCCTCCCTCCTGACCCCCAGCCCTCAGCTATTGAAAGACATCTATTAAATCCCTTTTAAGTCTTCTCCTTTCCAGACTGAACAGCCCCAGGTCCCTCAGCCTCTCCTCACCAGGCAGTGCTCCAGTCCTTTAATCACCCTCACTGGCAGCCTCACTTCTACCTCGTTGCTTTTGCAGGTATCATGCAGTCAGTGGGAGCCTTTGTCACCTATTTCACTGTGTATGCTGAGCAAGGTTTCCTCCCTCTCACACTGCTTGGAGTGAGAGTCTACTGGGAGAACAATTACATTAATGACTTTGAGGACTCCTACGGACAGCAATGGGTAAGGGATCCCAGAATGGTGGAATGCACTGGGTTGGAAGGGAACTTTGAGGATCATCTTATCATAGTATCAGTCAGGGTTAGAAGGGACCACAAGGATCAGCCAGTCCCAACCCCCCTGCCATGGGCAGGGACACCCCACACTACATCAGCCTGGCCACAGCCTCAGCCAGCCTGGCTGCAAACACCTCCAGGGCTGGGGCCTCAACCACCTCCCTGCACAACCCATTCCAGGGCTTCACCACTCTCATGGGGAAGAACTTCCTCCTCCCCTCGAGCCTCAATCTCCCCACCTCCAGCTTCATTCCCTTCCCCTAGTCCTATCACTCCCTGAGATCCTGAGCAGTCCCTCCCCAGCCTTCTCCTGCAGCCAGCAGGGACATAGAATTGTTTCAGTTGGAAAAGACCTCTGAGATCACTGAGTCCAACCATCCCCCTAACACCACCATGGCCACTAAACCATGTCCCAAAGACATCTTTAACTGGGTCAGGTTGCTCAGGGCCCCATCAAGTTTCACCGTGAGTGTCTGCAGGGATGGGGCCTCCCCCACCTCTCTGAGCACCAGTTCCAGAAAGGAGCACTGAAGAATCCTTGCACTGTCTCTCATCCAAACAGTGCCTTAGCAATTCCATACACTCCTCCAAACCAAAGGATGATGGAAAGAGAGAGAGAGAGAGATTTATAAGCCAAACCAGTGAGCTGTCAGCTAATGGTCCCTCAGGATAGGCTCTCCAGAGCTTCCAGCCACATAACTCTTTCTTTCGGACTCTATTCTTGCATTCAGTCTTTTACAACTTGTCTTTTTCTGCTTGAAGCTTCTGGGGATGAACCTTCTTCCCTGGACTGTTTCTCCCCATCATGGGTTTAGTCATGAGGTCTGTGATGACAGGTTGGCCTTGATGATCTTTGAGGTCTCTTCCAACCTTGGTAATTCTGAGATGCTGCTCTGATACTCTCAGACCTGCTGTGACTTACTTTGCAGACTCTTCCTTTTCACTCTTCACTCCCCCTCACTCTGCAGATATCACAGAATTGTTAGGGTTGGAAGGGACCTCAAGGCTCAGCCAGTCCCAACCCCCCTGCCATGGGCAGGGATACCTCACACCACAGCAGGTTGCTCACAGCCACCTCCAGCCTGGCTGCAAACACCTCCAGGCAGGAGGCTTCCACCACCTCCCTGGGCAGCCTGGGCCAGGCTCTCACCACCCTCATGGCCAACAACTTCTTCCTCACAGCCAATCTCAATCTCCCCACTTCTACTTCTGCTTCATCCCCCCCACTCCTATCCCTCCCTCACACCCTCAAAAGTCCCTCCCCAGCTTTCTTGCAGCCCCCTGCAGATCCTGGAAGGCCACCAGAAGGTCTCCTGGGAGCCTTCTCCTCTCCAGCCTGCACAACCCCAACTCTCTCAGGCTGTCCTCATAGGAGAGGAGCTCCAGCCCTAAGGGGACAGGCTAAGAGAGATCATTAATAAACAAACATTGATATGAATTAATCAATATTCATATTAATTAACCAATATGAACATTAATAAATTGATACCAACATCAATACATTGATATTGACACTAATAAGTCCAGATTAACAGCAACAAATAGATATTAACCTTGATGAGTTGACATTCCCATTGATGAGTTGACATTCCCATTGATGAGTTGATATTACCATCAGTAAACCAATATTGACATTAGCAAATTAATATTGTCACCAATACATCAATATTCATTAATAAATGAATATTTGCACCAATAAATCAATATTAAAGTTAATAAATCAATATTAGCCACCAATGCATCAATGTTGACATTGATAAATGAATATTTGAGCCAATAAATCAATATTCAAGTTAATAGATCAATATTAGCCACCAATATGTCAATGTTGACATTGATAAATGAATATTTGAGCCAATAAATCAATATTAAAGTTAATAAATCAATATTAGCCACCAATACATCAATGTTGACATTGATAAATGAATATTTGAGCCAATAAATCAATATTCAAGTTAATAAATCAATATTAGCCACCAATACATCAATGTTGACATTGATAAATGAGTATTTGAGCCAATAAATGAGTATTAGCAGTAATGAATGAGTATTAGCAGTAATAAATGAGTATTAGCAGCAATAAATGAGTATTAGCAGCAATAAATGAGTATTAGCAGCAATAAATGAGTATTAGCAGCAATAAATCAATATTAGCAGCAATAAATCAGTATTAGCAGCAATAAATCAATATTAGCAGCAATAAATCAATATTAGCAGCAATAAATCAATATTAGCAGCAATAAATGAGTATTAGCAGCAATAAATCAGTATTAGCAGTAATAAATCAGTATTAGCAGCAATAAATCAACATTTGTAAAGCAATATCAGCACCTCCTTGCCCCCAGCTCCTATTTCAGCCTCACCCCCAGCAAGCAGCAGAGCAGAACAAGCGACCACAATCTGATCCTTGTTAAATCCCCAGCAACTCTGCGTTCCAGTCTCTGCACCTGGCAAGGTCTGCAGCCCCGAGGGGCTGCCGGAAGGCCTCCTCTGATGTCCCTTTGCTTTGCAGACCAAGTACCAGAGGACATACCTGCAGTGGACTGGCTACACTGCCTTCTTTGTCAGCATCACCATTCAGCAGGTTGCGGATTTGATCATCAGGAAAACACGAAGGAATTCCATTTTCCAGCAGGGCCTCTTCAGGTAAGGTTGGGGGAGTTGGGTTGAGTTGGGTTGCTTGGTTGGCTTTTCGTTTGGTTTTGTTTTCATTTGCTTTGCTTTGGTTAGGTTTGGTTGGGTTGGGTTTACATTTGGTTTGGTTTTGACCTGGTTTTGCTTTGAGTTTGGTTGGGGTTGGGTTTGGATTTTGTTTGGTTTTGGTTTGGTTTAGTTTGGTTTGGGTTTTGTTTGGTTTGGTTTAGTTTGGTTTTGGTTTAGTTTGGGTTTGGTTTGGGTTTGGTTTTGTTTGGGTTTGGTTTAGTTTGGTTTGGGTTTGGTTTGGGTTTGGGTTTGGTTGAGTTTGGTTTGGGTTTGGTTTGGGTTGGGTTTGGATGCTTTGTTTTAGATTTGGTTTTGGGTTTGGTTTTGGTTGGGTTTAGTTTGGTTTGAGTTTGGATGGTTTGGTTTGGGTTTGGCTTTGGTTTGGGTTTGTTTGGTTTAGTTTTGGTTAGGGTTGGGTTTGCATTTGGGTTTTGTTTGGTTTGGTTTAGTTTGGTTTTGGTTTAGTTTGGGTTTGGTTTTGTTTGGGTTTGGTTTTGGGTTTGGTTTGGTTTTGGGTTTGGTTTAGTTTGGTTTTGGTTTGGGTTTGGTTTAGTTTGGTTTGGGTTTGGTTTGGGTTTGGATGCTTTGGTTTAGCTTTGGATTTGGTTTAGTTTGGGTTTGGTTTGGTTTGGGTTTGGATGCTTTGTTTTAGGTTTGGTTTTGGGTTTGGTTTTGGTTGGGTTTGGTTCGGTTTTGGGTTTGGTTTTGGTTTGGTTTAGTTTGGTTTGAGTTTGGATGGTTTGGTTTTGGTTTGGTTTTGGGTTTGGTTTAGTTTGGTTTGAGTTTGGATGGTTTGGTTTTGGTTTGGTTTTGGTTTGGGATTGGTTTGGTTTAGGTTTGGTTTGTTTTTCTTGTTTGGTTTGGGTTTGGTTTGGGTTTGGTTTTTTGTTTGGGTTTGTTTGGTTTGGTTTGGTTTAGTTTGGTTGTTTTGGGGGTTTTCTGAGTTACTTTGCAGGTTCTTTAGCTGACACAAGAGGCTAATTCAGTCTTCTGCAGCTCTTGGGAACAAGATTAACTCGGGGATTTTGCCCACTCACATTCAGCCTGTGAGCAAAGGCTATATCTGGCTTCAAGCAATGCCAGATCTCAAACCTTTTAGGATAAAAACATAGAATTGTTTCAGTTCAAAAGACCTCTGAGATCATCACTCCCTTTCCTACTTCATGGTGGTCATAGTTGGACCTGATGATCTTAAATGTCTTTTCCAATGCTATTCTACTCTACTCTACTCTACTCTACTCTGTTCTACTCTACTCTATTCTATTCTATTCTATTCTAGACCTTGTGCTGGTTGCTCTGAAAGGGCACCAGCTCAGAGTGGCCTCTCCACTCCTCACAATCTTTATTACACATAAAAAAGGAGTTTCCAGATTATTTTCCTCAGTTCTTTGTGTAGTTCATAGTCACAGAACGGGTTGGCTTGGAAAGGACCTCAAAGCTCATCCAGTCCCAACCCCCTGCCATGGGCAGGGACACCCCACACTAGATCAGGCTGGACAGAGCCTCATCCAGCCTGGCCTTGTGCACCTCCAGGGAGGAGACATCCACAGCTTCCCTGGACAACCTGTTCCAGTGTCTTCCCACCCTCACTGAAAAGAATTTCTTCCTCATCTCGAGTCCCAATCTCCTTTCTTCAAGCTTCAATCCATTGCTTCTCATCCTGTCACTCCCAGCCCTTCTCCAAAGTCCCTCCCCAGCTCTCCTGGAGCTCTTCAGGTACTGGAAGGCTGCTCTGAGGTCTCCCTGCAGCCTTCTCTTCTCCAGGCTGAACAGCCCCAACTCTCTCAGCCTGTTGGTCTTTCCTGAGAGGAGCTCAGCCTCTGAGGAGCTCCCAGCTGCTCAGCCTCCCTCAGACAGTGCTGGCTGCCCTCAGGGAGTTAAAAATATTTAGTGGGTCAGGGGCCACACATGAAAGCTGGCACTCAGAGCATTTCTGATAGAAAGTAGAATGTTTTCCTTTCTTTATCTGCTGGTACAGAGCCTACACCTTTGTGTATTTCCTTCTGACATGTAGAGTTGAGTCACAGAGCACACAGGCATGGTGCAAGCAGAAGGCATGACTAATGCAGACAGCCCCTGCACTCTGCTGTGCCATCAGGCTTCCATGCAGGGACAGAGCCATCTAACCCTTCCCCTGTGGTTGTCTTGCAGGAACAAGGTCATCTGGGTGGGTATCTTTTCCCAGATAGGAATTGCTCTGACCCTTACCTATGGTCTTGGACATGTGACAGCCCTGAACTTCACACCTCTGAGGTGAGTGTTGATGCTGCTGTCCTTCCCTCCCCCATGTGCAGACAGACATGGAGCTACCATCCTGCCAGAAGCCTCAAATGGGAGCAGGATGTCTGTGCAGCACAGCTCAAGGGTAACTCTTTAAGGTTATTCATTATGAACCACAGAAATACCTGGCTGGAAAAGACCTTGAGATCATCAAATCCAGCCACAACCTCACATCTTCCTGTACACAACTCTTAGACCATGTCCCCGAGCTCCTCATCCAAACACTTCATAGAATCATAGAAGCACAGAGTTGTTAGGGTTGGAAAGGGACCTCAAGGACCATCCAGTTCCAACCCTGTGCCATGGGCAGGGACACCTCACACTAGATCACAGCCACATCCAGCCTGGACTTAAAAACCACCAGGGATGGAGCTTCCACCACCTCCCTGGGCAACCTGTGCCAGTGTCTAACCAACACCTCCAGGGATGGAGCTTCCACCACCTCCCTGGGCAACCTGTGCCAGTGTCTAACCAAACCTCCAGGGATGGAGCTTCCACCACCTCCCTGGGCAGCACATCCCAATGGCCAATTCCTCTTGCTGGGAAGAACTTTCTCCTCACCTCCAGCCTAAACCTCCCCTGGCACAGCTTGAGACTGTGTCCTCTTGTTCTGCTGCTGCTTGCCTGGGAGAAGAGACCAATCCCCAGCTGGCTCCAACCTCCCTTCAGGGAGTTGGAGAGAGCAAGAAGGTCTCCCCTGAGCCTCCTATTCCCCAGGCTAAGTAAATTCAGACAGGAAACTTCTATTTTAAATCTATCACTGCCAGCCCTGTTCCATCTTTCTGCCACCTCCAGAGGCTGCAACACCACCTGGCAATGTTTCTCCCTGGAAAGTGTCTGGAATCAATTCCCTCAATAACCACTAAAGCTTGGGAGGCCTCCACGAGCACCACCTAGGTTCTAACCATCAGACTGAGGAGAAAAGCACTAGAAAGGCCAAAGGTTTGGTAACACCAAATAGCACAGAGAGAGAGGGAGAGAGAGAGGGCCCTCAGGAGTTCAGAGGAGTGGTTGGATGCTTCTGACTGAGCAATTCTTCTCTCCACCCCCAGGTTTCAGTACTGGTTTGTGGCTGTGCCGTTTGCAGTCTTGATATGGGTCTACGATGAAGTCCGCAAGCTGCTCATCAGGAGATACCCAGGAAGTAAGAGAGCTCTTCTGCTTGGGTGCCTTGATAGAAGGTTCACAGAGCCACAGAGTCCATCAAAGGGCATCTTCTCCAACCCCCCTGCAGGCAGCAGGGACAGCTCTTGCTGGATCAGGCTGCTCAGGGCCCCATCAAGTCTGAACCTGAATGTCTCCTCCTCACCCACGTCCCTGGGCAACCTGTTGCAGTGTCTCCCTCACTCTCACTGTGAAGAGCTTCCTCCCAATGTCCAACCCAAATCTACCCTGCTCCAAATTCAAACTATTTCCCCTCATCCAAACCAAGCCCTTCTAAACAGCCATCCTGTAGGTCCCCTTCAGATACTGCAATGCAGCCCCAAAGTCTCCCTGGAGCCCGAACCCTTTCGGTCTGTCCCCACTGCAGAGGTGCTTCAGCCCTCTGATCATCCTTGTGGCCTCCTCTGGCCCCACTCCATCAGGGTGGGTAGGGTATTGTGTTGGGGGCCCCATATCTGGCCCCAGCCCTGCAGGTGAGGTCTCCCCAGAGCAGAGCAGAGGGGCAGGATCCTCTCTCCAGCTCTGGCCACACTGCTTTGGCTTCAGCCCAGGCAGCCCTTGGCCTCCTGTGCTGCCAGTGCTCAGTGCTGGCTCCTGTCTAGCCTCTCCCCTCCCAGCACCCCTAAATCCTTCTCTGCTGGGCTGCTCTCCATCTCATATCCCCCAGCCTGGGCTGACATTGAGGATTGCCCTGACCAAGCTGCATAACCTTATTGAACCTCCTGAGCTTCTCCTCAGCCCAGCTCTGCAGGTGTCCTCTCCTGCCCTTTCATTCACACATCTGCCTCAGCTGCAGCTTCAAGATGGACCATTTCTTGCCAGTGACTACTTCTCCTTTCTGAAGAAAAAGAGTAACTGAGTTTTGTTTTTCCCCTCCTCTTCTCCTGCAGGCTGGTGGGACAAGAACATGTACTACTGAAACCCTGATGTGCTTCCTCCTCCTCGGAGACCTCCTTCCCCTCCTGACCCAGCCTCTGCTGCTTTCATGTCCTGTCTGTGCAATACCAAGCTGAGTTCACCTCCTGAAGAGGGGAGGGACGAGATTTCATGAGGTTTAATGAAGAAATAAGGACTTTAGAGGCTGGCAAACCACCTCCCACTGTACTGTAAAGCTGCCACTTGGCTCGATATGGAAACGCTACCTACTGTTTGGGCTGTTTGTGGTAACAAGCACAATTTTCCCCCTCATTCAAAGATGAACTTGGGAGAGAAAGAGAGAGAGAGAACTCTGAGAGGAAAGAAAAGCTGCATAAGGAAAAAGCCAAAGCCAGAAACCCCACACAACCTAAGGCATTGATTTGCACTAGAGGTGTTTGCTGATGATCTCTTGTTGGTGGGACTGCATTCCAAGGCAGTGGAGGCAGAGCTCTGTGTTACCTCACCAAGGTGGCAAATGCTGTGTAAGAATAATTTCATAATAAAACTTGAGGAGGGGGGGTTTCCCCCCAACCCAGACACCAGTTCTGCATCTTCTTTTCTTACAAAAGCTTAACAGAATCTGGGGGGAACAGCAAAAAGAGCTAAGCTCTACCAGCTCTAAAGGCAAAGGGTTGGGTTTGTGCACCATGAACAGATTGACATCACAGTATCACTGAGGTTGGAAGAGACCTCAAAAATCAGTGAGTCCAACCTGGCACCACAGACCTCATGACTAGACCATGGCACCAAGTGCCACATCCAATCCCCTCTGGAACATCCTGGATAAATACAGCCTGAAAACCAAGGCACAACCACTCAGCTGGATCATAGAATCACAGAATCAATAAGGTTGGGAAAGACCTCAGAGATCATCAAGTCCAACCTGTCACCCAACGCCTCCTGACAACTCAACCATGGCTCCAAGTGCCATATCCAATCCCCTTTTGAACACTTCCAGGGACAGGGACTCCACCACCTCCCTGGGCAGCACATTCCAATGGCCAATTTCTCTTTCTATGAAGCATTTCTTCCTAACATTCAACCTAAACCTCCCCTGGCACAGCTTGAGACTGTGGCCTCTTGTTCTGGTGCTGCTTGCCTGGGAGAAGAGACCAACCCCCACCTGGCTCCAACCTCCCTTCAGGCAGTTGCAGAGAGCAAGAAGGTCTCCCCTGAGCCTCTTCTTCTGCAGGCTAAGCAACCCCAGCTCCCTCAGCCTCTCCTCACAGGGCTGTGCTCCAGACCCCTCCCCAGCCTCCTTGCCCTTCTCTGGACACCTTCAAGTCTCTCAATCTCCTTCTTGACCTGAGGAGCCCAGAACTGGACACAGGACTCAAGGTGTTGCCTACCCAGTGCCACTAACCAGTTGGAACAATTTCATAGCATCAGAGAGTTGTTTGGGTTGGAAAAGGCCTCTAAAAGTCATCCAGTCCAACCAGCAACCCAATCCTACCATGGCCACCAAACCATGACCCCAAGTGCCATGGGCACAGGTTTCCTGAACACCTCCAGGCATGGGGACTCCACCACCTCCCTGGGCAGCCTCTGCCAGTCCCTGACCACTCTGGCAGCAAAGAAATTGCTCCTAATAGTAAATTCAATCCTCACTTTCCAAAGGCCACAACCTCTATGGCAAAGTAGACCTCAGTATGGACTAGGTAGGTACAGATGCAGCCCTGCTTGAAACCAGGTCATTCATATGGGCATTTTGGCATGAACCAGTAGGTGCCACATGTGCTCTAGACCCAGGCTTGACCCATTTTAAGCCAAACAATATATAATGTAAGCCACTGGATTCTGTGGCACTGCTGAGGCTACATCTCAAATCCTGGAGTCAGTTTTGGGCCCCTCAGCCCAAAGGAGCTGGAGCAGGTCCAGAGAAGGGCAAGGAAGCTGGGGAAGGGTCTGGAGAAGAGGGCTGGGGAGGAGCAGCTGAGGGAGCTGGGGGTGGTGAGGCTGGAGGAGAGGATGCTGAGGGAGACCTCCTTGCACTCTGCAGCTCCTTGAGAGGAGGCTGGAGCCAGGTGGGGGTTGGGCTCTGCTCCTTAGGATCACTTAATAGAAGGAGAGGAAATGGCCTGAAATTGTGCCAGGGGAGGCTTAGGCTGGAGGTGAGGAAAAATTTGGTTGCTGCCAGAGTGGTCAGGGATTGGCAGAGGCTGCCCAGGGAGGTGGTGGAGTCCCCATGCACGAAGGTGTTCAGGAAACCTGTGGCCATGGCTCTTGGGGCCAGGGTTTGGTGGCCATGGTGGTATTTTATGGGTTGGACTGGGTGATCTTGGAGGTCATTTGCAACCAGAATCACTCTGTGATTCTACCTTGATATTGCAATTTGAATACAAGTCTAGAAAACCCTCAGAGGAGAAGCAGGGTCAGAAGGAGGACTCCTGGTGCAGTAAGTGGCAGTCCCCATGCCTGGAGGTGTTCAGGAAACCTGTGGCCATGGCTCTTGGGGCCAGGGTTTGGTGGCCATGGTGGTATTTTATGGGTTGGACTGGATGATCTTGGAGGTCATTTGCAACCAGAATCACTCTGTGATTCTACCTTGATATTGCAATTTGAATGCAAGTCTAGAAAACCCTCAGAGGAGAAGCAGGGTCAGAAGGAGGACTCCTGTTGCAGTAAGTGGCAAGAGAGATCACCAGCAAGAAGGAACTGAGGGAAGGGGGAAAGCAGAGTGTTTTTCATCCTGAAGCCTTCCTGTTCCCCAAAGTCCACACCCTAGTGTGCCTTTTGTGAGCTCCCCTCCTCACATCTCCTGTCCTTAATCCCTGGGTGGGTATTAGAGCAGCTATCAGTTCTCAGCTCCAGGGATATCTGTGGTTTACACAGAGAGACAGGAAGAAGAAGAATTGCAAAGGAAGGAGGAAGAGTGACAAAGAAAGAAGAAGAAGAAGTGTGTGAACAGTGGGTGAGTCGAAGCTGCAGATAGCTGGGCTCCTTATCACTTGGTAATGCAAGCCTGCAACACCCCAGCAAGTCTGCGTGGTGCCAGGCTGACTCACTTCAGCACCTTGTCGTTTGTCAGCAGTCACGACTGAGGAGTTTTTAATTCCACTTAGAGGACAGGAAAAGCCTTGAGGAGGAACTGCAGAGGTGAGCAGCACAACCTGCCCTCCACCACCTGGAGCCTGGGGGTGGGGAATGGATCCAAGCTACAGGAGGGTAGAGTTAGGGCAGACATTAGGAAGAAGTTCTTCCCCAGGAGGGTGGTGAGAGACTGGCACAGGTTGCCCAGGGAGGTGGTGGAAGCCTCAGCCCTGGAGGTTTTTAAGGCCAAACCAACACAGAATCTTGGAGCTGTTTGGGTTGGGAAAGACCTCTCAGATCATCCAGTCCAACCAGCAACCCAACCACACCATGGCCACCAAACCCTGGCCCCAAGTGCCATGGCCACAGGGTTCTGGAACACTTCCAGGCATGGGGAGTCCACCACCTCCCTGGGCAGCCTCTGCCAATCCCTGACCACTCTGGCAGCAACCAAATTGTTCCTCACCTCCAGCCTAAGCCTCCCCTGGCACAATTTCAGGCCATTACCTCTCCTATCACCTGAGACTAGGGAGCAGAACCCAACCCCCACCTCACTGCAACCTCCTCTCAGGGAGCTGCAGAGAGCAAGGAGGTCTCCCTCAGCCTCCTCTTCTCCAGCCTCAACACCCTCAGCTGCTCCTCCCCAGCCCTCTTCTCCAGACCCTTCCCCAGCTTTGCTGCCCTTCTCTGGTCCTCCACCAGCCCCTCAATGTCCTTCTTGGAGTGAGAGGCCCAAAACTGAACTCTTGCAGCAAAGAAACTGTTCCTACTCTCCAGCCTAACCTTCCCCTGGCACAAATGTAGACAGGGAGATGGGAACACAGGAAAGGGGACAGGATTTGCACAATGTGGGGGCAGCTGCTGGAGAGAAGCAGGAAAGAATATAGCAATGCTTAGTTTCCTTCAGACACCCAAAGCCATTGCCTTGAAAAGCCTTGTGGGGAGGGTAAGTGGATGCTCAGGGAATATACAAGACCCTAAAGGCACTGAGGAGGGCAATGGCTGCTCTGCCAAGCCATCTAAAGGACAAAGAGTCTCTCTTTTCCCATAGAATCATCAAATGAAGTTGGTTTAAAGATCATCTAGTCCAAGCAGGGGCATCCCAGGCTGGGAATGTAGTTCCCAATCTCTGATTTTCCCACACCTGACTGCTCAACACTTCTCTAAACCCACTGGGCAAAGACCACCTCTGCAAGAAAGGCTTCCTGTTGTGCTCTCCCTCCTGGAATTTCTCACCTCACAGTATCACCAAGGGTGGAAGAGACCTCAAAGATCACCAAGTCCAACCTGGCACCACAGACCTCAGGACTAAAGCATGGCACCAAGTGCCACATCCAATCCCCTCTGGAACACCTCCAGGGGTGGGGACTCCACCACCTCCCTGGGCAGCACATCCCAATGGTGAATGACTCTCTCAGTGAAGAACTTTCTCCTCACCTTGAGGCGAAGCTTCCCCTGGCACAGCTTGAGACTGTGTCCTCTTGTTCTGGGGCTGGTTGCTTGGGAGAAGAGAACAACTCCCTCTTGGCTACAACCTCCCTTCAGGGAGTTGCAGAGAGCAAGAAGGTCTCCCCTGAGCCTCCTCTTCCCCAGGCTAAGCAACCCCAGCTCCCTCAGCCTCTCCTCACAGGGCTGTGCTCCAGACCCCTCCCCAGCCTCCTTGCCCTTCTCTGCACACCTTCAAGTCTCTCAATCTCCTTCTTGACCTCAGGAGCCCAGAACTGGACACAGGACTCCAGGGGTGGCCTCAGCAGTGCTGAGCACAGGGCACAAGGACTTCCCTGCTCCTGCTGGCCACACTCTTCCTGCTGCAGGCCAGGATGCCCTTGGCCTTCTTGGCCACCTGGGCACACTGCTGGCTCATGTTTAGTCAGCTGTCAATCACATCCCTCTGGAAGACCAAGAGAGGACCATCTGCTGGTCTGCAGTCTTTGTTTCTGGCTCCCTTTGGTACTTTCACACTCAAGAGATCACTTGTGCCCTGTGCTCAGCGCTGCTGAGGCCACCCCTTGAGTCCTGTGTCCAGTTCTGGGCTCCTCAGCTCAAGAAGGAGATTGAGAGACTTGAAGGTGTCCAGAGAAGGGTTCTATGATTCTATGATTATATGATTTATGATTCCATGATTCCATTATTCCAGGATTCCATTATCCATGATTCCATGGCTCCATGGTTCTATTATTCCATGATTCCATGGTTCAGTGATTCTATGATTCCATGTTTCTATGTTTCCATGATTCCATGATTCTATGCTCCTATGATTCCATGGTCCTATGATTCCATGATTCTGATGACATGATTCCATTATCTATGATTCCATGACTCCATGGTTTTATTATTATATGATTTCATGGTTCTGTGTTTCCATGATTCTATGATTCCATGATTCCATGGTTCTACCTTGACAGGCTGGAGAGGTGGGCACAAGCCAACCTCATGAAGTTCAACAAGACCAAGGGCAGGGTCCTGCATCTGGGTGGAGGCAACCCCAGGCACAAATGCAGGCTGGGCAGGGACTGGCTGGATAGCAGCCCTGAGGAGAGAGCCTTGGAGGTGCTGGTGGACAAAAAGCTCACCAGGAGCTCTCAGTCTGCACTTGCAGCCCAGAAAGCCAAGCAGATCCTGGGCTGCATCAGGAGAAGTGTGGCCAGCAGGTCGAGGGAGGTGATCCTCCCCCTCTGCTCAGCTCTGGGGAGACCCCACCTGGAGTCCTGTGTCCAGTTCTGGAGCCCCTATGACAAGAGGGATGTGGAGGTGATGGAAGGTGTCCAGAGCAGGGCCACAAGGATGAGCAGAGGGCTGGAGCTACTCTGCTGTGAGGACAGACTGAAGGAGTTGGGGCTGTTCAGTCTGGAGAAGAGAAGGCTCCCAGGTGACCTCATTGTGGCCTTCCAGGATCTGCAGGGGGCTACAGGAAGGCTGGGGAGGGACTGCTCAGGATCTCAGGCAGTGCTAGGACTAGGGGGAATGGAATGAAGCTGGAGGTGGGGAGATTGAGGCTAGATGTGAGGAGGAGGTTCTTCACCCTGAGAGTGGTGAAGCCCTGGACTGGGTTGTGCAGGGAGGTGGTTGGGGCACCGTCCCTGGGGGTGTTTAAGGCCAGGCTGGCTGAGGCTGTGGCCAGGCTGATCTAGTGTGGGGTGTCCCTGGCCATGGCAGGGGGGTTGGAACTGGCTGATCCTTGTGGTCCCTTCCAACCCTGAATGAAACTATGACACTATGACACTATGAAACTATGAAACTATGATTCCATGATTCCATGTTAGCATGATTCCATGATTCTATGATTACCTGCTTCTATGTTTCCATGATTCCATGATTCTATAATTCCATGATTCCATGTTTCTGGTTCCATGATTCCATGATTCTATGTTCCCATGATTCCATGGTTCTATAATTCCATGATTCCATGATTTTGGTTCCATGACTCCATGACTCCATGACTCCATGACACAGTCAGGTTCTAGTACCTGTGGAGCCAGTTTGCCTTTCCACAAGAGCTGCCAAGGAATGCTCCTCTGCATTTCCAAGGCTGCTTTAGTCCAAAGCCCTCTGCAGGAGCTGAGCAGTGACCCAGCCTCCCAGCTCTGGGGTTTGGCAGCCTGGGACTCCCTCACACCTCCATAATTGCTGAGAGGACTGCTTGCACCTTGCCAGCTCTTTTACTGTACCCAGCACCTGAAGGGAGGACTACAAGCAAGCCAGGAAGGGGCTTTTGACAAGGGGTGGGAGGGATAGGAACATGGCACTTGGGGCCATGGTTTGGTGGCCATGGTGGTGTTGGGTTGAAGCTTGGACTGGATGACCTCAGAGGGCTTTTCCAAGTCAAACAATTCTGTGATCCTGTGAACTGCTTTTTCCTTTAGCTTTCCATGGTCTCCATCACAAGGAGCCTTCAATCCTACCTAGGTTCCTTAAGGGGGGAAAACAGACAGGAACCATAACCATAGAGCAGAGGAAATCATAGACTGGTTTGGGTTGGAAGAGACCTCTAAAGCTCATCCAGTCCAACCTCTCCACACTCACCAGGGACATCCTCCACTGGAGCAGGCTGCCCAGAGCCCTCTCCAGCCTCACCTTGGATATCTCCAGGGATGGAGCCTCAACCACCTCCCTGGGCAACCTGCTGCAGTGTTTCACCACCCTCCTGGTGCAGAACTTGTTCCTCACATCCAACCTCAACCTGCTCTGCTCCAGGTTGAAGCTATTCCCCCTGGTGCTGTCCCTGCAGGCCTTTGCCAACAGCCTCTCTCCATCCTTCTTGCAAGTGCAACTTCTCCAGTCAGTTCTTCCTTGTAAATTCCTTTGGTCAGCTCTGCAGCCTCAAGAGGAATGAGCATTCCTCTCCCCCACTCAGGTAAGCAGCAATAACTCAGGTATGCAGTGCAGAGAAGCAGATTTGGAACTCCAAGCTCATACACCTTGGGCTTTTTTCCCCCCACCCGGCCTCCACCTATGTTGCAAGCATGCCAAGAGTTAATTTACTACCTCATAAAGCATGAAATCTCTCTCTAACACAAAACTCTGCTTTCTTGCTCCAGCCTCAGCCAGACCAGACAGGTCAGATGTCCCTGCTGATTACACTTGAACTTCACAGCTTTCCCTTACCTCCTCTTGGGCTTCTTTCAACAACAGCTTCTTTGCACAGTTTTCTCTAGTTGAAACTAGCTCTCACCATCTCCTCCCTCCCACCTCCCAAAGGACCCAGATACCTTTCCCCTTTCACCTGCTCTTCTACCAGGCACCCCCTGCCTTCTGCTCCAGCAAGATGGACAGGGAGAGGTGGCTTGAGGCAAAGAGCTGCCCTGAAGCAAAGGAGAAAGGGAGGATTTCAGCATGGCAAACACTGCTGGTGCAGTGCAGTATGCAAAGAGCCAGGCAGGCAGGCAACCTGTGCTGGCTTCTCTGTCCTGAGGCTCTTGGCTCTGTCAGTGTGCTGCTCCAAAATGGATTCATAGCCATGATCCACAACCAGAGTTAGACAGTGGGGTTGTACATTCTGCTTCCTGACTTTTCATGGAATGGGTTGGGTTGGAAGGGATCTTAAAGCTCATCCAGCTCCAACCCCCTGCCATGGGCAGGGACACCTCCCACCAGCACAGCTTGCTCAAAACCTCATCCAGCCTGGCCTGGAACACCTCCAGGGAGGGGGCAGCCACAGCTTCCTTGGGCAACCTGTGTCAGTGTCTCCCTACCCTCACTGGAAAGATTTTCTTCCTAATCTCCAGCCTAAATCTCCTCTCCTTAAGCTTCAATCCATTGCTTCTCATCCTATCACTCCCAGCCCTTATCAAAAGTCCCTCCCTAGCTCTTCTCTAGAACCTTTCAGATCCTGAAATGCTGCTCTAAGCTCTCCCTGCAGCCTGAACAGCCTCAACTCTCCCAGTCTGTCCCCCCTGGGTTCTCAGCCCTCTGATCATCTTTGTGGCCTCCTCTGCACCCTCTCCAACAGTTCCAGGTCCTTATGCTGAGGGCACCAGAACTGGATGCAGTGCTGCAGGTGGGGTCTGAGCAGAGCAGAGCAGAGAGGGAGAATCCTCTCCCTGTGCTGCTGCTCACACTTCTCTCGATGCAGCCCAGGACACAGGAGTTGATTAGGGTTGGTTAGCCCAGAGATTGAAGCAGGCAGATAAGTGCTGGGGGCAAATACCTTGGCATGAAGCATTGCTGTGTTTGTTTGCTTTTCATTTATAGCCTCCAATGTGGCACCTTGGAAACCAAACTCTACTTTTAGCTTCAGCTTCCCAGTGAGGAGCTGAAGGGAACTCGGTTTAGGGTCTGAGCAAGGGACTGAATGTGATTAGGAATGCAAAGCACACTCTGCTTTCTGCTGCTGTGACCTGCAATTAGATCCACTGGGTGATTGCAGAGCATGCTCTTGGCTGCCACAAAATACCTCCTCCCAGGGAGGTCCTGCACACTGGTGGGTCTGGACCAGTTTTGCACTCGTTGCAACATCATGTTTTGGAAAGCTGAGAGTTCATGAACTGCCCTGGTCAAAGCAGGGCAAGCAAGGCATGACCCAGGGGAAGGTGGTTTCCCTGCAGGGAAATCTCTAGCATGAAGAAGAAATGAATGCAGGCAGCCTGGCAGGGGCTGTGAGGCTCTGTCAGGGGATGGGACTGCAGCAAACCACGGTGGCCTCTGCAAATCAGGATGTGCTGGGGGGCCACGAGGAGGAGCAGAGGGCTGGAGCTGCTCTGCTATGACTGAGAGAGTTGGAGTTGTGCAGTCTGGAGAGGAGAAGGCTCTGAGGAGACCTAATTGTGGCCTTCCAGTGTCTGCAGGGGGCTACAAGAAGGCTGGGGAGGGACTTCTGAGGGTGTGAGGGAGGGATAAGTCTGGGGGGGGGGTGGATCCAAGCTAGAGGAGAGTAGAGTTGGATCAGATACTAGGAAGAAGTTGTTCCCCATGAGGGTGGTGAGAGCCTGGCCCAGGCTGCCCAGGGAGGTGGTGGAAGCCTCCTGCCTGGAGGTGTTTGCAGCCAGGCTGGAGGTGGCTGTGAGCAACCTGCTGTGGTGTGAGGTGTCCCTGCCCATGGCAGGGGGTTGGGGCTGGCTGAGCCTTGAGCTCCCTTCCAACCCTGACTGTACTGTGCTTCTAAGTCAGGTATCCCAAAGGTCCAGGAAGAGGCAGATTGTCAGTGAATAACATCTCTGTCCTCCTCTTCCCTTCTGAAAACCCTTTTCCTTTACACTCCTTGGGGCTTCCAGCCCTGACAGTTCTGTGGCTCTGTGTAATGCCAAAGATATTTGTGAGGCTGTGCCAGGGCCCCACACTCCTGCTCTGTACGTGCAGTGCTGGCCCTGGCCTCATGGCCTGCTGTCATGGATTTATTTTGCTGCCTCACTGAGTAAGCAGCCCAGAGGTCTTTGTGCAGCAGCAGTAATCTCTGGGGTTACAAGAAGCCCTGGACTGTGAGTTGGGTGTGCCTTGCTAGCATCCTTGTAAGCATTTCTATTTTCAGTAAGTGTTGACACTGTAGGAACAACAGCAATTGTCTGCAGGTGCTGGCAGAGGAAGATCAGTTTCTGTCTTTCCCTTCCTCCTCTAGTGGAGCTAAAGCTCAGCCAGCAGTGCCATGGTGCCTGCTCAAGAGGTTGCTTCAATTAGAGGCAAGCAGAGTCCCTCAGGGATCAGTCCTGGGCCCAGGCTTGTTCAACATCTCTGTGGGTGCCATGGACAGTGGCACTGAGTGCACCCTCAGCAGGGTTGCTGATGACACCAAGCTGTGTGGTGCAGCAGACAGCTGGAGGGAAGGGATCCATCCAGAGGGAGCTGGACAGGCTGGAGAGCTGGGCACAAGCCAACCTCAGGAGGGTCAACAAGACCAAGGGCAGGGTCCTGCAGCTGGGTGCAGGCAATCCCAGGCACAAATGCAGGCTGGGCAGGGACTGGCTGGAAAGCAGCCCTGAGGAGAGAGCCTTGGGGGTGCTGGGGGAGGAGAAGCTCACCAGGAGCTCTCAGTCTGCACTTGCAGCCCAGAAAGCCAAGCAGAGCCTGGGCTGCAGCAGGAGAAGTGTGGCCAGCAGGGCAAGGGAGGTGATTCTCCCCCTCTGCTCAGCTCTGGGGAGACCCCACCTGGAGTCCTGCCTCCAGTTCTGGAGCCCCTATGGCAAGAGGGATCTGGAGGTGCTGGAAGGTGTCCAGAGCAGGGCCAGGAGGATGAGCAGAGGGCTGGAGCTGCTCTGCTGTGAGCACAGACTGAAGGAGTTGGGGCTGTTCAGTCTGGAGAAGAGAAGGCTCCCAGGTGACCTCATTGTGGCCTTCCAGGATCTGCAGGGGGCTCCAAGAAGGCTGGGGAGGGACTGCTCAGGATCTCAGGCAGTGCTAGGACTGGGGGGAATGGAATGAAGCTGGAGGTGGGGAGATTGAGGCTGGAGGGGAGGAGGAAGTTCTTCCCCATGAGAGTGGTGAAGCCCTGGCATGGGTTGTGCAGGGAGGTGGTTGAGGCCCCAGCCCTGGAGGTGTTTAAGCCCAGGCTGGCTGAGGCTGTGGCCAGGCTGATCTAGTGTGGGGTGTCCCTGCCCATGGCAGGGGGGTTGGAAGTGGCTGATCCTTGTGGTCCCTTCCAACCCTGACTGATTCTATGATACTACTATGATATTATGATACTATGCCACCAGCAAAAGGTGAAGCCAACAATGTCTGCTGCTTTTGTCTCAGAAGGACACTGAAGGTGCTCTCCACCTCATGGGAGTACAAACCTTCACTGGCCTCCTCCAGGCTGTACTGAAATCTCAAAAGCACAACCTCCCTCAAACTGTTGATGGAATCAGAGCATTGATCATCCAGTCCAACATCAACCCAACCCCACCATGGCCACTCAAACAGGTCCCCCAGTGCCAGGGCTGGGGAGCCAAGCAGCCCCTTCCCCCTCCAGTTACTGTTCTCACTTCACTCCCTGGGGCTGGGGGGGAGCAGGGGCACTTCTCCTGCACCCATTGGCCTGTGGACCCTGCCCAGAAAGCTCAGGTACAGCTTGGCCAGCTGGGCAGGGGCAGGAATTGCCTTGGGAGCACTCTCTGTGTGGCATGGAATGAACTCTTAGAATCAGAGAGTTGTTTGGCTTGGCAAAGCCCTCCAAGATCAGGAGAGGTTTAGGTTGGATGGAGGTGGTGGAGTCCCCATCACTGGAGGTGTTCATGAGGAGACTTGCTGGGGTGCTTGGTGCCATGGGTTAGTTGTTTAGGTGGTGTTGGATTGGTTGAAGGGTTGGACAGGATGATCTTGAAGGTCTCTTCCAACCTGGTTTATTCTATATCATCCAGGCCAACATCAACCCAGCACCACCATGGCCACCAAACCCTGGCCCCAAGGGCCATGGCCACAGGGTTCCTGAACACCTCCAGGCATGAGGACTCCACCACCTCCCTGGGCAGCCTGTGCCAATCCCTGACCACTCTGGCAGCAAACAAATTCTTCCTCATCTCCAACCTAAGCCTCCCCTGGCACAAGTCCAGGCCATTTCCTCTCCTTCTATCACCTGATGCTAGGGAGAAGAGCCCAACCCCAAATTCCTCCTCTCTTGCCTCATGTCATAGGATTAAAAGTGTAGGTTCCTGGTTGGTAATGATTTTGAGAGGGGAAGAGGCTAGCATTGGTTAGGCCACCCCTTGATTCCTGTGTCCAGGTCTGGGCCCCTCAGTTTAGAAAAGATTTTGAGGTGCTGGAAGTTGTCCAGAGAAGGGCAACAAAGCTGTGGAGGGGTCTGGAGCACAGCCCTGTGAGAAGAGGCTGAGGGAGCTGGGGTTGCTTAGCCTGGAGGAGAAGAGGCTCAGGGGAGACCTCATTGCCCTCTACCTACCTAAAGGTGGTTGTATCCAGGAAGGGGTTGATCTCTTCTCCCAGGCACCCAGCACCAGAACAAGAGGACACAGTCTCAAGCTGTGCCAGAGGAAGGTTAGGCTGGAGGTGAGCAGAAAGTTCTTCCCAGAGAGAGTTGTTAGCCATTGGGATGTGCTGCCCAGGGAGGTGGTGGAGTCCCCATCCCTGGTGGTGTTCAAGAGGGGATTGGATGTGGCACTTGGAGCCATGGTTTAGTCATGAGGTCTGTGGTGCCAGGTTGGACTTGGTGATCGTCTGAGGTGTCTTCCAACCTTGGTGATACTGTGAGACTGTGATACTGAGAGCTGAGGAGGAACTTCTGACCAGGCCTTGGGGTGACAGGACGAGGGACAATGGCTTTGACCTGGGAGAGGGAAGATTGAGACTACCCCTGCCCATGGTAGGGGGCTGGAACTGGATGATCCTTAAGGTCCCTTCCAACCCAACCCATTCCATGATCCTCTGAGATCCCAGAGTGTAACTCAGCTCTCTCCTTCCTTCCTCCCTTGACTTCCCCCCCACGTTCCTGCAGCTCCCTTCGCTCTCCATGTGTTTGTGCCTCCCTCCTTTGTCCTGTTTTTCAGCTTTCTTGCAATTCTGCTTGTTCCTGACAGACTCTTTCTGACATTTCCCATCTGTGAATCAGCAGCTTCAGTGTGGTGGGGGCACACTGATGTTCCAGGCTCAGTGCCTGCTCCCTCTGGGTGCTGCCGTGTAGGAGGCAGACACTTCAGCGACACAGGCTTCTCTCAGCTGCTTGCCTTCGTTGCCTTCCTGATCCACTGACTTGTTCCAAGTGCACAGAGCCTCCCTGCCTGCCAGCTGGAGCTGAGGAGGATCCTTCTGTGCTGCTGGAGCTTCACCTCTGCTGACTCAGCCAGCACAGCAGGGAGGGACCAGAGAGATGCCACAGCCTGGGGCAGCAGTGGGGCTGGGAGGTGAGAGGATCTCCCAGCCAGGCTGTGCTCTCCCCGCTTCCCTGCTGCTACCACTGCATTCTCCTCACTCAGGGGCAAGCTGGGGGCAGCAGTTTGCATTTAAATGAAGTCATTTTTGCTTGCATAGAAAGAAGAGTTCTCTTTTTTCCCCCCCCCTGCAGTTAAAACAAGGTGACAGCAGCTCTCAGAGCTGAGGCACACCTGTCAGTGTGCTCATCCAGCCCAACCCCTCCACACTCACCAGGGACATCCTCCCCTGGAGCAGGCTGCCCAGAGCCCTCTCCAGCCTCACCTTGGATATCTCCAGGGATGGAGCCTCAACCACCTCCCTGGGCAACCTGCTGCAGTGTTTCACCACCCTCCTGGTGCAGAACTTGTTCCTCACATCCAACCTCAACCTGCTCTGCTCCAGGTTGAAGCTATTCCCCCTGGTGCTGTCCCTGCAGGCCTTTGCCAACAGCCTCTCTCTATCCTCCTTCCAACTGCAACTCCTCCAATCAGTTCTTCCTTGTAAATTCCTTTGGTCAGCTCTGCAGCCTCAAGAGGAATGAGCATTCCTCTCCCCCACTCAGGTAAGCAGCAATAACTCAGGTATGCAGTGCAGAGAAGCAGATCAGTGGGAGCTTCTCCCAAGGCAAGGCTCTGGGCTGTGTCCCCTTTCTGTCCCTGGCACAGACAGCCCAGAAGGGGCAGCTACAGGGCAGGCCTGCAATGTGGTGTTGGCCAGAGTGCTACTGAGACCACCCTGCCTCACCTGTGGCAGGCTTGGGCCAATGCAGCCGGGGAAAAAGAGCTGAGAGAGCCTCTCCAGTACCTGCAAGGGACCCACAAGAAAGGCAGGAAGGGACTTTTCACAAGGGCTTGTAGTGACTGGATGAGAGGGGATGGGTTGAAGGAGGCAGAGGGGAGATTTAAACCTTGAAGATCATCAAGTTCCACCCCCCTGCCATGGGCAGGGACACCTCTCACCAGCACAGGCTGCTCAAGGCCTCATCCAGCCTGGACTTGAACACCTCCAGGCAGGGGACAGCCACAGCCTCCCTGGGCAGCCTGTGCCAGAGTCTCCCCAGCCTCACTGGGAAGAATTTCTTCCTCCCCTCCACTCTCAGTCTCCTCTCTCCCAGCTCAAAGCCATTGTTCCTCAGCCTGGCACTCCCAGCCCTTCTCCAAAGTCCCTCCCCAGCTCTCCTGGAGCCCTTCAGGCCCTGCAAGGCTGCTCTGAGGTCTCCCTGGAGCCTTCTCTTCTCCAGGCTGCACAGCCCCAACTCTCCCAGCCTGGCCCCACAGGGGAGGTTCTGCAGCCCTCTGCTCATGTTCATGGCCTCCTCTGGAGCCTCTCCAGCAGCTCCAGGTCCATGTGCTGGGGACCCCAGAACTGAATGCAGGGCTGCAGGTGGTGGTCTCATGAGGGCAGAGCAGAATCACTTCACTGACTGCCCAGCAGGCCAGGCTCACAGACAGCAGTCAGGTTTTTCTTGTACCTTCTCGGTTGCAGAGCCCCAAAAGTTGTCTGTTTTACAGGAGTGGTGGCTGGAGAAGTATGGAGACTATGAGAGGGCTGGAGGAGTGGAGCAGGGCAGAAGTGAGAGAGAGTGGTTGGAGAGCAGCCAAACAGAAAAGGGCCTGGGGGTAGTGGTTGACAGCCAGCTGAACAGGAGCCTGCAGTGTGCCCAGGGGGCCAAGAAGTCCAAGGGCATCCTGGCCTGCATCAGGCAGAGTGTGGCCAGCAGGAGCAGGGAAGTCCTTGTGCCCTGTGCTCAGCACTGCTGAGGCCACCCCTGGAGTCCTGTGTCCAGTTCTGGGCTCCTCAGGTCAAGAAGGAGATTGAGAGACTTGAAGGTGTGCAGAGAAGGGCAAGGAGGCTGGGGAGGGGTCTGGAGCACAGCCCTGTGAGGAGAGGCTGAGGGAGCTGGGGTTGCTTAGCCTGGAGAAGAGGAGGCTCAGGGGAGACCTTCTTGCTCTCTGCAACTCCCTGAAGGGAGGTTGTAGCCAGCTGGGGGTTGGGCTCTTCTCTCTAGCAACCATCACCAGAACAAGAGGACACAGTCTCAAGCTGTGCCAGGGGAGGTTCAGGTTGGATGTGAGGAAGAAATTCTTCCCAGGATGAGGAATTGGCCACTGGAATGTGCTGCCCAGGGAGGTGGTGGAGTCCCCATCCCTGGAGGAGTTCAAGAGGGGCTTGGATGTGGCACTTGGAGCCATGGTTTAGTTGTCAGGAGGTGTTGGGTGTTAGGTTGGACTTGATGAGCTCTGAGGTCTTTTCCAACCTTATTGATTCTATGATTCTACTCTATGATAAGTGCTGAATGAGTGAAGAATTCAGAGGCTGGGGGGGAAGAAAAGAATTGATGCATTCCCTCCCAGTGTTTTTATTGTCAAGATAATTTTAGGTTGGGACATTTCTTCTGGCTGCCTGCTGAAGTGCCCTTTGCTTTTCCCACTGAGGCTGGGATGAATTTGGGTCAAATAATGATTAAACAAACAGGAAGGTTCCACACCAATGCACAACAGGGTCAGCTACAGACTCTTTGAGGGGGTGAAATCAGGAGTAAAAGAAGCTTGGAAGCAGTGGAGCTGTGTGTGAGGCTTCAAGGTCATGGTGTTGGTGTGTTAGTTGTAAGAAAGTTGTGTCCAGCTCTGGGCTCCTCAGTATAGGAAAGATGTTGAGATGCTGGAAGGTGTCCAGAGAAGGGCAAGGAGGCTGGGGAGGGGTCTGGAGCACAGCCCTGTGAGGAGAGGCTGAGGGAGCTGGGGTTGCTTAGCCTGGAGAAGAGGAGGCTCAGGGGAGACCTCATTGCCCTCTACAGCTACCTGAAAGGTGGTTGGAGCCAGGTGGGGGTTGGTCTCTCTAGCAACCAGCACCAGAACAAGAGGACACCGTCTCAAGCTGTGCCAGGGGAGGCTGAGGCTGGAGGTGAGGAGAAAGTTCTTCCCAGCAAGAGAGATTGGCCATTGGGATGTGCTGCCCAGGGAGGTGGTGCAGTCCCCATCCCTGGAGGTGTTTAAGAGGAGACTTGATGGGGTGCTTGGTGCCATGGTTGAGTTGCTCAGATGGTGCTGGGTGAGAGGTTGGACTGGATGAGCTCTGAGGTCTTTTCCAACTTGGTTAATTCTGTATTCTGTAATGGATTCTTTCTTTGCTTGGTGTCTGAAAGAGGATCAGCTAAGCTGAGCTGTGCAACCTGCTCTGGGTGAGCCTGCTCTGGCAGAGGGGTTGGATTAGGTGATCCCCAGAGGTCTGTCCCAGTCCTCTGTGATTCTGGGAGTGTGACCAGGCCTTAGAGTAGAGTAGAGTAGAGTAGAATAGAATAGAATAGAATAGAATAGAATAGAATAGAATAGAATAGAATAGCATTGGAAAAGACATTTAAGATCATCAGGTCCAACTATGAGCACCATAGAATCAACCAGGTTGGAAAAGACCTCAGAGATCATCAAGTCCAACCTCTCACCCAGCACCATCTGAGCAACTAAACCATGGTTCCAAGTGCTTCATCCAGGCTCTTCCTGAACACCTCCAGGCACAGGGACTCCACCACCTCCCTGGGCAGCACATCCCAATGGCCAATTCCTCTTGCTGGGAAGAACTTTCTCCTCACCTCCAGCTCAAACCTCCCCTGGCACAGCTTGAGACTGTGGCCTCTTGTTCTGGTGCTGGGTGCCTGGCAGAAGAGCCCAACCCCCACCTGGCTTCAACCTCCCTTCAGGGAGTTGCAGAGAGCAAGAAGGTCTCCCCTGAGCCTCCTCTTCTCCAGGCTAAGCAACCCCAGCTCCCTCAGCCTCTCCTCATAGGACTTGTTCTCAAGGCCACTCCCCAACCTTGTTGCCCTTCCTCTTTTTCTCTCGTTCCACTTAATTAGAACCATAGAATCAATAAGGTTGGAAAAGACCTCACAGATCATCAAGTCCAACCTATTACCTAATACCTAACACCTCATGATAACTAAACCATGGCTCCAAGTGCCACATCCAATCCCCTCTTGAACACCTCCAGGGATGGGGACTCCACCACCTCCCTGGGCAGCACATCCCAAGGGCCAATC
Source organism: Melanerpes formicivorus (assembly GCF_026170545.1). Taxonomy (NCBI): domain Eukaryota; kingdom Metazoa; phylum Chordata; class Aves; order Piciformes; family Picidae; genus Melanerpes; species Melanerpes formicivorus. The sequence continues at coordinate 148,078 of NW_027142519.1, read as the reverse complement.
TCTCTTGCTGGGAAGAACTTTCTCCTCACCTCCTGCCTGAACCTCCCCTGGCACAGCTTGAGACTGTGTCCTCTTGTTCTGGTGCCTGGGAGAAGAGCCCAATCCCATCTGGCTCCAACCTCCCTTCAGGTAGTTAAGGAGTTAAGCACTTCCCCACAGAACTGGAGGCTGCATTTGCTCCTTGCCCTTCCCTGTGACATTTGCTCCTCTTGCTGCCTTCTTGCTGGCAACTGGGAGTGGGAGTTGGGCTCCTGCTGCCTCCTTCTAGAGAGTTCTGTGTTCAGCCTGGAGACTTCCATACAATTCATACATCTGCATGCAGTTCATACAATTGTTTGGGATAGAAAAGGCCTCTATGATCCTCCTGTCCAGCCAGCAGCTCAGTTTAACAGCAATCATGGAATCAGGGGATTGTTTGGATTGGGAATGGCCTCTAAAATCACCCAGTCCAACCATCAACCCAACCCCACCATGGCCACCAAAGCAGGGCCCCAAGAGCCATGGCCACAGGTTTCCTGAACACCTCCAGGCATGGGGACTGCCACTTATTGCACCAGGAGTCCTCCTTCTGACCCTGCTTCTCCTCTGAGGGTTTTCTAGACTTGTATTCAAATCACAGAGTGATTCTGGTTGCAAATGACCTCCAAGATCACCCAGTCCAACCCATAAAATACCACCATGGCCACCAAACCCTGGCCCCAAGTGCCATGGCCACAGGTTTCCTGAACACCTCCAGGCATGGGGACTGCCACTTATTGCACCAGGAGTCCTCCTTCTGACCCTGCTTCTCCTCTAAGGGTTTTCTAGACTTGTATTCAAAGTACAATATCAAGAGAGAATCACAGAGTGATTCTGGTTGCAAATGACCTCCAAGATCACCCAGTCCAACCCATAAAATACCACCATGGCCACCAAACCCTGGCCCCAAGTGCCATGGCCACAGGGTTCCTGAACACCCCCAGGCATGGGGACTCCACCACCTCCCTGGGCAGCCTGTGCCAGTCCCTGACCACTCTTGCAGTGAACAATTTGTTCCTCATCTCCAACCTACCCCTCCCCTGGCACCATGTCAGGCCATTTCCCCTCCTTCTATCACCTGATGCTAGGGTGTACAGGCTGACCCCTGCCTCAGAGGCAGTGTGGGAATGCAGTGAGCAGAGTCATGCAAACAATAAGGAAGGAGAGGAAGATGGACAGAGGGAGGAATGCAAAGGTGTGCTGGATGGGTGGACTGCAGGAGCCAGCTCAGCAGTGTCTCAGAGGCTGTGGCCACATGAAAAATGGAATGCATTGAGTGAGAGAGCAGATAAGATCCACAAGACAGAGCTCAGGGAATTCCCCCAAAGCTGAAAGTCCAATAGCCTGGAGAAATTCCCTGTGCTGGGGGAACAAGAGGTGCCAGAGAGTCAGGGGTGGGGAAGGCTTAAAGCTCCCTTAGCACACACAGCAGTGCTGTGCATTGGGTTGATGTCCCCATCCCTGGAGGTGGTCAAGAGGGGCTTGGATGTGGCATTGGAGCCATGGTTTAGTTGTCAGGAGGTGTTGGGTGACAGCTTGGACTTGGTGATCTCTGAGGTCTCTTCCAACCTTATTGATTCTGTGATTCTCTGATATTCCACTTGGTTCTGCCACCTTCCTCAGGGAGGGCTGGGAGGAAGACTCAGCCATGCAGGAGCACTGCAGTTATGTGACAGGAGGGACAAAACATACAAGCAGCTATTTTTAACCTAAAAGATGCCTCCCATGACAGCTCCTGGAGACTTCTCTTCTCTTAAAGACCTCATTCACCAAGCTGTGTGGAGCAGCAGACAGCTGGAGGGAAGGGATCCATCCAGAGGGAGCTGGACAGGCTGCAGAGCTGGGCACAAGCCAACCTCAGGAGGGTCAACAAGACCAAGGGCAGGGTCCTGCAGCTGGGTGCAGGCAATCCCAGGCACAAATCCAGGCTGAGCAGGGACTGGCTGGAAAGCAGCCCTGAGGAGAGAGCCTTGGGGGTGCTGGGGGAGGAGAAGCTCACCAGGAGCTCTCAGTCTGCACTTGCAGCCCAGAAAGCCAAGCAGAGCCTGGGCTGCAGCAGGAGAAGTGTGGCCAGCAGGGCAAGGGAGGTGATTCTCCCCCTCTGCTCAGCTCTGGGGAGACCCCACCTGGAGTCCTGCCTCCAGTTCTGGAGCCCCTATGACAAGAGGGATCTGGAGGGGCTGGAAGGTGTCCAGAGCAGGGCCAGGAGGATGAGCAGAGGGCTGGAGCTGCTCTGCTGTGAGGACAGACTGAAGGAGTTGGGGCTGTTCAGTCTGGAGAGGAGAAGGCTCCCAGGTGACCTCATTGTGGCCTTCCAGGATCTGCAGGGGGCTCCAAGAAGGCTGGGGAGGGACTGCTCAGGATCTCAGGCAGTGCTAGGACTAGGGGGAATGGAATGAAGCTGGAGGTGAGGAGATTGAGGCTGGAGAGGAGGAGGAAGTTCTTCCCCAGGAGAGTGGTGAAGCCCTGGAATGGGTTGTGCAGGGAGGTGGTTGAGGCCCCAGCCCTGGAGGTGTTTGCAGCCAGGCTGGCTGAGGCTGTGGCCAGGCTGATGTAGTGTGGGGTGTCCCTGCCCATGGCAGGGGGGTTGGGACTGGCTGAGCCTTGTGGTCCCTTCCATCCCTGACTGATTCTATGATACTATACTCATTGCTCTCCATAACTCCCTGACAGGAGGCTGCAGTGAGCTGGGGTTGGTCTGTTCTCCCTACTAGTAGGTAAGGGAGCTGGGGGTGTTTAGAGTGGAGAAGAGGAGGCTGAGGGAGACCTCATTGCTCTCTACAGCTCCCTGCAAGGATCCTGAAGCCAGATGGGGGTTGGGCTCTTTCCTTAAGTAACTAATAACAGGACAAGAGGAAATGGTCTCAAGCTATGGCAGCAGAGGTTTGGCTTGGAGAGGAGGAAGAATTTCTTTGCTGCAAGAGTGGTCAGGGACTGGAACAGGCTGCCCAGGGAGGTGGTGACTGATAGTAAAGAGAGAGCTTCTGGAACAGGACTCCTCCAAGACTTGGACAAACAACCAGATGTAAAGCTGGCAGCTGGCTCCATTCATCAGCTGGCAAGGAAGGAAAACACCAACCTGTGCTAAGAGTCCAAACAAGCTCAGCTCCAGTTCTCCACCAAGGTGTGAAAGACTCCCAAAGCACAAACATTGATGGGTTTACCCCCAGCCATTTACCAGCAGAGCTGGAGAAAGCTGCTGCTGCCATCAGCTTCCCTATTGACCTGTGCAGCTCCTTCCTCCTGGGAGGGCAGGAGGACAATGCTGCGGGCTTGCTCTTTCATTTCAGGGCAGCTGTGCTGGGAAATGTCTAAGGCTTCCTCTGGCTTAACTCTCTCTACTCCTTTGCCATGCTGGGAGCAGCACAACCCTGCCCAGACCCAGTCCTCTCCCTTTGATGTGGCTGAAAGGGTTTTGGGTTTAGATTCCCAGGGGGCTCAGGCCAGCTCTGCCAGAGCAGGCTTCAGCTGCTCTGGATTCCCATCTGGAATAGCTGGGGATGAGTTGCTTTGGAGAAGAGCTTCATTGAGGGACTGGAGTGTGGCCAGAGAAGGGCAACAAAGCTCAAAGTGAGCTGCAGGAACACAGGGGAAAAGTCAAGGAAGGAAGGAGAGAGCTGAGTTACACTCTGGAGTCTCAGGGGATCATGGAATGGGTTGGGTTGGAAGGGACCTTAAGGATCATCCAGTTCCAGCCCCCTCCCATGGGCAGGGGTAGTCTCAATCTTCCCTCTCCCAGCTCAAAGCCATTGTCCCTCGTCCTGTCACCCCAAGTCCTGGTCAGAAGTTCCTCCTCAGCTCTCCTGGAGCAACCCCAGCTCCCTCAGCCTCTCCTCCCAGGGCTGTGCTCCAGACCCCTCCCCAGCCTCCTTGCCCTTCTCTGGACACCTTCAACTGTCTCGATGTCCTTCCTAAACTGAGTGGACCAGAACTGGACACAGGACTCAAGGGGTGGCCTAACCAATGCAGAGTACAGGGCACAAGGACTTCCCTGCTCCTGCTGGCCACACAGCTCTCCTGAAGCCCCCCTCGATGACCTTTTCACAGAGTCATAGAATGGTTTGGGTTGGAAGGGACCTGGAGGATCATCCAGTGTCACCCCCCCTGCTCTGAGCAGGGACACCTCCCACTGGGCCAGGTTACTCCAAAGCATTTGCTGCTGTTCCACCACCTTTACCCTGAGACCCCACCTCTGCTCCACTCAAACCAGCCTCAGTCTCAACAGTTCCTTCCTCACCTCCAGCCTCAGCCTCCTCTCTCCCAGCTCAAAGCCATTGTTCCTCAGCCTGGCACTCCCAGCCCTTCTCCAAAGTCCCTCCCCAGCTCTTCTGCAGCCCCTTTCAGGTACTGTGAGGCTGCCCTGAGGTCTCCCTGCAGCCTTCTCTTCTGCAGGCTGTACAGCCCTAGTAATGTCCTACCAGTCAATGAACTGGTTTGGATGGAAGAACCTACAGTGTGGAGGTGTGGGAGCTCTGATCAGCTCTTCATTACTGCAGTGCTGCTGGCTGCACTCTCTGGGTGTGCATTAGAGCTAACAGTGCTCAGCAGCAGCTTTCTTGCAGGCCCCCTTCAGGTACCCAACCAGTTCAAGTTAGAGCCGTTCAGCTTGGTGCCAGTCAAGCCTCAAGATGCTAAGATACCTTCCTTCCACCACCACTGTGCAAGAGCTGAAGCTCCCAGCTGTGGCAGCTCTGCATTTTCCCTTCTGCTCAAACAAACTCGATTCTGGCAGCAGCAGAAGGGCCACAGAGCCTCTAAATCCAGGCTGTAGCCCTGGCAGTGAAAGCTCTGCCCAGAGCACATGCCCTTCCCTGCAAAGCAGGTGTGCAGCCCTCCTGTAGGATCCTCTTCCCCTCTCAAAATCATTACCAACCAGGAACCTACACTTTTAATCCCACAACATGAGGCAAGAGAGGAGGAATTTGGGGTTGGGCTCTTCTCCCTAGCATCAGGTGACAGAAGGAGAGGAAATGGCCTGGACTTGTGCCAGGGGAGGCTTAGGTTGGAGCTGAGGAAGAATTTGTTTGCTGCCAGAGTGGTCAGGGACTGGCAGAGGCTGCCCAGGGAGGTGGTGGAGTCCCCATGCCTGGAGGTGTTCAGGAACCCTGTAGCCATGGCACTTGGGGCCAGGGTTTGGTGGCCATGGTGGGGTTGGGTTGATGTTGGCCTGGATGATATAGAATAAACCAGGTTGGAAGAGACCTTCAAGATCATCCTGTCCAACCCTTCAACCAATCCAACACCACCTAAACAGCTAACCCATGGCACCAAGCACCCCAGCAAGTCTCCTCCTGAACACCTCCAGAGATGGTGACTCCACCACCTCCATCCAACCTAAACCTCTCCTGATCTTGGAGGGCTTTGCCAAGCCAAACAACTCTCTGATTCTAAGAGTTCATTCCATCCCACACAGAGAGTGCTCCCAAGGCAATTCCTGCCCCTGCCCAGCTGGCCAAGCTGTACCTGAGCTTTCTGGGCAGGGTCCACAGGCCAATGGGTGCAGGAGAAGTGTCCCTGCTCCCCCTCAGCCCCAGGGAGTGAAGTGAGAACAGTAACCCAAGGGGGAAGGGGCTGCTTGGCTTCCCAGCCCTGGCACTGGGGGACCTGTTTGAGTGGCCATGGTGGGGTTGGGTTGATGTTGGACTGGATGATCTTGGAGGGCTTTGCCAAGCCAAACAACTCTCTGATTCTAAGAGTTCATTCCATCCCACACAGAGAGTGCTCCCAAGGCAATTCCTGCCCCTGCCCAGCTGGCCAAGCTGTACCTGAGCTTTCTGGGCAGGGTCCTCAGCAGGGCAGGCCAGTGGGTGCAGGAATCATAGAATCATAGAATCAGTAAGGTTGGAAAAGACCTCAGAGATCATCAAGCCCAACCTAAGTGCCCCTGCTCCCCCTCAGCACCAGGGAGTGAAGTGAGAACAGTAACCCAAGGGGGAAGGGGCTGCTTGGCTCCCCAGCCATGGCACTGGGGGACCTGTTGTAGTGGCCATGGTGGGGTTGGGTTGATGTTGGCCTGGATGAGCTTGGAGGGCTTTGCCAAACCAAACAACTCTCTGATTCTAAGAGTTCATTCCATCCCACACAGAGAGTGCTCCCAAGGCAATTCCTGCCCCTGCCCAGCTGGCCAAGCTGTACCTGAGCTTTCTGGGCAGGGTGCACAGCAGGGCAGGCCAGTGGGTGCAGGAATCATAGAATCAGTAAGGTTGGAAAAGACCTCAGAGATCATCAAGCCCAACCTAAGTGCCTCTGCTCCCCCTCAGCCCCAGGGAGTGAAGTGAGAACAGTAACCCAAGGGGGAAGGGGCTGCTTGGCTCCCCAGCCTCCTCCTGACATTGCAGCTGGATCCAGCCTGCTTGCTGCTGAGTTTCCACTCTTCCACAAGGTGAAATTCTCCTTGAGGCCAGGATCTACACCAGCCAGTCTCAAATTTCCTCTCAGCCCAGGAGGGGAATGTCTGGGGAAGGAAGAGAAGCAAAACAAAAAACCCCAACAACAACCACCCACCCCAAATCCTCAGCCATGAGCTAATGAAAACCTGGGGGGAGTGATCCTGCTTGGGTGAATATTTCCCTCCTGAGCTCAGCTAAGGGTTTGGGACCTGCAGTTTGCTGAGAGAGGGTGGAGAAGCCAAGGTAAGCAGAGGGTTTATAACACTACAAAGTCTCCCTTGTTCTAGGTTACTGCTGACCTACAAAGCACAGGTACAGGCACTGCAGGAAACCTCCTTGGGGTGGTAAATCATTGATGGGGGACACTTGCTGAGGGCCTCAGCGTGGGTCAAACGAGATTTACATCTTGCACTTCAAGTCATTTCTCCAGGAGAGAGTTGAAGGACTCCTCACCTCCTGTCCAACAGGGCCTTTGCTAGCAGAGAGGAAAGTTAACCCTGAGGTGGACTTGGAGACCTTAGAAACCTCTGCATGGATTCAGAGAGTGGCTTGGGTTGAAAGGGACCTCAAAGATCATCCAGTTCCAACAGCTCTGCCAGGAGCAGAGGCACCTTCCACTAGAGCAAGTTGTTTCAAAGCTCTTCTACTGCCTTTCCCCTGAGGTCGCTCTTCTCCCTCACTCAAACCACCCTCACTCTAAAGGATTTCTTCCTCATCTCCACTCTCAGTCTAAAAAATTTCTTCCTCATCTCCACTCTCAGTCTCCCCTTGAAGGAGACTGAAGGAGGCAGAGGGGAGATTTAAACCTCAAAGCTCATCTAGTTCCAGCCCCCCGCCATGGGCAGGGACACCTCACTGCACATCCTGCCTCCCACACCACGACAGCATCACACAATGGGTTGGGTTGGAAGGGACCTTAAAGACCATCCAGCTCCAGCCCCCTGCCATGGGCAGGGACACCTCCCACCAGCACAGCTTGCTCAAGGCCTCATCCTGGCCCTGAGCACCTCCAGGCAGGGGACAGCCACAGCCTCCCTGGGCAGCCTGTGCCAGAGTCTCCCCAGCCTCACTGGAAAGAATTTCTTCCTCCCCTCCACTCTCAGTCTCCTCTCTCCCAGCTCAAAGCCATTGTTCCTCAGCCTGGCACTCCCAACCCTTGTCAAAACTCCCTTCCCAACTCTCCTGGATCCATTTCAGGTGCTGAAAGGCTGCCCTGAGGTCTCCCTGGAGCCTTCTCTTCTCCAGGCTCAACAGCCCCAACTCTCCCAACCTAGCCCCACAGCAGCAGTTCTGCAGCCCTTTGATCATCTTTGTGGCCTCCTCTGGCTCCAAGTCCTTCTTGTGCTGGGGGCCCCAGAGCTGGAGGCAGTGCTGCAGGTGGGGGCTGAGCAGAGCAGAGCAGAGGGGCAGAATCCCCTCCCTGTGCTGCTGCTCTCCCTGCTCTGGCTGCAGCTCAGCTCATGGTTGGACTTTCGAGTGCACCACACACTGAAGTCATTGACCATTCACTTCCCATCTCTCCTCAGAGATCACAAATATCACAGTCCTGTGACTCTCTGACAAGACCAGAGTATCCCCACAGGTCCTGACCTCTTTTAGGGCAGAACAGATCCAAACTGCATCTCAGTGGAGTCAATCCAACAGCACAGCAGCACAGGCAGGAGGAGAGCCTCACAGCTTTTGGTAGTTCCAGGTTCTAACTCCTGCAGCAGGGCTGTAATGTAAATCCAAACCACCAACATCCACTGTTCTCCTCTAATCTGTCCCCTGGTATCACTTGGGAGCACACTCATTGCCTGGCCCTTCTCCAAGCAGCTCTCAGCCCAGAATCTCCATGCAGGGCTGTGGCAATTCACCCTGCTTGCCTCCTGGCCCTGCAGCACAGCTGGGTGCTTCAAGCTGCCTTTGAGAGCACTGCTCCTGCCCCCTGCCAAAAAGAGATTGCCCCCACCAGCCACCCTCACAACAGGGCTCTGGACTTCCTTCTGGACCACAACCCAGATAGCAGCCTGGGCCTCCAAGGACAGAATGCCAACCTGGCACAATGACCACCAGCAGGGGCTGGTAAGAGCTGGGGCAGCTGCAAACCACCAGCAGGGGCTGGTAAGAGCTGGGGCAGCTGCAAACCACCAGCAGGGGCTGGTAAGAGCTGGGGCAGCTGCAAACCACCAGCAGGGGTTGGTAAGAGCTGGGGCAGCTGCAGACCACCAGCAGGGGCTGGTAAGAGCTGGGGCAGCTGCAGACCACCAGCAGGGGTTGGTAAGAGCTGGGGCAGCTGCAGACCACCAGCAGGGTTCAGTAAGAGCTGGGGCAGCTGCAAACCACCAGCAGGGGTTGGTAAGAGCTGGGGCAGCTGTAAACCACCAGCAGGGGTTGGTAAGAGCTGGGGCAGCTGCAGACCACCAGCAGGGTTCAGTAAGAGCTGGGGCAGCTGCAAAGCACCAGCAGGGGTTGGTAAGAGCTGGGGCAGCTGCAAAGCACCAGCAGGGTTCAGTAAGAGCTGGGGCAGCTGCAAAGCACCAGCAGGGGTTGGTAAGAGCTGGGGCAGCTGCAAAGCACCAGCAGGGGTTGGTAAGAGCTCAGGCAGCTGCAAACCACCAGCAGGGGTTGGTAAGAGCTGGGGCAGCTGCAAAGCACCAGCAGGGGTTGGTAAAAGCTGGGGCAGCTGCAAACCACCAGCAGGGGTTCAGTAAGAGCTGGGGCAGCTGCAAAGCACCAGCAGGGTTCAGTAAGAGCTGGGGTAGCTGCAAAGCACCAGCAGGGGTTGGTAAGAGCTGGGGTAGCTGCAAACCACCAGCAGGGGTTCAGTAAGAGCTGGGGCAGCTGCAAACCACCAGCAGGGGTTGGGAAGAGCTGGGGCAGCTGCAAACCACCAGCAGGCTTCAGTAAGAGCTGGGGCAGCTGCAAACCACCAGCAGGGTTCAGGAAGAGCTGGGGCAGCTGCAAACCACCAGCAGGCTTCAGTAAGAGCTGGGGCAGCTGCAGACCAACAGCAGGGGTTGGTAAGAGCTGGGGCAGCTGCAAACCACCAGCAGGGGTTGGGAAGAGCTGGGGCAGCTGCAAACCACCAGCAGGGGTTGGTAAGAGCTGGGGCAGCTGCAAACCACCAGCAGGGGTTGGTAAGAGCTGGGGCAGCTGCAAAGCACCAGCAAGGGTTCAGTAAGAGCTGGGGCAGCTGCAAACCACCAGCAGGGGTTGGTAAGAGCTGGGGCAGCTGCAAAGCACCAGCAAGGGTTCAGTAAGAGCTGGGGCAGCTGCAAAGCACCATCAGGGGTTGGTAAGAGCTGGGGCAGCTGCAAACCACCATCAGGGGTTGGTAAGAGCTGGGGCAGCTGCAAAGCACCAGCAGGGGTTGGTAAGAGCTGGGGCAGCTGCAAAGCACCAGCAGGAATCAGTAAGAGCTGGGGCAGCTGCAAACCACCAGCAGGGGTTGGTAAGAGCTGGGGCAGCTGCAGACCAACAGCAGGGGTTCAGTAAGAGCTGGGGCAGCTGCAAACCACCAGCAGCTTTTTCCCCACCCCCCCTCCATGTTCTTCACTTTCTCACTGTTTGGCTTGGCCAATCTGCTCTCAGACCTAAGCTCATTAGTGGCTTTTCTGCCAACAAAAACACCCCAGGTGTACCCTTGGTGGGGTTTATTGGAACCACCAACTCCTGGAGCTGTTTGCTTTGTGGCTCAGCGCTGGAGGAGTGATGGGCTGCAGCAGATTTCTCACAGGGAACACTGGCTGCTATTTTGGGCTTTGGCTTGTCAGAGCTTGCAGTGGCTAACAGATGGGTGAGGGGGAGGTGGGGAGTTGCTGCCTGTTGCTTTGGGTGTCACAGAACATTAGAGGTTGGAAGGGACCTCAGGAGATCATCCAGACCAAGCCCCCTGCCAGAGCAGCATCACCCAGGGCAGGTCACACAGGAACACATCCAGAGGGGGTTGGAAAGGCTCCAGAGCAGGAGACTCCACAACCTCTCTGGGCAGCCTGCTCCAGGGCTCTGGGACCCTCACAGTGAAGAGGTTCCTCCTCATGCTGAGGTGAAATCTTCTGTGTTCAAGTTCATATCAATTGCTCCTTGGCTTATTGCTGTGCACCATCAGAAAGTGCTTGGCCCCCTCCCCTTGCCCCCAGGCCTCAGCTATTGATAGACATTGATCAGATCCCTCTCAGCCTTCTCCTCTCCAGACTCAACAGCCCCAGGGCTCTCAGTCTCTCTGCACAGGGGAGATGCTCAAGTCCCCTGAGCATCCTCTTGGCTCTCTGTTGAACCCTCTCCAGCAGGTCTCCCAGCAGGGGCTTGGATGTGGCACTTGGAGCCATGGTTTAGCTGTCAGGAGGTGTTGGGTGCCAGGTTGGACTTGATGATCTCTGAGCTCTTTTCCAACCTTATTGATTCTATGATTCTAAGTGCTACATGGCTTAGGACTTGTGCAGATGTCACAGAACAGAGATGCTGCCTGCTGCTGGCCCCCAAGAATGCACTGAAGCATCCCAGAATGAATGACCCCCAGAGGGCAGGTGTTAGACTGAAGGGAGCTGAGGCAGGGCAATACCAGGTGTGCAGGACCAGAGATTTCCTCCTTGACTTTAATAGCTATCATTGAATCATAGAATTGTTTGGGCTAGAAAAGACCTCAGAGATCACAGAGTCCAACCATCAGCCCAACACCACCATGGCCATCAAACCATGTCCCACAGTGCCATGGCCACAGGTTTCTGGCACACCTCCAGGGGTGGGGACTCCATCACCTCCCTGGGCAGCACATCCCAGTGGTCAATTCCTCTTGCTGGGAAAAATGTCTTCCTACCATCCAGCCTGAACCTCCCCTGGCACAGCTTGAGACTGTGTCCTCTTGTTCTGGTGCTGCTTGCCTGGGAGAAGAGACCAACCCCCAGCTGGCTCCAACCTCCCTTCAGGGAGTTGCAGAGAGCAAGAAGGTCTCCCCTGAGCCTCCTCTTCTCCAGGCTAAGCAACCCCAGCTCCCTCAGCCTCTCCTCACAGGGCTGTGCTCCAGACCCCTCCCCAGCCTCCTTGCCCTTCTCTGGACACCTTCAAGTCTCTCAATCTCCTTCTTGACCTGAGGAGCCCAGAGCTGGACACAGGACTCCAGGGGTGGCCTCAGCAGTGCTGAGCACAGGGCACAAGGACTGCTCTGCTCCTGCTGCCCACCCAGGTCTCCCCTGAGCCTCCTCTTCTCCAGGCTAATCTTACAGATTCCACAGCTCCCAGACTCCCTTCTTCCCTCTGACCATGGGACTGTGGAGCTGCTGCCTGATCCTGTTGTAGCACACCAGGACATCCCTTTATTGTTTTACCCCGGGGGAAGGGATCAGTGTTAACAAAAAGCAACCAAATAATCCCCTGGGGAGATCTTCTGGTGGCATTGGAAACCCTTTCAGCAGCTGAAGAGCTGCACCAGGCCAAGGGCTGCAACTGGCACCTGCTTTGTGACCCTGTCTGAGATCATGGAGCAGATTATCCTGGGGGCAATGACTGCACCTGAAGGATGGCCAAGGGCTCAGGCCCAGCCAGCATGGATTTAGGAGGGGCAGGTCCTGCCTCTCCAACCTGATCTCCTTCTATGATCAGCTGATTGCCTGCTGGATGTGGGGCAGGCTGTGGACGTGCTCTGCCTGGACTGCAGCAAGGCCTTTGCCACCATCCCCCTCAGCAAACTCCTGGCCAAGCTGTCAGCCCATGGCTGGGACAGCAGCTCTCTGAGCTGGGTTAGGAACTGGCTGGAGGCTGAGCCCAGAGAGTGGTGGTGAATGGTGCCACAGCCAGCTGGCAGCCAGGCACCAGTGGTGTGCCCCAGGGAGCAGTGCTGGGCCCTGTGCTCTTTAACATCTTCATTGATGATCTGGATGAGGGGATGGAGTCAGTCATCAGCAAAGTTGCAGATGACAGCAAGCTGGGAGCAGATGTTGGTCAGTTAGAGGGCAGAAGGGCTCTGCAGAGGGACCTCAACCGACTGGACAGATGGGCAGAGGCCAACAGGATGGCATTGAACAAGTCCAAGTGCCAGGGGCTGCACTTTGGCTACGGCAATCCCATGCAGAGATACAGGCTGGGGGCAGAGTGGCTGAGAGCTCCCAAACAGAGAGGGACCTGGGGGTGCTGATCGACAGCCACCTGAACATGAGCCAGCAGTGTGCCCAGGTGGCCAGGAGGGCCAATGGCATCCTGGCCTGCATTAGGAATAGTGTGGCCAGCAGGAGCAGGGAAGTCCTTGTGCCCCTGTACTCTGCTTTGGTTAGGCCACCCCTGGAGCCCTGTGTCCAGTTCTGGGCTCCTCAGGTCAAGAAGGACATCGAAACACTTGAAGGTGTCCAGAGAAGGGCAAGGAGGCTGGGGAGAGGCCTTGAGCACAGCCCTGTGAGGAGAGGCTGAGGGAGCTGGGGTTGCTTAGCCTGGAGAAGAGGAGGCTCAGGGGTGACCTCATTGCCCTCTACAACTACCTGAAAGGTGGTTGTAGCCAGGAAGTGGTTGGTCTCTTCTCCCAGGCAAGCAGCACCAGAACAAGAGGACACAGTCTCATGCTGCACCAGGGGAGGTTTAGACTCGAGGTGAGGAGGAAGTTCTTCACCGAGTGAGTTGTTAGGCATTGAGATGTGCTGCCCAGGGAGGTGGTGGAGTCATCGACCCTGGAGGTGTTCAAGAGGGGATTGGATGTGGCACTTGGTGCCATGGTCTGGTCATGGGGTCTGTGTTGATAGGTTGGACTCAATGATCCTCGAGGTCCTTTCCAACCTAAGTGATACTGTGAGACTGTGAGACTGTGATACTGAGATCAAGGTACCAAGAGGGTGTTGCAGCAGGAAGTTCTGCTCTCAGTCATTAGGTTTTACAGCCTTGGGGGTTTTTAAGAGGTGCCCTCCAAGCAGCAAGGTTTACCTCCAAGCTTTTACAAGTTGGTCCCAAGAGTTTATCTCTGCAGCTCCTCGTGGTCCTGCAGACACCCCAGGACTTAGGACAGAGCAGCACTGCTGATGTCACCCAGGAGGGATGGGACAGGGTCCATCAGGTGGAAGCTGAGGCATCTGAGGGGTCATAAAATTATTTATAGAGCCTTGTAAAGCCAAAGGGGAGATAACATGATGAGGAACCTGTTAATTGAACACCTCAGAAACGAAGCTACTGAGTTAAAGATGAACCAGCCTGGGGCTGCAGCTTGCCCTCCAGCCCATGGCCCTGACTCACCACAGCAGCCCTGCTCTCTGCCAGGATCAAGGGCTTCACTTGGCAAGCTTATGAAGGCAGTACCTGGAATGAGAGCAATCCACTGATGAGCTCAGCTCAGCCCAGCCAGGCTGCTCTGCTCTGCTCTGCTCTCCTACAAATGAGCTATTTACTGGTTCAGGCTTTTGGAAGCAACCCAACCAATGGTTTCATCAAAAAGCATAAAGATTCAGGGGTTCCCAGAAGGAGGCCACAAAGCTCAGCCCCTTCCAGCCCCCCTGCCATGGGCAGGGACACCTCCCACCAGCACAGCTTGCTCAAGGCCTCATCCAGCCTGGCCTTCAACACCTCCAGGCAGGGGACAGCCACAGCCTCCCTGGGCAGCCTGTGCCAGAGTCTCCCCAGCCTCACTCTCAACAATTCCTTCCTCATCTCCACTCTCAGTCTCCTCTCTCCCAGCTCAAAGCCATTGTTCCTCAGCCTGGCACTCCCAACCCTTGTCAAAACTCCCTTCCCAACTCTCCTGGATCCATTTCAGGTGCTGGAAGGCTGCCCTGAGGTCTCCCTGGAGCCTTCTCTTCTCCAGGCTCAACAGCCCCAACTCTCCCAATCTAGCCCCACAGCAGCAGTTCTTCCTCATCTCCAGTCTCAATCTCCTCTCTCCCAGCTCAAAGCCATTGTCCCTCATCCTTTGTCCCCTCCCAGCCCTTGTCCAAAGTCCCTCCCCAGCTCTCCTGGAGCCCCTTCAGCTCCTGGCAGGCAGCTCTGAGGTCTCCCTGGAGCCTTCTCCTCTGCAGGCTGCACAGCCCCAGCTCCCTCAGCCTGTGCTCACAGCAGAGCTGCTGCAGCCCTTGGAGCATCTTTGTGGCCTCCTCTGGACTCCCTCCAGCAGCTCTGTGTCCTCCTCCTGCTGGGGACAGCAGAGCTGGAGGCAGGATGGGAGGTGAGGTCTGAGCAGAGCAGAGCCAAGGGGCAGAATCCCCTCTGCTGCCCTGCTGCCCACCCTGCTGTGGCTGCAGCCCAGCACCCAGCTGCCTCTGGGCTGCCTGAGGGCACTGCTGGCTCCTGGGGAGCTTCTTATCAACCTACACCCCAAGTCTCATTCTTCAGAGCTGCTCTCAACCCACTCTGCACTCAGGCTCCTTTCCTTCCCACAGCCACAGCAGCATTTGGTGCTCTCCAAGAGAGGCTGAACTTTACACTCAAGGTTGAAAAGGACCTTTCCACTTTCTGTTGAGAAGTCAAAGCACCACAAGGAAAACCAACAGCCCTGTGACCCTTCTCCAAATGCCAAGAGGTGACCCTGCACTCCATCACTCTCAGCAGGCTCAGGGGAACAGCTCCCATCCAAGGGGAGGGGATTTCACAGCTCCTCCAGGCAGTGCTGGACTCTCAGAAGGCTCCACAGACCTCTAGGGGAGTGGAAAAAAAGGCAGCAAGCTCTCAACAGCAAACACTTCAGCAGCAGAACAAAGCCAAGGCTTGCACCACTTCTCCTTTTATTTGTTCTTGCCTTGCTAAGGATCTCTTAACACAGCTTGAGAAGAAAGAGTGTGAGAAAGCCTCAGCTTTCCATTGATGGTCTCTGGGGTGTGGAGGGGGAGAAAAAACCAAACACAACAAAACCACCTGAAATGCTTTGAAACTCAGAAGTGTTTACCCATAGCTGATGGGGAAATTGCAAAGAGAACCAGAATGGGGGGGAGAGGAAGGGGGGGAAGAAGAGAGGGAGAAGAAGGAGGAAGGGGGAGAAGAGAGGAAGAAGTAGGAGGAAGGAGGGAAAGAAGAGAGGGAGAAGTAGGAAGAAGGGGGGAGAAGAAGAGAAGGAGAAGTAGGACAAGGGGGGGGAGAAGAGAGGGAGAAGTAGGAGGAGTGGGAGGGAAGAAGAGAGGGAGAAGTAGGAGGAAGGGGAAGGAAGAAGAGAGGGAGAAGTAGGACAAAGGGGGGGGAGAAGAGAGGGAGAAGTAGGAGGAAGGGGGGGGAGAAGAGAGGGAGAAGTAGGAGGAGTGGTAGGGAAGAAGAGAGGAAGAAGTAGGAGGAAGGGGTAGAAGGAGAGGGAGAAGTAGGAGGAAGAGGGGGGAAGAAGAGAGGGAGAAGCAAGAGGAAGGGGAAGGAAGAAGAGGGAGAAGTAGGAAGGGGAGGGAAGAGGAGAGGGAGAAGTAGGAGGAAGGGGGAGAAGAGAGGGAGAAGTAGGAGGAAGGGGAGGGAAGAAGAGAGGGAGAAGTAGGAAGGGGGGAAGAAGAGAGGGAGAAGTAGGAGGAATGGGAGGGAAGAGGAGAGGGAGAAGTAGGAGGAAGGGGAGGGAAGAGGAGAGGGAGAAGTAGGAAGGGGGGGAAGAAGAGAGGGAGAAGTAGGAGGAAGGGTGAAGGAGAAGGGGAAGGAGGAAGGGGGAAGGAGAAGGGGAAAGAGGAAGGGGGAAGGAGAAGGGGAAAGAGGAAGGGGAGGGAAAGAGGAGTAGGATGGAGAAGGGGGAAAGAGAAGTAGGAAGGGGGGGAAGGGAAGGAGCCAAAGTGAGAGCAAGCCCTTGCAGGGATCTTCCAGCCTCAAATCTTTGTTCTGATCTAAAGCTGAAACAGAATCAATCAACTCCAGTAGCTTTTGTTGTCATTGTGGCACTGTTAGAGTGACAAACTGGACAACTTGTGTTGACTATTGCCTTCCACCCTGCCTTTTACAAACATAACCTGGAACCACAAAGTCAGGGAGATAAGTTTATCACCTGCCCCTAGATAAGAGAGCAATCACTGGAGGCTGTCAGCTCCACCTAGCACTGCTGGCAAGAGATCTGCTGAGCAGCTGCAGAGGGACAAGGAGCAGAGCAGTGGCTTTGCCACCCATGTGCTCCAGAGAGGCCAGCACAGAGTGCCCTCCAGGGGCTCTTTGGAGTGCATCATAGAATCAACCAGGTTGGAAAAGACCTCAGAGATCATCAAGTCCAACCTCTCACCCAGCACCATCTGAGCAACTAAACCATGGCACCAAGTGCCTCATCCAGGCTCGTCCTGAACACCTCCAGGGATGAGGACTCCACCACCTCCCTGGGCAGCACATCCCAAGGGCCAATTCCTCTCTCTGGGAAGAACTTTCTCCTCACCTCCAGCCTGAACCTCCCCTGGCACAGCTTGAGACTGTGTCCTCTTGTTCTGGTGCTGCTTGCCTGGGAGAAGAGACCAACCCCCAGCTGGCTACAACCTCCCCTCAGGGAGTTAGAATGGAATAGAATAGAATAAACCAGGTTGGAAGAGACCTTCAAGATCATCAAGTCCAACCTAGCACCCAACACCATCTGATCAACTAACCCATGGCACCAAGCACCCTATCAAGTCTCCTCCTGAACACCTCCAGGGGTGGGGACTCCACCACCTCCCTGGGCAGCACATCCCAAGGGCCAATTCCTCTTTCTGGGGAGGACTTTCTCCTCACCTCCAGCCTGAACCTCCCCTGGCACAGATTGAGACTATGTCCTCTTGTTCTGGTGCTGATTGCCTGGGAGAAGAGCCCAACCCCCACCTCCAGGGCAGAAAGTTCCCTCAGGGCTGGGGCACTTGGGATTAATCTCTTCTGAGAGCAGCAAATCCAAACACTGATTCTCCTCCATTGCTTTGCACCTTGTGGTTCCCCTGGGAGTGAAATCAGGAGAATTAATGCTTCAGGACCTGCTTGAACAAACTGGAGAGGGGTGGTTCCTGTGCAGAAAAGTTCATACCAGGTCACAGCTCTCAGGGTGTTGGAAGTGACCTCAGAAGATCAACAACTCCAACCCCTGCCAGAGCAGGGCCATAGAAACCAGCACAGGGCACACAGAACACATCCAGATGGGCCTGGAAAGGCTCCAGGGAAGGAGACTCCACAACCTCTCTGGGCAGCCTGATCCAGGCCTCTGGGAGCCTCCCAGGGCAGAAGTTCCTCCTCCTGCTGAGCTGCAACCTCCTGGGCTGCACTTTCCATCCCTTGCTCCTTGGCCTAGCCCAGGGTGCAGCTGAGCAGAGCCTGGCCCTGTCCCCTCCCTCCTGACCCCCAGCCCTCAGCTCTTGAGAGACATTGCTCAGATCCCTCTCAGCCTTCTCCTCTGCAGCCTGAACAGCCCCAGGGCTCTCAGCCTCTCCTCCCCAGGCAGTGCTGCAGTCCCTTCAGCAGCCTTGCAGCCCTCCCTTGGCCTCTCTGCAGCAGATCCCTGTCCCTCCTGAGCCGGGCAGCCCAGAGCTGGATTCAGTATTCCAGGGCAGAGAAAAGGGGGAGGAGAACTGCCAGAGTTAGTGGAGGCAAAACTGAAGGCTTCTGTCTTGGCTCTTGGGCACTGAAGTCTCACCCTCTTAACACCCTCTGTGGTTATGTAAAAGCATGAGGAGTAAACACAGATTTGTGTCTAGGAACAGGGAAGAGGTGGCTTCAGCTCAGTAAATATTGTGAAGAGAAGAGAAAAGGCTTTGCTGTTGGAGACACTTGGCTGAAGCCTACCTGTGGGGTTTGCCAAGGTGCTGTGCTGGCTCCCAGACAGAAAATGTCACAGTGCTGTGCTCCATATGGAGCTGAGGAGATCTGTGCAGAAAGAGATGGAAGCAGGGGCTCTGATTCTCTCCCTGCTGCATAGAACCACAGAATTGTCAGGGCTGGAAGGGAGCTCAAGGCTCAACCAGCTCCAACCCCCTGCCATGGGCAGGGACACCTCACACCACAGCAGGTTGCTCACAGCCACCTCCAGCCTGGCTGCAAACACCTCCAGGCAGGAGGCTTCCACCACCTCCCTGGGCAGCCTGGGCCAGGCTCTCACCACCCTCCTGGGCAACAACTTCTTCCTCACAGCCAATCTCAAGCTCCCCACTTCTAGCTCTGCTCCATCCCCCCTAGTCCTATCCCTCCCTGACCCCCTCCAAAGTCCCTCCCCAGCTTGCTTGCAGCCCCCTGCAGATCCTGGAAGGCCACCAGAAGGTCTCCTGGGAGCCTTCTCCTCTGCAGCCTGCACAAGCCCAACTCTCTCAGGCTGTCTGCAGAGCAGAGCAGCTCCAGCCCTCTGCTCCTCCTCCTGGCCCTGCTCTGGACACCTTCCAGCCCCTCCAGAGCCTTCCTGGCACAGAGGCTCCAGAGCTGGCCCCAGAGCTGCAGCTGTGGTCTCAGCAGAGTGGAGCAGAGGGGCAGAATCCCCTCCCTGGCCCTGCTGGCCACACTTCTCCTGCTGCAGCCCAGGCTCTGCTTGGCTCTCTGGGCTGCAAGTGCTCCCTGCTGGCTCCTGCTGAGCCTCTCCTCCCCCAGAAGGAAAGCCCCCATCAGAGAGAGGCTCTCTTGGCTTCATGAAGCAGTTAGGAGAGATATTTCCAGTTTAAAGATCAGGCTGCCAGAGCAATGGACACCAGCAGCTCCCCTGAGCCCTGCACTCAGCACCAGGGGAAGGAGCAGCAACACTTTGCTCAAATAAGTAAATAAATGAATGAAATCACATCTTCAGAGACCTTCAGGGACCCTGCAGCAGACCTTGTCCTGAGAGCTACATGAGGGTGTTGAAAACATGTTGCTGGAAGGTGTCCAGAGAAGGGCAGGGAGGCTGGGGAGGGGTCTGGAGCACAGCCCTGTGAGGAGAGGCTGAGGGAGCTGGGGTTGCTTAGCCTGGAGAAGAGGAGGCTCAGGGGAGACCTTCTTGCTCTCTCCAACTGCCTTAAGGGAGGTTGTGGCCAGGTGGGGGTTGGGCTCTTCTCCCAGGCACCCAGCAGCAGAACAAGAGGACACAGTCTGAAGCTGTGCCAGGGGAGGTTCAGGCTGGAGGTGAGGAGAAAGTTCTTCCCAGAGAGAGTTGTTAGGCATTGGGATGTGCTGCCCAGGGAGGTGGTGGAGTCCCCATCCCTGGAGGTGTTCAAGAGGGGATTGGATGTGGCACTTGGAGCCATGGACAGGAGGTCTGTGGTGCCAGGTTGGACTTGGTGATCTTTGAGGTCTTTTCCAACCTTATTGATTCTATGATTTGATGATTCTAGGAGAGGTAGAGATGTCCCTGCCCATGGCAGGGGGGTTGGAACTGGATGATCTTTGAGGTCCCCTTCCAACCCAAACCATTCTATGAGTGTATGAGATGCAAGGTTTAGAATCATAGTTTCATAGTTTCATAGTTTCATTCAGGGTTGGAAGGGACCACAAGGATCAGCCAGTCCCAACCCCCCTGCCATGGGCAGGGACACCCCACACTACATCAGCCTGGCCACAGCCTCAGCCAGCCTGGCCTTAAACACCTCCAGGGCTGGGGCCTCAACCACCTCCCTGCACAACCCATTCCAGGGCTTCACCACTCTCCTGGGGAAGAACTTCCTCCTCCCCTCCAGCCTCAATCTCCCCACCTCCAGCTTCATTCCATTCCCCCTAGTCCTAGCACTGCCTGAGATCCTGAGCAGTCCCTCCCCAGCCTTCTTGGAGCCCCCTGCAGATCCTGGAAGGCCACAATGAGGTCACCTGGGAGCCTTCTCTTCTCCAGACTGAACAGCCCCAACTCCTTCAGTCTGTCCTCACAGCAGAGCAGCTCCAGCCCTCTGCTCCTCCTCCTGGCCCTGCTCTGGACACCTTCCAGCCCCTCCAGATCCCTCTTGCCATAGGGGCTCCAGAACTGGAGGCAGGACTCCAGGTGGGGTCTCCCCAGAGCTGAGCAGAGGGGGAGAATCACCTCCCTTGCCCTGCTGGCCACACTTCTCCTGCTGCAGCCCAGGCTCTGGTTGGCTTTCTGGGCTGCAAGTGCAGACTGAGAGCTCCTGCTGAGCTTCTCCTCCCCCAGCACCCCCAAGGCTCTCTCCTCAGGGCTGCTTTCCAGCCAGTCCCTGCCCAGCCTGCATTTGTGCCTGGGATTGCCTCCAGCCAGCTGCAGGACCCTGCCCTTGGTCTTGTTGAACCTCCTGAGGTTGGCTTGTGCCCAGCTCTGCAGCCTGTCCAGCTCCCTCTGGATGGATCCCTTCCCTCCAGCTGTCTGCTGCACCACACAGCTTGGTGCCATCAGCAACCCTGCTGAGGCTGCACTCAGTGCCACTGTCCATGGCACCCACAGAGATGTTGAACAAGACAGGTCCCAGGACTGATCCCTGAGGGACACAGAATTTTAGGGGCTGGAAGGGACCTCAAGAGCTCATCCAAGTCCAACCCTCCTGCCAGAGCAGGGCCACCTAGAGCAGATCACACAGGAGAAGTGTGGCCCTGAGCTCTACTTGAGAAACCCTCTCAAGCATCTTTTGCATCAGAGATGACAAAGGCTGTAGAGAATGCACTGACAGATCAGGGGCTCCCCTGGCCTCTCCTCTTTGCTACTTTATTGACTTAAAGGAAATTATAGAATTAGCAAACAGTGCCAGGCCCTCAGCTTCCTTCCCAAGCCTGCAAATCTCATTGCTGATCTGAGGCAAGTGTGAAAGCACATCAGGCAGGTCAAGCAAACACAGCATGGATTATTCATGCCACGCTTGACCAAGCTCATGTCTAACTCAGCAGAGCCTTTCTGAGACTTCAGGCCCTGCAGCTCCATCTGCAGACACTCCCAAGCCACCTTTAGCCACTGCCAAGGTTCCTCAAGGAAGTTGGCTCCTCAAGGGCTGGTGCCCATTTCACTCTGCACAGGATGAGATGCTTCAGCTTCTGCCTCTTCGAACCCTCTGAGCCAGGCAGCTCCCCTCCAGCAGCAGAGCTTCATCCCTCCTCGTGGCCCAGCACTCCAGCAGCTCAGAAGAGGGCTGAGCTCCCCAGGCTTGCTTGGTGCTTGGTGCCTGTTGGGGAAACCCAGAAGAGAAGCAGAGTGCCCATTCAGAGGGCAGCATCAAGGGGCTGCTGTGTCAGCCCAGCCCAGTGGGCATGAACCCAGGGCAGGAGCTGCTGCCAGCCCTGAGCACAGGCTGGAGGCTGTGGCAGGCTGCAGAGAGCAGGCTGATGGCACAGCCAGGCCTCTCTGCAGAGCTCTCTCGATCTGAATTGCAAACTAATGCAAATGATCCATCCATAATTACACCCAGAGCACACCATTAATAATTTCAGACTTGCAGCATCTCCAAACTCAGCAGCAGCAGCTTGAGGCAGCACATTCAGCTCAGGAGGCAGCCTGGCTGCTCCCAACTCTGTTCATCTGCTGCTGTAAATCACAGAATGGCTTCTCTTGGAGGGGGCCTCAGAGATCAGCTGCCCCAACCTCCCTGCCTCCTCACGCCACAGCAGGTTGCTCACAGCCACCTCCAGCCTGGCTGCAAACACCTCCAGGCAGGAGGCTTCCACCACCTCCCTGGGCAGCCTGGGCCAGGCTCTCACCACCCTCCTGGCCAACAACTTCTTCCTCACAATCACCCCACTTCTACTTCTGCTCCATCCCCCCCATTCCTATCCCTCCCTCACACCCTCCAAAGTCCCTCCCCAGCTTGCTTGCAGCCCCCTGCAGATCCTGGAAGGCCACCAGAAGGTCTCCTGGGAGCCTTCTCCCCTCCAGCCTGCACAGCCCCAACTCTCTCAGGCTGTCTGCAGAGCAGAGCAGCTCCAGCCCTCTGCTCCTCCTCCTGGCCCTGCTCTGGACACCTTCCAGCCCCTCCAGAGCCTTCCTGGCACAGAGGCTCCAGAGCTGGCCCCAGAGCTGCAGCTGTGGTCTCAGCAGAGTGGAGCAGAGGGGCAGAATCCCCTCCCTGGCCCTGCTGGCCACACTTCTCTTGCTGCAGCCCAGGCCCTGCTTGGCTCTCTGGGCTGCAAGTGCTCCCTGCTGGCTCCTGCTGAGCTTCTCCTCTCCCAGAAGGAAGGCCCCCATCAGAGAGAGGCTCTGTTGGAAGGGACCTCAGAGATCAGCTACTCCAACCTCCCTGCCATGGGCAGAGACACCTCTCAACCAGATCATCTTTGTGGTCCACCACCACCCCTGGAGGTGTTCAGGAAACCTGTGGATGTGGCACCTGGGGACAGGGTTTGGTGGCCATGGTGGTGTTGGGGTGCTGGTTGGACTGGCTGATCTCAGAGGGCTTTTCCAACCCAAGCAATTCTATGATCCCTCTTACTACAGAGGAATAAAGGAGGCAGAAGCAGCTTTCCTGGCCTGGAGAAAATGCAGCTGTCCACATAACCACCCTCCACCCCCCTCCTCAACCCCAGGGATTCTGTGATAGTAAGAAAGCTCAGAAATGGCAGAAAGCAATCAGACTTTCTCTGTTAACACTCACACCTGCTCCCTCCTAACCTAGACTCCACTGAAAACAGTCTTCTGCTGCCCCCATGCCACCCCCAAGCCAGTCACTGCCCTCACCACGTCCTTCCTGCCCAGGGAAGCTGAAGGAAGCATCGCTCCACCTGCCCAGCTCACGCTGCTGAGGCTGCTGCTGACCCTGTGGGACAGGAAAAAACCCAAGAGTTAGAGAGGAAAAACTAGCAGAAAGGGGAGAGGTGGCCCAGGAACAGCCACCTGCAGCTCACCTGCTCTTCCACTGCTTCTGATTGCCTTCCACTGCCCAGGGAGGGTACCTCTGCCACCACATCCTCACCTTGGCCCTCCTGCTGCGTGCCTGGCTTCACAGCCTCCTTCTTACACACAGCATTCCCAAGCAGCGTCTCCAGAGCCTTCATGAGCTGTGCTGCCTCTTGCCATGGAGGATCTGGTGAGCCCAACGAGCAGTTTAAATGGACTTCCACAGGTCAGAACCAGAGCACAACCAAGGGAGGGAACCCTGCTTAGGAACTGCCCCAGCGCGGCTCCGAGCTGCCTCATGCTGTGAGGGCTCCACACAGCTCCATGCTCCCAAGCTGAGCCGCAGCTGTCTCCTCCCTCAGCTCACATGAAGGCAGCTGCCAGCTCTTGCAGAGCCACAGCACTTGAAGACACTATCATAAAATCATGGAATCCTAGGGTTGGTTGGGTTGGAAAAGGCCTCTGAGCTCAACCAGCAGCCCAACCCCACCATGGCCATCAAACCCTCTCCCACAGCGCCAGGGCCACAGATGTATTGAGCACCTCCAGGGGTGGTGGAGTTAGAGAGAGCAATGAGGTCTCCCCTCAGCCTCCTCTTCTCCAGGCTGAACACCCTCAGCTCCCTCAGCCCTGTTCTCCAGACCCTTCCCCAGCTCCATTGTCCTCCTCTGGCCCTGCTCCAGCCTCTCAATGTCCTGCTGGGAGAGAGAGACCCAAAACTGAGCCCTGGACTCAAGGTGTGGCCTCCCCAGTGCCCAGTCCAGGGGCACCATCCCTGCCCTGCTCCTGCTGCCCACACCATTGCTGCTCCAGGCCAGGCTGCTGGTGGCCTTGTGGGAGCTCTTCTCGTGGCTCTGAGGCAGGCTGTTTTTAAGCAGGCTCCTGAGGTGACCTTTCCACCCTGCCTCCCTCTTGCCCTGCACTCTGGTTCTCTCACCTGCTTGGGACTGGTTGCTGCAGTGTTCATCACACTGTTCAACACCCACTGCTGCCCAGCTGCTCTCTGCAGGTTTATTCTCACAGGTCCTTTGCCTGGCAAAGCTCTTCAGGCCTTCAGAGTCCAGGGCTTGCACCAGGCTCTGTGTCCAGAGAGCAGCAGTGTTGGACTCCGAATGCCTCACGATGCACTCACTGCACATCCTGCCTCTCACACCACTGTAGAGTCACAGCATGGGGTGGGTTGGAAGGGACCTTAGAGACCATCCAGCTCCAACCCCCTGCCATGGGCAGAGACACCTCCCACCAGCACAGCTTGCTCAGGGCCTCATCCAGCCTGGCCTTCAACACCTCCAGGCAGGGGACAGCCACAGCCTCCCTGGGCAGCCTGTGCCAGAGTCTCCCCAGCCTCACTCTCAACAATTTCTTCCTCATCTCCAGTCTCAATCTCCTCTCTCCCAGCTCAAAGCCATTGTTTCTTGTCCCTTGTACCCTCCCAGCCCTTGTCCAAAGTCCCTCCCCAGCTCTCCTGGAGCCCTTCAGGCATGGAAGGCTGCTCTGAGGTCTCCCTGGAGCCTTCTCTTCTCCAGGCTGAACAGCCCCAACTCTCCCAGCCTGGCCCCACATGGGAGGTTCTCAGCCTCTGATCATCATCTCTGTGTCTTCCTCTGGCCCCTCTCCTGCAGCTCCAGGTCCTTCTTGTGCTGGGGCCCCAGAGCTGGAGGCAGTGCTGCAGGTGGGGGCTGAGCAGAGCAGAGCTGAGGGGCAGAATCCCCTCCCTGTGCTGCTGCTCTCCCTGCTCTGGCTGCAGCTCAGCACTCAGCTGGCTCTGGGCTGCCAGGGACCACTGCTGGCTCCTGGGGAGTTTGTCACCACCTGACACCCCCAAGGCCTTCTTTTCAGGACTGCTGTCAAGGCATTCTCTACCCAGCCCATATTTGGAATAGAGCTTGGTCTAAGTGTTTTATGCCAGAGTAAGGTGTCAAAAAGATGTAATACCTATCCCTCCTGAAACTGCCACTTCAGTCCCATTCATAGAATCAGCCAGGTTGGAAAAGACCTCAGAGATCATCAGGTCCAACCTGTTACCTATCTCCTAACACCTCCTGACAACTAAACCATGGCACCAAGTGCCACATCCAATCCCCTCTGGAACACCTCCAGGGATGGGGACTCCACCACCTCCCTGGGCAGCACACTCCAATGGCTAACAACTCTCTCTGGGAAGAACTTTCTCCTCACCTCCAGCCTGAACCTCCCCTGGCACAGCTTGAGACTGTGTCCTGGGAGAAGAGCCCAACCCCCACCTGGCTCCAACCTCCCTTCAGGCAGTTGCAGAGAGCAAGAAGGTCTCCCCTGAGCCTCCTCTTCTCCAGGCTAAGCAACCCCAGCTCCCTCAGCCTCTCCTCACAGGGCTGTGCTCCAGACCCCTCCCCAGCCTCCTTGCCCTTCTCTGCACACCTTCAAGTCTCTCAATCTCCTTCTTGACCTCAGGAGCCCAGAACTGGACACAGGACTCCAGGGGTGGCCTCAGCAGTGCTGAGCCCAGGGCACAAGGACTTCCCTGCTCCTGCTGCCCACCCAGGTCTCCCCTGAGCCTCCTCTTCTCCAGGCCAATCTTATGGATTTCCCAGTTCCCAGCCTCCCTTCTTCCCACTGACCATGAGACTCTGGAGCTGCTGGCTGATCCCACTGTAGAACACCAGGACATCCCTCCTGTGCTGTGCCAGCTGAGCTGCCAGGTGCAGGTTCTGGTCCTCCAGCTTGTCGTACAGGGTGCGGACACTGAAATCCTCCAGGAGCCTCAGCACAAAGCACTCTCCTGGAACACAAGAGGCAGGGCCCACCCTCCACCACTGCCCTCCAGCCCATCCTCGCTTCATGCCCACAGCAGACAGCAGCATTTTGTGCTCTCTGGAGAAGGAAAAAGGCAGGAGAAGGCCTGGCTTGCCGGTGAGGGGGAGGGTGACAGAGTGTTACTAGCAGCTCCTAACTTGCCCAGCCAGCTGCCAGGGTGCTGCTTGCCTAGCAGCTCTGCCCAGCAGCACTGGCTGCTGCCATCTGCTGGGCTCTGGACCTGCTCTACTTGGAGAGCATCTTGGAGTTCTCGAGGTCAGGTTGTGGCCTCACCAGTGCCCAGTCCAAGGACACAATCACTCCCCTACTCCTGCTGGCCACCCTATTGCCAATCCTGGCCAGGAGGTGTGTGCAGTCCGTGCCCAGCTCCCCAGGCTGCTGCAGACAGGAGGAAGTCCTTTAGCCCCCAGAAGAGGGCAAGAGTGCTGTGCCTTCAGTGAGTAATGACCAACAGATGAGCCCAAGGAAATGCCTTCAAAGATCTTTATTTTCCTCCCAGAATGCCAGGTTGGAAGGGACCCCAAGGGCCATCTGCTCCAGCCTTTCTAGCTGATAGTGGAGCTGAAATGAGCTGGTCCAGCACCCTGGCAGCTGAGTCTTCAAAGTGTCCTGTGCAGGGGACTCCACTGCTCCCTTGGGAGATGATTCCAACGTCTGACTGTTCCCATGGGGAAAAATTGGCTCCTGGAGCCCAGTGGGAATCTCCCCAGCAGTAACTTGTCCCCATCACCCCTTGTCTTTTCTTCCTGATCAAAAGGGAGTCTCCACCCCCCTGGTAGCCACCCTTTATCTACACCTCCATGGTAATAAGGTCTCCCCTCAGCCTTTCCTCCTCCTTTTAAATCTGTTATTGTTTTGAAGGATTTTCAGGGCTGGGCATTTGCCCTCTTAAGCCCTAAGAAAATGCTAATCCATTCCAAGGACAGGAGGTTGTTCTGCCCAGCTGTGGCTATCAATTGGCCACAGCAACCCCAGGCAGTGCTACAGGCTGGGGGCAGAGTGGCTGAGAGCTGCCAGGCAGAGAGGGACCTGGGGGTGCTGGTTGATAGTAGGCTGAACATGAGCCTGCAGTGTGCCCAGGCAGCCAGGAGGGTCAATGGCATCCTGGCCTGCATCAGGCAGAGTGTGGCCAGCAGGAGCAGGGAGGTCATTCTGCCCCTGTACACTGCACTGGTTAGGCCACACCTTGAGTCCTGTGTCCAGTTCTGGGCTCCTCAGTTTAGGAAGGAGGTTGAGCTGCTGGAAGGTGTCCAGAGAAGGACAACAAAGTTGGTGAGGGGTTTGGAACACAGCCCTGTGAGGAGAGGCTGAGGGAGCTGGGGTTGCTTAGCCTGGAGAAGAGGAGGCTCAGGGGAGTCCTTCTTGCTCTCTGCAACTCCCTGAAGGGAGGTTGTAGACAGGCAGAGGTTGGTCTCTTCTCCCAGACTACCAGTACCAGAACAGGAGGACACAGTCTGAAGCTGTGCCAGGGGAGGTTTAGGCTGGAGGTTAGGAAGAAGTTCTACACAGACAGAGTGATTGCCCATTGGAATGTGCTGCCCAGGGAGGTGGTGGAGTCCCCATCCCTGGAGGTGTTCAGGAGGAGGCTTGACAGGGTGCTTGGTGCCATGGGTTAGTTGTTTAGGTGGTGTTGGGTGAGAGGTTGGACTGGATGATCTTGAAGGTCTCTTCCAACCTGGTTGATTCTATTCTATTCTATTCTATTCTATTCTATTCTATTCTATTCTATTCTATTCTATTCTATTCTATTCTATTCTATTGTACCCTACCCTACCCTACCCTACCCTATCCCATCCCATCCCATCCTATCCTATCCAGATGAGGCCAGGCTGGAAGTGTGGGTGCTGTGTGTGGGTGCTGTGTGTGTGTGAATGTGCACTAAGATGCAAGTGCAGAGCAGCCAGGGCAGAAGCAGCAGCCTGGGTGATGAATGTGAAAGCTGCTGACTGTTAGGTTTGTGTGGCAAGGAGGGTGTTTGGTGCAGGGTAAAGGGGGGATGGTGCTGTTGATGCACACAGCTTCCTGTGCTCTCATGCTGTGTCCAGCAGCAGCAGGGAGGGGATTGTCCCCTGGCACTCAGCTCTGGGGAGTTCACACCTCGAGGGCTGTGTCCAGTTTGGGGCAGCTCAGTGCAAGAGAGATGTGGAGGTGCTGGAGCCAGGGCAGAGGAGGGCAAGGAAGCTGTGAAAGGCCTGGAGAAGAAATCTGATGAAGAGAGACTGAAGGAGCTGGGGATGGTTAGTGTGGAAAGGGGGAGGCTGAGGGGAGACCTCCTGGCTGACTACAGATACCTGAAAGGAGGCTGTGGAGAGGCTGCTGCTGGTCTCTTCTCACAGGTAATTAGAGACAGAATCCCTCAGGAAACACTAACCCATTCCAATGAGGGGAGGTTGTTCTGTCCAGCTGTGGGTATCAAATGAACCCAGGATGGAAGTGTGTGTGTGTGAGGTGTGTGTATAAATGTGCAGAGCAGCCAGAGTGCCTGTGTCACCTCATGTGTCTGCACAAGCCTCTGGATGAGTGAGGAGGCATCAGAACGAGAGAGCTAAGAGGAGACAACAGAGTGGGGACCAAGAGGGAAGAAGCCAGCAGGAGAACACCTGGGGCTGGCAGAGCACTTCACCTGCAGTATGTGCAGCTCCTTTCTCTCCACAATCAGCATCTGCTCCAGACCCACGAGGACCAACTGTCTGGTAGAACTGAAGGCTGGAGGGAATGAGAGAAGAGGGTGAAGAGGATTTAATTCTTCCCAGCAAAATCAAAGCCTGCAGTGCCACTAGCCCAGCTCCAGCAGGAGGAGAGGTCTCTTGCCTAGATTTTGGAGTCAGGACTTGCAGAGGAAGGCCAGGCCAGTTCATTCAGGCAATAGAAAACCACAATGGAGCTACTCCACCCTACCCTGCAAGAGAGCTGGGGTGTCACAGGACATTAGAGGTTGGAAGGGACCTCAGGAGATCATCCAGACCAAACCCCCTGCCAGAGCAGCAGCACCCAGGGCAGGTCACACAGGAACACATCCAGATGGGGCTGGAAAGGCTCCAGAGGAGACTCCACAACCTCTCTGGGTAGCCTGCTCCAGGCCTCCAGCACCCTCACACCAAAGAGGTTTCTCCTCAATATGAGCTGGAACCTTCTTGATTCAAGTTTGTATCCATTGTTCTTTGGCTTACTGCTGTGCACCACCCACAAGAGCCTGGCCCCCTTCCCTTGCCCCCCAGCCCTCAGCTATTGATAGACATTGATTAGATCCCTCTCAGCCTTCTCCTCTCCACACTAAACAGCCCCAGGGCTCTCAGTCTCTCTGCACAGGGGAGATGCTCAAGTCCCCTAAGCATCCTCCTGGCTCTCCCTTGGACTCTCCCCAGCAGGTTTCTGTCTCTCTGGAACTGGGGAGCCCAGCACTGGGCACAGGATTGCAGCTGTGGTCTGAGCAGGGCAGAGCAGAGGGGGAGCAGAACCTCCCCAGCCCTGCTGGCCACACTTCTCTTGCTGCACCCCAGGACCCCATTGGCTCTTTTGGCCAGCAGGGCACATTGCTGCCCCATGCAGAACTTGCTGCCCCCCAGCACTCCAAGGTCTTTCTCCGTGGCACTTTACCTGTCCTTGAGGAGGATGTACTCTGCTGGGATGTGTGGCTCCCCCAG
This sequence comes from Melanerpes formicivorus, assembly GCF_026170545.1. Classification (NCBI taxonomy): domain Eukaryota; kingdom Metazoa; phylum Chordata; class Aves; order Piciformes; family Picidae; genus Melanerpes; species Melanerpes formicivorus. The sequence goes on along the minus strand of NW_027142519.1, from coordinate 118,673 downwards.
GCTCCTCCAGCGTGGCTTCCAGCTCTTCAGGGGGCTCACGGTGGGGACAGCAGGCTGGAGCACTATGGCCAGAGTTGCCAGCATCACAACCAGGAAGCCCAGCACAAAGAGAACCGCTGGGGAAGGCAAGAAGCCACAGGATCACAGAAACGTTCAGACCCTCAGGATCACCAAGCCCAACCCAGAACCCTGATCTGAACCAGATCCCCAAGCACCACATCCAAACCACCTTGAAACACATCCAGGGCTGGGGACTCCACCATCTCCCTGGGCAGCACATCCCAGTGCCTGACCACACCTGCCATGAGAAAATGTTTCCTACTGTCCAGTCTAAACCAGCCCAGTGGCAGCTTGAGGCCATTGCCTCTTGTTCTGTCACTGATTACCTGGGAGAAGAGACCAGCAGCAACCTCTCCACAGCCTCCTTTCAGGTGGTTGTAGACAGAGGTTTCCTCTCAGCCTCCTCCAACCTATCACCCAACACCATCTAATCAACCCAACAATTGCACTGAGTGCCTCATCCAGGTACTGCCTCCAGTTCTGGAGCCCCTATGACAAGAGGGATCTGGAGGTGCTGGAAGGTGTCCAGAGCAGGGCCAGGAGGATGAGCAGAGGGCTGGAGCACCTCTCCTGTGAGGACAGACTGAAGAAGTTGGGGCTGTTCAGTCTGGAGAGGAGAAGGCTCCCAGGTGACCTCATTGTGGCCTTCCAGGATCTGCAGGGGGCTCCAAGAAGGCTGGGGAGGGACTGCTCAGGATCTCAGGCAGTGCTAGGACTAGGGGGAATGGAATGAAGCTGGAGGTGGGGAGATTGAGGCTGGAGGGGAGGAGGAAGTTCTTCCCCAGGAGAGTGGTGAAGCCCTGGACTGGGTTGTGCAGGGAGGTGGTTGGGGCCCCAGCCCTGGAGGTGTTTAAGCCCAGGCTGGCTGAGGCTGTGGCCAGGCTGATCTAGTGTGGGGTGTCCCTGCCCATGGCAGGGGGGTTGGAACTGGCTGATCCTTGTGCTCCCTTCCAACCCTGAATGATACTATGATACTATGATACCTCCAGGGATGGTGACTCCACCACCTCCCTGGGCAGCACATTCCAATGGCTAACAACTCTTTGTGTGAAGAACTTTGTCCTCACCTCCAGCCTGAACCTCCCCTGGCACAGCTTGAGGCTGTGTCCTCTTATTCTGCTGCTGTTTGCCTGGGAGAAGAGCCAAACCCCCACCTGGCTCCAACCTCCCTGCAGGGAGTTGCAGAGAGCAAGAAGGTCTCCCCTGAGGCTCCTCTTCTCCAGGCTAAGCAACCCCAGCTCCCTCAGCCTCTCCTCACAGGGCTGTGCTCCAGACCCCTCCCCAGCCTCCTTGCCCTTCTCTGCACACCTTCAAGTCTCTCAATGTCCTTCTTGACCTGAGGAGCCCAGAGCTGGCCACAGTTCTGCCTGTGAATACAGCTTCCTTTTGCTTCCAGCTGAGCTGGTCTGGCAAAATTAATGGTGGGGGGCGAAATTTCAACCCACCACAGTGCTTGGTCTCTGCTGGGGGGCAGAGAGCAGGGACTGACCATTCCAGCTGACATCACTGCTAGCTCAACTGAGAATCTGTGGGATGGAGAGGCATGAGGAGAGTAGGAATCACCTGTGATGGCAGCCCAGTTAGGAGCCAGGTTGAGGTCCTGGTGCTTCAAAACCCCATGTCTGGCCAGCTGGAACAGGGAAGAGGGCTGGAAGGCCACAGCTGTGGGGTCACAGCCCACCTGTGCTTCGTTCACAGTCACGATCAAGAAGTGCTCCTGAAGGGTTCTGTCCCTGAAGACATACGTCCCAGCCTCCAGGAAAACGTGGGCAAACCTGGAAGGGAAGAGGAAGGATGGTACAAGGTGCCTCTAGGGCTGGCCTGCTGCAGGCTGCCCCGAGCCCCCGGCAGGCAGCCCTGAGCCTCCTGCAGGCTGCCCCGAGCCTCCCGCAGGCTGCCCCGAGCCTCCCGCGGGCTGCCCCGAGCCTCCACCTGGCCACCTCGAGCTTCCCGCAGGCAGCCCCAGGCCTCCACCTGGCTGCCCCAAGCCTCCAGCTGGCTGCCCTGAGCCTCCCACTGGCCGCCCCGAGCCTCCTGCAGGCAGCCCTGAGCCTCCCGTGGGCTGCCCCGAGCCTCCCGCGGGCTGCCCCGAGCCTCCACCTGGCCACCTCGAGCTTCCCGCAGGCAGCCCCAGGCCTCCACCTGGCTGCCCCAAGCCTCCACCTGGCTGCCCTGAGCCTCCCACTGGCCGCCCCGAGCCTCCTGCAGGCAGCCCTGAGCCTCCCGTGGGCTGCCCCGAGCCTCCCACAGGCTGCCCCGAGCTTCCAACTGACTGCTCTGAGCCTCCCACTGGCCATCTCAAGCTTCCTGCAGGCAGCCCTGAGCCTCCCACTGGCTGCCCCAAGCCTCCACCTGGCCACCTTGAGCTTCCCACAGGCAGCCCCGAGTGTCCACCTGGCTGCCCCAAGCCTCTTGCGGATTGCCCCGAGCCTCCCACGGGCTGCCCCGAGCCTCCCGCAGGCTGCCCCGAGCCTCCACCTGGCCACCTTGAGCTTCCCCCAGGCAGCCCTGAGTGTCCACCTGGCTGCCCCAAGCCTCCCGCGGGCTGCCCCGAGCCTCCCACTGGCTGCCCCGAGCCTCCCACAGGCTGCCCCGAGCCTCCTGCTGACCGCCCCAAGCCTCCCACAGGCTGCCCTGAGCCTCCACCTGGCCACCTCGAGCCTCCCACGGGCCGCCCTGAGCCTCTTGCAGGCCACCCCGAGCCTCCTGCAGGCTGCCCCGAGCCTCCACCTGGCCACCTCGAGCTTCCTGCAGGCAGCCCTGAGCCTCCTGCTGGCTGCCCCGAGCCTCCCGCTGGCTGCCCCAAGCTTCCAACTCACTGCCCTGAACCCCCCCACTGGCTGCCCCAAGCCTCCACCTGGCTGCCCCGAGCCTCCACCTGGCCACCCCAAGCTTCCAACTCACTGCCCTGAGCCTCCCGCTAGCCACCCCGAGCCTCCACCTGGCTGCCCCGAGCCTCCACCTGGCTGCCCTGAGCCTCCCACTGGCCACCCTGAGCCTCCACTTGGCTGCTCCTAGCCCCCTGCTGGCCACCCTGAGCCTCATGCTGGCCGCCCCAAGCCTCCTGCAGGCTGCCCTGAGCTTCCAACTGACTGCCCTGAGCCTCCCGCTGGCTGCCCCAAGCCTCCCACTGTGATGATGCTTCAATACATGGACCTGAATGCTTTGGAGCATTCATGCAGATGCCAGTGCCAAGCTGGTTGTGTGAAAGGCTCGGTGTTGCAGCACAGTGCCTGCACTGCTCCTCACAGCAGGCATTACCAGGAGATGTTGAGCTGGGTCTCCTGGATGAGGTGGTTCAGCCTTCGGAAGGGCCCAAAGTCCCAGCTGGGGTTGCTGTTGTAGAGGTGCTGCTTCTGGTACACAGGGTAGTGGCTGGAGGCACGGTCTGGGGGCAGTGCAGCTCAGGGTCAGTCACTCTGACCCACTGCAGCTGGGAGAGCTGCCGCTGCTCTGCCCGAGAGTTCTGCAACTGCTGGGGCCAGGCAGTGCCAGCCCAGCCAGCTGAGGTGTGCATCTGCCCTGCAAAGACTTCTGCTTTCTAGCAGAGAACACTTTTGATCCAAATCCCTGAATGAGATCCCAGAATCCATCCCCAGAGTGGTCTGGGTTGGAAGGGACCTCCAAAGGTCATCCAGTCCAACCCCTCCTGCAGCAGCAGGGACATCCTCCACTAGATCAGCTTGCCCAGAGCCCTGTCCAGCCTCACCTTGAACATCTCCAGGGATGGGGCCCCACCCACCTCCCTGGGCAACCTGTCCCAGTGTTCCACTATCCACATCCCACAGAGATCCAGCAGGTGAGGCAGTGGCAGAACCTAAAGTGCTGCAGTCCCCAGGGGCAGGACTGTGCCCCTACAGGCACTGCTACCCAAGGAGCTCATTGCTCCAAAGGGGTCTGCACACATCGATCTGCAAAGAGCACACAGAGCAACTCACTGTGAGAGCTGATGGTCAGCTGGAAAAGGATTGTGTCTCCTGCCTCCAAACACACTATGGGGTTAGGAACCAGGGGCAGGGCATGGGTGGCTTTGGAGTAACTCCTCTGGCCTTGACGACCTTTCTGCAGCAGATCTGATGCAAAATCTCCTGCCACAGGCAACAGAACAAAGCAGGATGAATCCCACAGAGTGGGAAGCACATGGGAACACCTCCCCCTGGGCACTCAGCAGCTATTTGTCTGGTATCTGTGGGCAATTACAGCTCCCAAGGCCAAATTCTGCTCTAAGTCCTGCAGCTGCAAATGAGGAGGCAGCCAGCAGCAGCTGGGCTGAGGGGGAGGCAGCAGGGAGCAGCTGGGGTGAGGGGGAGGCAGCAGGCAGCAGCTGGGCTGAGGGGGAGGCAGCAGGCAGCAGCTGGGCTGAGGGGGAGGCAGCAGGGAGCAGCTGGGCTGAGGAGGAGGCAGCAGGCAGCAGCTGGGCTGAGGGGGAGGCAGCAGGCAGCAGCTGGGCTGAGGGGGAGGCAGCAGGGAGCAGCTGGGCTGAGGAGGAGGCAGCAGGCAGCAGCTGGGCTGAGGGGGAGGCAGCAGGCAGAAGCTGGGCTGAGGGGGAGGCAGCAGGGAGCAGCTGGGCTGAGGGGGAGGCAGCAGGCAGCAGGTGGGCTGAGGGGGAGGCAGCAGGCAGCAGCTGGGCTGAGGGGGAGGCATCAGGGAGCAGCTGGGCTGAGAAGGAAGCTGCAGGGAGCAGCTGGGCTGAGGAGGAGGCAGCAGGGAGCAGCTGGGCTGAGAAGGAAGCTGCAGGGAGCAGCTGGGCTGAGGAGGAGGCAGCAGGGAGCAGCTGGGCTGAGAAGGAAGCTGCAGGGAGCAGCTGGGCTGAGGAGGAGGCAGCAGGCAGCAGCTGGGCTGAGGGGGAGGCAGCAGGCAGAAGCTGGGCTGAGGGGGAGGCAGCAGGGAGCAGCTGGGCTGAGGGGGAGGCAGCAGGCAGCAGCTGGGCTGAGGGGGAGGCAGCAGGCAGAAGCTGGGCTGAGGGGGAGGCATCAGGGAGCAGCTGGGCTGAGAAGGAAGCTGCAGGGAGCAGCTGGGCTGAGGAGGAGGCAGCAGGGAGCAGCTGGGCTGAGGAGGAGGCAGCAGGCAGCAGCTGGGCTGAGGAGGAGGCAGCAGGCAGAAGCTGGGCTGAGGGGGAGGCAGCAGGGAGCAGCTGGGCTGAGGGGGAGGCAGCAGGCAGCAGCTGGGCTGAGGGGGAGGCAGCAGGCAGAAGCTGGGCTGAGGGGGAGGCATCAGGGAGCAGCTGGGCTGAGAAGGAAGCTGCAGGGAGCAGCTGGGCTGAGGAGGAGGCAGCAGGGAGCAGCTGGGCTGAGGAGGAGGCAGCAGGGAGCAGCTGGGCTGAGGAGGAGGCAGCAGGGAGCAGCTGGGCTGAGGAGGAGGCAGCCAGCAGCAGCTGGGCTGAGGGGGATCCAGCACAGACTTGCCAGCAGGTTTGCCTCCACATGGAGTTTCCTTCTGGCTCCTTGGAAAGCAAAACTCATCCCACAGCCTTTCTTGGACCTGTTGGCAGGGAGCTAACCACGCAGCCAGTGCAGGTCCCCAGTCTTTACTCCCAGAGAGAATGAGACCTCTCCCTGCTTTGTAAAGGGCTTGCAGTGGCTGACAGTAAATTCCCTCAGTGCCCACTCACTGCCCACCTGCTCTGCCACCCTGAAAGGCTCAGGCAGGCTGGGAGCTAGGTTTACTCTGGTGGGCTCTCAAACCTTACCTGTGAGGAAAGCATCCAGAGCATCTGTGCTGGAGACAATGAAGCCCAGGACTCCACTGGGGCTAAAGAGAACCAAGTGCACCCTCTGGCTTTCCTGCACGTGTTCATCTGGGCCCAGGACATTTGGCACTTCCTATGAGAAGCACAGGGGACACTGGTCACTGATACAAGCAGCCCTGGCCTCAGAGCCTGGGCTGTGAGCAGCCCTCCCTTCAGTTGTACAAGACTGCTCTGGAAGCCAAACCTCACTGTCCTGGGTTCACTCGTGTGCCCCTCAGTCCAGGAAGGACATTGAGTGGATGGAGTGGGTCCAGAGAAAGGCAACAAAGGTGGGGAAGGGTCTGGAGAAGAGGGCTGGGGAGGAGCAGCTGAGGGTGCTGGGGGTGTTCAGCCTGGAGGAGAGGAGGCTGAGGGAGACCTCCTTGCTCTCTGCAGCTCCCTGAATGGAAGCTGCAGACAGGTGGGGCTTGGGCTCTGCTCCCTAGTCTCAGGTGATAGAAGGAGAGGAAATGATCTGAAATTCTTCCAGGGGAGGCTTAGGTTGGAGCTGAGGAACAATTTCCTTGCTGACAGAGTGGTCAGGGACTGGCCGAGGCTGCCCAGGGAGGTGGTGGAGTCCCCATCCCTGGAGGTGTTCATGAAAGCTGTGGCCATGGGACTTTGGGACATGGCTTAGAGGCCCTGGTGGGGTTGGGTTGATGTTGGACTGGATGACCTTGGAGGTCTTCTCCAACCCAAACTATTCTGTGGTTCCTCACTAATGCACTAACCTGCAGCCTGCTCAGTGCTTCTGAGTCTCTCTGCTCACAGCTTCACAATCTTCTGTTACCTCAGCCCCCAAGGGGTCCATCCTCTAGCTGTAGTCTCTGAGGTGTTTCTCTCCAGACATGCACACGGAGAAAGCTTTCTGTACTCACCCTCACTTCTCCATCATTCATCCTCAGAAGCAGCTCTCTATTGATGCCAAACCCCAAGGAGATGAGTGGAGCTCTCAGCAAACACAGCTGGTCACAGAGCTCCTCAGCAGAGACATACTGCTTGCAGTGACATCTGGAAAGCAGCCAAGAGGTCCTGATCACTTGTGCTCCTTCAGCAAAGGGCTACAAGACAGACTCAGAGAACAGGCTGCCCAGGGAGGCTGTGGATGTCCCTCCCTGGAGGTGTCCAAGGCCAGGCTGGATGAGGCCTTGAGCATCCTGTGCTGGTGGGAGGTGTTCCTGCCCATGGCGGGGGGGGTTGGAACTGGATGAGCTTTAAGGTCCCCTCCAACCCAAAGCACTCCATGAATCCATGCAAGCTGTTCAGAAACACCTCCCACAGCCCTGTCCTGGCACGACCTGATGGCATCAGGAACTCAGCCAGTCAGAACTAATTGTGAACTGCTTCTTGATGAGAAGCTGGGCTTAATGAGTCTTAATGAGAGACTTACATGCCCAGCTCTGCATTGATCTCTCCACCTGCAGGTCCACAGGAAGGGGAGCAGTCAAAGTGCTCGGGGGACACACACTGGCGCGTGGCTGCCAGGCGAACCTCTCCCGGGGCACACAGCTCATCCACCTGCAACAGCAAGGCTCAGGCAAGCTCCAGCACTGCCAGCAGGATGCAGCACCCCTAGGATGCTCTCCATCCATTTGGTGAGAGCCTGGCCCAGGCTGCCCAGGGAGGTGGTGGAAGCCTCCTGCCTGGAGGTGTTTGCAGCCAGGCTGGAGGTGGCTGTGAGCAACCTGCTGTGGTGTGAGGTGTCCCTGCCCATGGCAGGGGGTTGGGGCTGGCTGAGCCTTGAGCTCCCTTCCAGCCCTGCCAGTTCTGTGGTTCTGTGGAGCAGGGAGAGAATCAGAGCCCCTGCTTCCATCTCTTTCTGCACAGATCTCCTCAGCTCCATGTGGGACTGGCTGAGCCTTGAGGTCACTTCCAACCCTGACAGTTCTGTGATTCCCCACCCATGTTGCTGATGTTCAACATAAAGGTAATCACAGAAGGGAAGGACCTCAGGAGAATGAGCCCAACCCCCCTGCCAGAGCAGGATCACTGAGGAGATCATCCAGATGGCTTTTGAAGGTCTCCAGAGCAGGAGACTCCACAACCTCTCTGGGCAGCCTGCTCCAGGCCTCCAGCACCCTCACACCAATGAAGTCTCTCCCCAGTGTGAGGGTAACTTGGAAGGGGTGGAAGCAAGGTAACAATTTCCCTCCCCACACAACTTCTTCAGGCAGGTGCTATGAAGAGCTCAATAATAACAGTGTGGAGACAAACTCCTGCAGGTGTGGTGAGACAAGACACTGTGCTGCTCCCACTGCCCTACAATGGACTCTCCTTTGCCTCCATCCCCTGTGAATGTTGAGGTGAAACCTTCTCTGTTCAAGCTTGACCCTGTTGTTCCTTGGCTTACTGCTGTGCACCACCCACAAGAGCTTGGCCCCCTCCCCGTGCCCCCCAGCCCTCAGCTATTGATAGCCATTGATCAGATCCCTCTCAGCCTTCTCCTCTCCACACTAAACAGCCCCAGGGCTCTCAGTCTCTCTGCACAGGGGAGATGCTCAAGTCCCCTCAGCATCCTCCTGGCTCTCCCTTGGACTCTCCCCAGCAGGTCTCTGTCTCTCTGGAACTGGGGAGCCCAGCACTGGACAACAGGGTTGCAGCTGTGAATTTAGCATCACAGGGTTCTGGTGAAGAAGACAAGTGCCATTATCCCACAGGGAATGGGTCAAGGGTCTCAAACAAACAGGTAAAGGATGTGCTCATGTCTGCAGCAGCCCTTGGGCTGCACACACATCCTGGCCTGGATCAGCAGTAGTGTGGCCAGCAGGAGCAGGGATGTGATTGCATCCCTGTACTGGGCACTGCTGAGGGCACACCTCAAATCCTGGGTTCAGGTTTGGGCCCTCCCCTCCAAGGAGGACATTGAGAGGCTGGAGCAGGCCCAGAGAAAGGCAACAAACCTGGGGAAGGGTCTGGAAAACAGGGCTGGGGAGGAGCAGCTGAGGGTGCTAGGGGTGTTGAGCCTGGAGAAGAGGAGGCTGAGGGAGACCTCCTTGCTCTCTCCAGCTCCCTGAGTGATGAGTTGGAGCCAGCTGGGGGTTGGTCTCTTCTCCCTACAATCAGTTGATTGAAGGGGAGGAAATGGCCTGAAATTGTGCCAGGGGAGGGTTAGGTAGGAGATGAGGAACAATTTCTTTGCTGCAGGAGAGGTCAGGGATTGGAAGAGGCTGCCCAGGGAGGTAGTGGAGTCACTATCCCTGGGGGTGTTCAGGAAAGCTGTGGCCATGGCACTTGGGGCCATGGTTGGGTGGCTGTGGTGGGCTTGGGTTGCTGGTTGGACTGGACTGGGCCTAAGGCACTGAGCGAGTCTCCCTCTGCTGCATGCCACACAGATGTCTTTGAGGCCGGGCTGTACCTGAGCTCTGCAGTCCTGGTCGCTGTTGCTGTCAGGATCTTTCCTGCCCCTCTCATCATAGTAGATGTATCCTGCCTGGCAGATGCAGGAGGCATCTGATGGCTGGAAGGCACGGTGCAGCCCATGGCAGGTACAGCTGGTGGCACCTTGGGGAAGAGGCTGGACTTAGAGTGGCAGGGATACACCTTGTCAAAGCTGTGCTCACCACAAAGGAGCAGCTCCTGTGCTGAATGCCCTTTGCCAAATGGGGTGGGTTGAAATTCCCCCTCTCCTACATTAACCTTGCCAGCCCAGCCCAGCTGGAAGCAAATGCAAGCTGGATTTACAGGCAACACCACACTCTGCAATGGCATGCAAGGAAAAGGTACAAAATAGCCAGGATTTACAGTTCATAAACAACACAAGAACCCCCTGGTCAAAGACCAAGGAGAAGCTATTAGCATCTCCTTTGCTGCCCTCCCCTCTCACCCCTGTGTAAAAGAAGGGAGAAAGGAGCAGAGAAGTTAATACCAAAACAGTGCAGCCAAGGCCGAGCAGAAGCAAGTTAGGATCTCTGCAGAAGAGAGGGGAGGGAGGAGAGGGAAGGGAGGAGAGGGAAGGGAGGGGGGGAAGAGGGAAGGGAGAAAGAGGGAGGGGAGAAAAGAGAGAAGAGAGAGAAGAGGAGGGAGAAGAGGAGGGAGGAGAGAAGAGGAGGGAGAAGAGAGAGAAGAGGAGGGAGGAGAGAGAGAAGAGGAGGGAGAAGAGGAGGGAGGAGAGAGAGAAGAGGAGGGAGGAGAGAGAAGAGGAGGGAGGAGAGAGAGAAGAGGAGGGAGGAGAGAGAGAAGAGGAGGGAGGAGAGAGAGAAGAGGAGGGAGGAGAGAGAGAAGAGGAGGGAGGAGAGAGAAGAGGAGGGAGGAGAGAGAGAAGAGGAGGGAGGAGAGAGAGAAGAGGAGGGAGGAGAGAGAGAAGAGGAGGGAGGAGAGAGAGAAGAGGAGGGAGGAGAGAGAGAAGAGGAGGGAGGAGAGAGAGAAGAGGAGGGAGAAGAGAGAGAAGAGGAGGGAGGAGAGAGAGAAGAGGAGGGAGGAGAGAGAAGAGGAGGGAGGAGAGAGAGAAGAGGAGGGAGGAGAGAGAAGAGGAGGGAGGAGAGAGAGAAGAGGAGGGAGGAGAGAGAAGAGGAGGGAGGAGAGAGAGAAGAGGAGGGAGGAGAGAGAGAAGAGGAGGGAGGAGAGAGAGAAGAGGAGGGAGGAGAGAGAGAAGAGGAGGGAGAAGAGAGAGAAGAGGAGGGAGGAGAGAGAGAAGAGGAGGGAGAAGAGAGAGAAGAGGAGGGAGGAGAGAGAGAAGAGGAGGGAGGAGAGAGAAGAGGAGGGAGGAGAGAGAGAAGAGGAGGGAGGAGAGAGAGAAGAGGAGGGAGGAGAGAGAGAAGAGGAGGGAGGAGAGAGAGAAGAGGAGGGAGAAGAGAGAGAAGAGGAGGGAGGAGAGAGAGAAGAGGAGGGAGAAGAGAGAGAAGAGGAGGGAGGAGAGGAGGGAGGAGAGAGAGAAGAGAGATTGTTTTGATACAGCCAGTGTAAGTTCCTTATCTCTCCAATGGAATTGTTTATAATGACCTTTATCTTCCTTTTCACCCCCAGTAGTGATTTGTTTACATTCCACTGCTTTTCTCCTCAGATCTGTGAACAATTATAAAGGCATAGCCTGAAACTACCACACTGAATCCCACTGCTCCTTCTAGTGAGCCTCCTGGAGCCTGCTGCCCTACTGGCAGAGCAGAGCTGAGCCAAGAGGGAAAGCAGCTGGAAGCAGCCTGCCTTTTGCTCCACCATGGCAGCATTTCCTGCAGTGTCTGTTTGACAAGAGCTGCAGCCATGCCCAGCTGGCCATTTGCAGCAGCAGCAGTGCTGACAGAGCACTCCTTCAATCTGGACACTGGAGAGGGTAAGGAGCCAGCCACTCCAAGCTGCCCAGCCCAGCCCTTGTGCCTCAACACTTTGACATCCACCTGAAGTGCTGGCCCAGGACTGCACAGCACACTGGGTGAGGGACATGCAGCCTCTGCCACCTACCTGCCACTTTTCCAGCCTTTTCCCCATTTTTCTCCATGGCCCAAGCTGGACACAGCTCAGTGCCCAAGTTTGGCTCAAGACTGAGCCAGAAGTTTCCCTCACACACAGGGATGATGAAAGCTTCACTCACACACACACAGCAACTCACCAGGCTGCGAGGAAGAAGAGCTGCCACAGGGGAAGCAGGCAGCCTGAGCAGGGAGGTGGTTGAAGGTGCCAGCAGGACAGGCCTGGCAATCTTCTCTGTGCTTTGCAAAGCTGCTGCCCCCATAGGTCCCTGGGGGGCAGGGCAGGGGGGCAGGGGCCAGGGCAGGGCAGTAATGGCCACTGGGACAAGGCTTCTGGTGGTAACTCTCACTGCCTAGAGAGAGGGGTGGGAGACCTCAGACACAGCATCCAAGCAAGTGCTAAGAAGCAGAATCATGGAAGCACAGAATTGGTTTGGCCTCCAAGATCATCCAACCCAACCATCCAACCAGCACCACCATGGTCATTAAACCATGTCCCAAAGGATCCAGAGGAGGTCACAATGATGAGCAGAGGGCTGCAGAACCTCCCCTGTGGGGACAGGCTGGGAGAGTTGGGGCTGGAAAAGAGAAGGCTCCAGGGAGACCTTAGAGCTGCATTTCAATATGTGAAGGGGACCTCCAGGCAGGCTGGGGAGGGACTGTTCAGAAGGGCTGTGGGGACAGGATGAGAGGCAGTGGTTTGAAAGTGGAGCAGGGCAGAGTCAGGTTGGGCATCAGGAGGAAGCTCTGCATAATGAGAGTGGTGAAATCCTGCAACAGCTTGCCTAGAAAGGTGGTGGAGGAGGCCTCATCCCTGGCCACATCCATTTGGTGTGGCCCTGGGCAGCCTGACCCAACTGGAGATGTCCCTGCTCAGTGCAGGGGGGGTTGGACAAGATGACCTTTGAGGTCCCCTCCAGGCCAACGCAATCTGTGACTCTCCAAACCACTCCTGACCCACTTCTCTTCACTCCCATAACAACCTATCACAACAGACACACCACCAGCTGATGGGGCAGCCCACAGCAGGGATCTGTAAGTGTAGAGGAGTGAGGGAACTTTGCCCAGACAGAACTTTCCTGTTACAGTTCCAACTTGCTCTTTCTTGCCCTCCTTCTCCAGGGCAGCCCCACTCACCTTGTGGGCAGAGGAAGCCTGCTGGGCAGGGCTGGCAGGGGGCTGTGAGGAAGGAGACATTATGGTAGGTGCCTGCATCACAGATCCTGCAGAACTTCTCAAAGGAGTCCCTTGGGCCAGGCAAGCTGAGGGCCATGTAGCCTCCTTCACAAGGCAGAGGATGGGCACTGCCTGGGGGGCAGTAGTAGGGAAACACACAGCTGGAAGGGAAAACAAGGCAGGGAGAAGGGAAGAAATGATGAGACCATGAGCCAAGGGTTTGAAACTCCAGCAGGGTAGATCTAAGTTGGGCATTAAGAGGAAGGTCTTCACAATGAGAGCAATGAAATCCTGGAACAGGTGGCCCAGAGCTGTGGTTGAGGCCTTATTCCTGAGGACATTCAAGGTCAGACTTGGTAGGGCCCAGCACAACCTGATCTATCACAGTCTGACAGTATAACTTAGGTTGGAAAGGACCTCGAGGATCATTGAGTCCAACCTATCAACACAGACCCCATGACCAGACCATGGCACCAAGTGCCACATCCAATCCCCTCTTGAACACCTCCAGGGATGGGGACTCCACCACCTCCCTGGGCAGCACATCCCAATGACGAACGACTCGCTCAGTGAAGAACTTCCTCCTCACCTCGAGCCTAAACCTCCCCTGGCACAGCTTGAGACTCTGTCCTCTTGTTCTGGTGCTGGGTGCCTGGGAGAAGAGGCCAACCCCTTCCTGGCTACAACCACCTTTCAGGTAGTTGTAGAGGGCAATGAGGTCACCCCTGAGCCTCCTCTTCTCCAGGCTAAGCAACCCCAGCTCCCTCAGCCTCTCCCCACAGGGCTGTGCTCCAGACCTCTCCCCAGCCTCCTTGCCCTTCTCTGGACACCTTCAAGTCTCTCAATGTCCTCCTTAAACTGAGGGGCCCAGAACTGGACACAGTACCCAAGGTGCAGCCTAACCAAAGCAGAGTACAGGGCACTGTGACCTCCCTGCTCCTGCTGGCCACACTATTCCTAATGCAGGCCAGGATGCCATTGGCCCTCCTGGCCACCTGGGCACACTGCTGGCTCATATTCAGGTGGCTGTCAGTCAGCACCCCCAGGTCCCTCTCTACCTGGCTGCTTTCAGCCACTCTGCCCCCAGCCTGCAGCTCTGCATGGGATTGCTGCAGCCAAAGTGCAGCCCCTGGCACTTGGACTTGTTCAATGCCATCCTGTTGGCCTCTGCCCACCTGTCCAGGCGGTCGAGGTCCCTCTGCAGAGCCTTTCCACCCTCTAACTGACCAACATCTGCCCCTAACTTGGTGTCATCTGCAAACTTGCTGATGACTGACTCGACCCCCTCATCCAGATCATCAATGAAGATGTTGAAGAGGACGGGGCCCAGCTGTCCCTGCTGAGAACAGGGGAGTTGGACAATCACAGGATCATTAAGGCTGGAAAAGGCCTCCATGATCACCAAGTCCAACCAGCAACCCAACCCCACCATGGCCACCAAACCCTGGCCCCAAGTGCCACCAAACCCTGGCCCCAAATGCCACCAAACCCTGGCCCCAAGTGCCATGGCCACAAGTTTCTGGAACACCTCCAGGCATGGGGACTCCACCACCTCCCTGGGCAGCCTCTGCCAATCCCTGATCACTCTGGCAGCAAAGAAATTGTTCCTCATCTCCAACTTAAACCTCCCTGGTGCAGCTTGAGGATATTACCCTCTTGTCCTGGTGTTAGTTACCTGGGAGAAGGACAAGAGCAAGATGGCCTCCAAGGGTCCCTTCCAAGCCAATGGATTCTGTGAATCTCTCTTCAGTATCAGTCCCCAAGTCCCTAACTTCAGTTAAAATTACTGTACCTTCATTACAGAGATACCTTGGCTTTTGCACACTGGTCAAAGCCTGTGGCTGAAGCATTAAGCCAGGCTTTAGCCCTGGCACATGTCCCAGCAAACCTGCTCAGTACTCACAGCTGCTCAGGGCTGTTGTATGTTGATGATCCCTCAGGGCAGTGATAGCCAGCAGGGCACAGGGAGGGCACAGCTGTGTAAGCATCACAGTACAAGCCAGGCCTGCAAGGCTTTGGATTTACTGAACCTGGTGAGGAAAAGAAAGGGGAAATAGAGATTGATGATGTGATGTTCCCAGAACAGCAGAGTGTGTGGGGAGAGACTTTTGCAAGGGCTTGCACTGACAGAATGAGAGGCAATGGCTTTGAGCTGGCAGTGGGGAGAGTGAGACTGGAGATGAGGAAGAAATTCTTTAGAGTGAGGGTGGGGAGACTCTGGCACAGGCTGCCCAGGGAGGCTGTGGGTTCCCCCTGCCTGGAGGTGTTGAAGGCCAGGCTGGATGAGGCCCTGAGCAAGCTGGGCTGGTGGGAGGTGTTCCTGCCCATGGCAGGGGGTTGGAGCTGGATGATTTTTAAGGTCCCTTCTAACCCAACCCATCCTTCAGAAACTGCATTCATTGAATCATGTCTAAGATGGAAGAGGGCAGATTGAGACTGGAGATTAGGAAGAAATTCTTTCAAGGGAGGGTGGGGAGACTCTGGCACAGGCTGCCCAGGGAGGCTGTGGCTGCCTCATCCCTGCAGGCTGGATGGGGTCTTCAGCAACCTGGTCTATGGCATGAGACTTGGAACTGGATGATCTTTAAGGTCCCTTCCAACCCAAACCATTCAATGGTTCTATGAAGAGAGGAGCAAGGCCATGTCACCTGCAGGGCATTCATAGCCAGGCTGGCAGGGCACTCCCTGAGTGTTGGGCAGCCCTGTCTGTGCTGGGTCTGGGCAGTAGTATCCAGGTGAGCAGGGGTCACAGTCCTCCAATGATTTTGCACCAGGCTGCATCCTGGAAGTGCCAGCTGGACAAAGGAAAGTGTCACCTTTACCAGGGCACCAGTACCCAGGGGGGCAAGGATAATCCTCAAAGCTGGTCAGACCTGTTGGGAAGAGAAGGGAGGCTGAGTGTGGCCAGGAGTAAGCACAGAGAAGTGCTCTTATCTCCCTGTGAACATGAATTACCTCTCCCTTCCCAGGGGGGTTTGTAATCAGGTGCAGAGGTGGGAAGGGGCTGGCTGTCACCTGGCACTCACCTGCCATGGGGCAGTGATAGCCTGCAGGACATGGCTGGCAGTCAGTGGGGCTCTGAGCTCCTGGGTGCCTGCGGTAGGTCTGCGGAGGGCATTGCTGAGGTGCTAGGAGAGTGCTGTTGTCACTGCCAGTGCCCCCAAAGCAGTAGTGTCCTGAGGGACAGGGGTAGGCCTCTGAATCCCCTAGCAAGCAGAAAGAGGGTCTTTAGGGAGTGATCTTTTGACAGGGATTCAGAACATCTTTGTTCTGTGTCCTCCCTGGGTCACTTCCACACTGCTGCTCCTGTGCAGAAGCCACAGCCCAGGCTCCTCTTCTGACAGATGGCACAGGGGCTATGTGCAGCCTGGGTGTGATTTCAGGCTCTCCTACACTGCCAGTCTGCTGGAACAGCACACTCCATCACCAGTGGGAAATGTCTCTTTCCTCTGCAGGCACTGGAACTCACCACCAGACACACTGTGTCCCACTGCAAGCCCACAGCACAGGGTCTGGTACCAAAGCCATCACCAGGCTGAGGAGGCCATCCAGCTGTCCTGGAAAGCAGCTCCCATTCCCTCCCCTCGCTGCTTTACCAGCTTTGCACCAGTAGCCTGGTGGGCAAGGCAAGCAGTCTTCTTTCTTCACAGCTCCTGGAACATCTCTGATAGTGTTGGCAGGACATGGTGTAGGCACCTCAGATCCCTCCAGGCAGTAGAAACCTACAGGAATGGATAGGAAAGAGATGGAAGCAAAGCATGGGAGCTCTCCAGTGGCAAAAAAATCACTCAGCAAGAGCCACCTGTTGCAGAATGAACATCCACACAGCTGCTGGGAGGCTGCTGTGCAGACAGAGAGCCAAACCAGCCCCCTTCAAACCACTCTGGGCTACCAAGAGCTGCTGGGAGGCTGCTGTGCATACAGAGAGCCAAACCAGCCCCCTTCAAACCACTCTGGGCTACCAACAGCTGCTGTGCATACAGAGAGCCAAACCAGCCCCCTTCAAACCACTCTGGGCTACCAACAGCTGCTGTGCATACAGAGAGCCAAACCAATCCCCTTCAAACCACTCTGGGCTACCAACAGCTGCTGGGAGGCTGCTGTGCATACAGAGAACCAAACCAGCTCCCTTCAAACCACTCTGGGCTACCAACAGCTGCTGGGAGGCTGCTGTGCATACAGAGAGCCAGATCAGCTACCTTCAAACCACTCTGGGCTACCAACAGCTGCTGGGAGGCTGCTGTGCATACAGAGAGCCAAACCAGCCCCCTTCAAACCACTCTGGGCTACCAACAGCTGCTGTGCATACAGAGAGCCAAACCAATCCCCTTCAAACCACTCTGGGCTACCAACAGCTGCTGGGAGGCTGCTGTGCATACAGAGAACCAAACCAGCTCCCTTCAAACCACTCTGGGCTACCAACAGCTGCTGGGAGGCTGCTGTGCATACAGAGAGCCAGATCAGCTACCTTCAAACCACTCTGGGCTACCAACAGCTGCTGGGAGGCTGCTGTGCATACAGAGAGCCAAACCAGCCCCCTTCAAACCACTCTGGGCTACCAACAGCTGCTGTGCATACTGAAAGCCAAACCAGCTCCCTTCAAACCACTCTGGGCTACCAACAGCTGCTGTGCATACAGAGAGCCAAACCAGCTCCCTTCAAACCACTCTGGGCTACCAACAGCTGCTGTGCAGACAGAGAACCAAACCAGCTCCCTTCAAACCACTCTGGGCTACCAGTCTGGCACCATAAACCCGAGGGGACTTGTTTTGGTCAGCCAGGAGATACAAAAGCAGAGGGAACCCATGAGCAATGCCAGCTTCAAAGAAGGGATCACAACACATTATGCAAGATGCTCTCCAGCTGGTCAGAAGCAAGTCAATGTCCCACACTTCAGGTGGTGCTGAGGCTGTCACTCACCTGCAGGGCACAGCCCTGCACACACCTGGCCCCAGCGGCACCCAGCCAGGAAGCGCCAGGAGAAGCTCTGGCTCTGGGGAGCAGGCTGAGAGCTTCCAGCAAGGCAGAAGTATCCAGCAGCACACTTCCCCTCCAGCTGTCCATGCCTGCAGCAGAAAGCACACTGAGGGTTTATATATGGCCTGCTGCAAGGATTTGGTGCAGAGCCAGAGCAAAAGGGCTGGAGCAGCCCCACTGTGGGAACAGCACCAGAACAAGAGGACACAGTCTCAAGCTGTGCCAGGGGAAGTTCAGGCTGGAGGTGAGGAGAAAGTTCTTCCCAGAGAGAGTTGTTAGCCATTGGGATGTGCTGCCCAGGGAGGTGGTGGAGTCCCCATCCTTGGAGGGGTTCAAGAGGGGATTGGATGTGGCACTTGGAGCCATGGTTTAGTCATGAGGTCTGTGGTGACAGGTTGGACTTGATGAACTCTGAGGTCTTTTCCAACCTTGTTGGTTCTATGATTCTATGAACAGGCTGGGAGAGTTGGGGCTGTTCAGCCTGGAGAAGAGAAGGCTCCAAGGAGACCTCAGAGCAGCCTCCCAGTACCTGAAGGGGGCTACAGGAGAGCTGGGAAAGGATTTTGACAAGGGCTGAGGATGCCAGGATGAGGAACAATGGCTTTGAGCTGGGAGTGGGGAGATTGAGAGTGGAGAGAAGGAAGAAATTCCTGAGACTGAGGGTGGGGAGACTCTGGCACAGGCTGCCCAAGGGGGCTGTGGATGTCTCCTCCCTGGAGGAGTTCAAGGCCAGGCTGGATGAGGCCTTGAGCAAGCTGTGCTGGTGGGAGGTGTCCCTGCCCATGGCAGTGGGGTGGGAACTGGATGATCTTTAAGGTCCCTTTCAACTCAACCTATTGTATGAATCTGTGAACTTCTCACACTGATAGGAGTGAGGAGCTAGACTCTTCCCCCCACACTTCTAAACACATGCAGATGACAACAGGGAGCCAGGCACTTCTGAGCTCAAATTCCATGGACATGAGCAAATAGCTTCAGATGAAACTGTGGGTGAGCTTCCTCAGGGCCTGGCTTTCTGGCTTACTCCCACCTTCTCACAAATGGTTCCTGCTGTCTCTTTCAGATTGAACAGAACAGAGCAGAACAGAACAGAGCAGAACAGAGCAGAACAGAATAGAACAGAACAGAGCAGAGCAGAACAGAATGGAACAGAACAGAGCAGAGCAGAATAGAACAGAACAGAGCAGAGCAGAACAGAATAGAACAGAACAGAGCAGAGCAGAATAGAACAGAACAGAGCAGAGCAGAACAGAATAGAACAGAACAGAACAGAATAGAACAGAGCAGAGCAGAATAGAACAGAACAGAGCAGAGCAGAACAGAACAGAGCAGAATAGAACAGAACAGAGCAGAACAGAATAGAACAGAGCAGAATAGAACAGAACAGAGCAGAGTAGAACAGAACAGAACAGAATAGAACAGAACAGAGCAGAGCAGAACAGAATAGAACAGAACAGAGCAGAGCAGAATAGAACAGAACAGAGCAGAGCAGAACAGAATAGAACAGAACAGAACAGAATAGAACAGAGCAGAGCAGAATAGAACAGAACAGAGCAGAGCAGAACAGAACAGAACAGAGCAGAATAGAACAGAACAGAGCAGAGCAGAACAGAACAGAGCAGAACAGAATAGAACAGAGCAGAATAGAACAGAACAGAGCAGAACAGAATAGAACAGAGCAGAATAGAACAGAACAGAGCAGAGCAGAACAGAATAGAACAGAACAGAGCAGAATAGAGCAGAACAGAGCAAAGCAGAACATAATAGAACAGAACAGAGCAGAGCAGAGCAGAATAAAACAGAACAGAGCAGAATAGAGCAGAACAGAGCAGAGTAGAGCAGAACAGAGCAGAGCAGAACAGAATAGAGCAGAACAGAATAGAGCAGAACAGAATAGAACAGAACAGAGCAGAGAAGAACAGAATAGAACAGGGCAGAATAGAACAGAACAGAGCAGAATAGAGCAGAACAGAGCAGGGCAGAACAGAGTAGAACAGGTTGGAAAAGACCTTTGAGATCATCAAGTCCAACCTCTCACCCAACACCATCTGATCAACTAAACCATGGCACCAAGTGCCTCATCCAGGCTCTTCTTAAACACCTCCAGGGATAGTGACTCCACCACCTCCCTGGGCAGCACATCCCAATGGCCAATCTCTCTTGCTGGGAAGAATTTCCTCCTAACATCCAGCCTGAAGCTCCCCTGGCACAGCTTGAGGCTGTGTCCTCTTTGATGCTTCTTTGTACCATGACAACATTGGCAGAGTGCTTGGAGATGTTTCTCCCAGTTCAGACACCCAACACCTCTGCACCCAAAAGCTATGCCCAAACCTATGGTTCTATTCTCTGCATGAGACAGATCACAATATCAAAGGACATTAGAGTTTGGAAGGGATCATCCAGTCCAACCCTTCTTGCAGAGCAGCATCACCCAGTGTAGTCTGCACAGGAATGCATCCAGGTGGGGTTTGAAGGTCTCCAGAGCAGGAGACTCCACAACCTCTCTGGGCAGCCTGCTCCAGGCCTCCAGCACCCTCACACCAAGGAAGTCTCTCCCCAGTGTGAGGGTAACTTGGAAGGGGTGGAAGCAAGGTGACAATTTCCCTCCCCACACAACTTCTTCAGGCAGGTCCTATGAAGAGCTCAATAATAACAGTGTGGAGACAAACTCCTGCAGGTGTGGTGAGACAAGACACTGTGCTGCTCCCACTGCCCTACAATGGACTCTCCTTTGCCTCCATCCCCTGTGAATGTTGAGCTGAAACCTTCTCTGTTCAAGCTTGACCCTGGTGTTCCTTGGCTTACTGCTGTGCACCACCCAACAGAGCCTGGCCCCCTCCCCGTGCCCCCCTGCCCTCAGCTATTGATAGACACTGATCAGATCCCTCTCAGCCTTCTCCTCTCCACACTAAACAGCCCCAGGGCTCTCAGTCTCTCTGCACAGGGGAGATGCTCAAGTCCCCTAAGCATCCTCCTGGCTCTCCCTTGGATTCTCCCCAGCAGGTCTCTGTCTCTCTGGAACTGGGGAGCCCAGCACTGGACACAGGATTGCAGCTGTGGTAGGGAAGCTGGGAGCAGGCTCAACATCATCTTAGCAGCACCAAACAAGGAAGCCAAAATGCCAGAGTGCAAGAAGCCCTCACCTGCAGTAGTGCCCAGGTAAGCAGGGCAGGCATTCCCTCTCATTCCACAGGCCAGACATGTTTGCAGGAGTGAAGGTGCCTTCAGGACACGTGAGAGGAACCCCTGTGCCTGGAAGGGAGACAGCAGAGACAGTAAGAAGCCCTTGGAGGACCAATATGATCTAACAAGGTCTAACACTTGATCAGAGCATAACAAATGACACTCAGGAAGCAAGGTGCATCAAGAAGAGTGTGACCAGAAGGCTGAGGGAGGTTCTTCTCCCTCTCTACTCTGCCCTGGAGAGGCCACATCTGGAGTCCTGTGAGAAGTTCTAGGCTCTCCAGTTCAAGAAGCACAGAGACCTGCTGGAGAGGGGACAGCAAAGGGCTACAAAGGTGCTGAGGGCACTGGAACAGCTCTGTGAGGAGCAAAGGCTGAGAGAGTTGGGGCTGTGGAGCCTGGAGGAGAGCAGCCTGAGGGGGGTCTGATCAATGCTGTGGTGGCTGTCAGGAGATTGGTGCCAGGCTGTGTTCAGTGGTGCCCAGGGGCAGCACAAGGGGCAGTGGGCACAGAGTGAACACCAGAAGCTCATCTGAACACGAGGAGGAACTTCTGGAGCTGAAGGATGGCAGAGCCCTGGAGCAGGCTGCCCAGGGAGGTGGTGGAGTCTCCATCCCTGGGGACACTCCAAACCTGCCTGGATGTGTTCCTGTGAGACCTGCCCAGGGAGGTGATGGAGTCTCCATCTCTGGGGACACTCCAAACCTGCCTGGATGTGTTCCTGGGTGACCTTCTTTAGGTGGCCCTTGCCTTGGCAGGGGTTGGAATCAATGCTCTTAGGAGGTCCCTTCCAACCCCCTCCCAGTCTGTGGTTCTGTCACCTTGCCCCTTTTGCTCATTGCCACCCCCCATCACCTGGCCTCCAGGAAGCCACACATTGGGTTTATGCAGCTCTGGGATCACACCACAAGCTTCACTCTACCTGCAGGGCAGTAAGAATGTGGTGGGCAGAGCTTGGGGTCTCCTGACACCAGGTCCTGGCAGTAGAATCCTCTCTGGCATGGAACACAGGATGCAGAGCCCCTGGCTGGTTGGTACTCCCCAGCAGGGCATGGTGTTGGGTGGGCTGCCCCTGACTGGCAGAAGTGACCCTGGCAATGAGAGAGAGGAAGAGGATTGTGTGGAGATGGTGGCAAACACAGGGCCTGGGTAAAGGCTGACAAGGAAAGAGAAGGAAGAGGATTGCAAAGAGATGGTGGCAAACTTAGAGCCTGTGCAAATGGTGAACCCAGGAAGCATCCCAGCCCAGGAGACCATTCCATAGGGATGTGATCAATGCTTCAATCAGGCACAGAAGCACAGAACTGGCAGGGCTGGAAGGGACCTCAAGGAGCATCCAGTTTCAACCCTGGGACACCTCACACTACAGCAGGTTGCTCACAGCCACCTCCAGCCTGGCTGCAAACACCTCCAGCCAGGAGGCTTCCACCACCTCCCTGGGCAGCCTGGGCCAGGCTCTCACCACCCTCCTGGCCAACAACTTCTTCCTCACAGCCAATCTCAATCTCCCCACTTCTACTTCTGCTCCAGCCCCCCCACTCCTATCCCTCCCTCACACCCTCCAAAGTCCCTCCCCAGCTTGCTTGCAGCCCCCTGCAGCTCCTGGAAGGCCACCAGAAGGTCTCCTGGGAGCCTTCTCCTCTCCAGCCTGCACAAGCCCAACTCTCTCAGGCTGTCTGCAGAGCAGAGCAGCTCCAGCCCTCTGCTCCTCCTCCTGGCCCTGCTCTGGACACCTTCCAGCCCCTCCAGAGCCTTCCTGGCACAGAGGCTGCAAAGCTGGCCCCAGAGCTGCAGCTGTGGTCTCAGCAGAGTGGAGCAGAGGGGCAGAATCCCCTCCCTGGCCCTGCTGGCCACACTTCTCTTGCTGCAGCCCAGGCTCTGCTTGGCTCTCTGGGCTGCAAGTGCTCCCTGCTGGCTCCTGCTGAGCTTCTCCTCCCCCAGCACCCCCAAGGCCTTTTCTCCAGGGCTGCTCTCCAGCCAGTCCCTGCCCAGGCTGTAGGGATGGTGCAACTGGCAGCCTGTGTGGCCCTTTGCTGCTGTGGAGAGCACCTCCTGCCCAGAGCTGCCCAATCCTTCACTGCCCAACATCACAGACTCATAGGAGGGTGGAGCAGTACCTTGGGGCAGAGGAATGCTGTGGGGCTGATGGAGCTGAAGTTTGCTGGGCAGTAGAACCCCTCAGTACAAGGTCCACTTGGAGAGCTCAGACCAACAGTGGCACAGAAGGACCCAGGGTAGCAGGGCACACAGCTCTCCAGGGAGACACCACCTGAGGGGCAAACCAAAGGCAAGGGCAGAGAGAGGAGATGAAAGCACAGCCAGGACAGCCTTGGAATCACCAGCACTTCCCTGAACACATTGCCACCATCAGGGCTGGCTGAGCACACCAGCACCTTCCAGGGACCATGGCTGCCAGCCTGCAAGTCCCCCTTCAGTGTGGGCCACAGGAGAATCACAGAATGGGCTGGGCTGGAAGGCACCTCCAAAACTCATCCAGTTCAACCCCCCTGCACTCAGCAGGGACTTCCTCCACCAGACCAGGTTGGCCAGAGCCCTCTCCAGCCTCACCTTGAATATCTGCAGGGATGGAGCTTCAACCACCTCCCTGGGCAGCCTGCTGCTGTGTTTCACCACCCTCATGGTGCAGAACTTGTTCCTAGTATCCAATCTCAGTCTGCTCTGCTCTACTTTGAAGTCACTGCCCCTGGTGCTGTCCCTGCAGGCCTTTGCAAACAGTCTCTCTCCATCCTTCCTCTAGCCCCTTCAGGTACATGGTTTAGTTGATTAGATGGTGTTGGATGATAGGTTGGACTTCATGATCCCAAAGGTCCTCTCCTCTCCTCTCCTCTCCTCTCCTCTCCTCTCCTCTCCTCTCCTCTCCTCTCCTCTCCTCTCCTCTCCTCTCCTCTCCTCTCCTCTCCTCTCCTCTCCTCTCCTCTCCTCTCCTCTCCTCTCCTCTCCTCTCCTCTCCTCTCCTCTCCTCTCCTCTCCTCTCCTCTCCTCTCCTCTCCTCTCCTCTCCTCTCCTCTCCTCTCCTCTCCTCTCCTCTCCTCTCCTCTCCTCTCCTCTCCTCTCCTCTCCTCTCCTCTCCTCTCCTCTCCTCTCCTCTCCTCTCCTCTCCTCTCCTCTCCTCTCCTCTCCTCTCCTCTCCTCTCCTCTCCTCTCCTCTCCTCTCCTCTCCTCTCCTCTCCTCTCCTCTCCTCTCCCTGATATTAGGTCTCCCCAGAGCCTCCTCTTCTCCAGGCTGAGCACCCCTAGCCTGTCCTCATAGCAGAGCTGCTCCAGCCCCCTGGACCCACTCCATCAGCTCCATGTCCTTCCTATACTGAGGGCTCCAGACCTGCACACAGTCCTCCAGGTGAGGTCTCCCCAGAGCAAAGTGGCAGAATCAGCTCTCTGGCTCTGCTGGCAGTGCTGCTTTGGAGGAATCATGGAGTCATAGAATGGTCCAGGCTGGATGGGACCTCCAAAGGTCATCCAGTCTCTGACCTCCGTGCAGGGCCATCCCAAATTGAAGTCCAGGCTGCCATTGGCCTTCTGTGCTGCAAGCTCACACTGCCTGCCCATGTCCAGCTACTCATCCATCAGCACCCCCAAACCCTTTTCCACAGGGCTGCTTTCTAGCAGGAAACCTGTGGGGGATCTCACACTCACCTGTGGGGGATCTCACACTCACCTGTGGCATTGTTCAGGGTCCCAGCTGGGCAGGCCACTGGGAAATGAGTCCCCTCTGGACAATAGTGCCCAGGTGGGCAGGGCCCACTGAGTGGAAACACAGCTGTCCCGTGGGGGATGGCATCAGTGGCTCCTCCTTCACAGTAGAACCCAGCTGAGCACAGACCTGGTGTGGGAGAAGAGAGAGGGTGGCCATGGCCACACTGAGAGCTTATAGCAAACCTGCTGCAAGGATCTGGTGCAGAGGCAGAGCAAGAGGGCTGGAGCCTATTGGGACAGGCTGGGAGAGCTGGGGCTGTTCAGCCTGGAGAAGAGAAACCTCCAGGGAGTCCTTAGAGCAACATTTCAGTATCCAAAGGGGATAGGCTGGGGAGGGACTGCTCAGAAGGGCCTGTGAGGATAGGATGAAGGCAATGGTTTGAAACTGATCTAAAGTTCAGGGAGACCCAAGAGCAGTTTCAAACCATTGCCCTCATCCTATCCCCACAGCACCAAGGTCAGTGAAGAGGCCTCTTCCCAAAATGCTCAGAATTAGGCAGAGAAACTGAAGCCCATCCTTGTCCTGTTTATTCCCTGCTGATATCTTGGTCCTTTGTTTTGCCTTCTCTCTTCCTCACTAATCTCTGGCCTTGTCACTTCCTTTCCCTACCTGCACTGACCTCATTTCCTTACCTTCAGACTCCTCTAACCTTCCCCCATACTTTGTTTTCTGTGGAAAGAGTCCTGCCCCTCTTCTTTCCACTTGTCCAACCTTTGCATCTTGTCCCATGGAGGAGTAGTCTGCTTAAATGTGAATGGAAGGATGTAGGAGGTGAGAAAAAATAGAGTAGAGCAGAGTAGAATAGAATAGACCAGGTTGGAAGAGAGCTTCAAGATCATCGTGTCCAACCCTTCAAACA
Organism: Melanerpes formicivorus; assembly: GCF_026170545.1. NCBI lineage: Eukaryota > Metazoa > Chordata > Aves > Piciformes > Picidae > Melanerpes > Melanerpes formicivorus. Next base: position 93,573 of record NW_027142519.1, on the reverse strand, counting down.
ATCCAACACCACCTAAACAACTAACCCATGGCACCAAGCACCCCAGCAAGTCTCCTTTAAACACTTCCAGGAATGGGGACTCCACCACCTCCCTGGGCAACACATCCCAAGGGCCAATCTCTCTCTGAGAAGAATTTCTTCCTCCCCTCCAGCCTGAACCTCCCCTGGCACAGCTTCAGACTGTGTCCTCTTGTTCTGGTGCTGCTTGCCTGGGAGAAGAGACCAACCCCCACCTGGCTACAACCTCCCTGCAGGGAGTTGGAGAGAGCAAGAAGGTCTCCCCTGAGCCTCCTCTTCTCCAGGCTAAGCAACCCCAGCTCCCTCAGCCTCTCCTCACAGGGCTGTGCTCCAGACCCCTCCCCAGCCTCCTTGCCCTTCTCTGGACACCTTCAACTCTCTCAATGTCCTTCTTGACCTCAGGAGCCCAGAACTGGACACAGGACTCAAGGGGTGGCCTCAGCAGTGCTGAGCACAGAGCACAAGGACTTCCCTGCTTCTTCTAGCCACACTCTTCCTGATGCAGGCCAGGATGCCCTTGGCCTTCTTGGCCCCCTGGGCACACTGCAGGCTCATGTTCAGCCTACTATCAACCAGCACCCCCAGGTCCCTTTCTGCCTGGCTGCTCTCAGCCACTCTGCCCCCAGCCTGTAGCACTGCCTGGGGTTGCTGTGGCCAGTGTGCAGAACCTGGCACTTGGATGTGTTCAGTCTCCTGCCCTTGGCCTCTGCCCATCTGTGCAGCCTGTCAAGGTCCCTGTGCAAATCCTCTCCATCCTCTAGCAGCTCAACTCCTGCCCTCAGCTTGGTGTCATCTGCAAACTTGATGATGATGAACTCAATGCCCTCCTTCAGATCATCAAAGAAGAGAAAAAGTTAAATTAGATATTAGGAAACATTTCTTCAATGAAAAGGTGATCAGGCTGCCCAGGGAGTGGTGGAGTCACCTTCCCTGGTGGTGTTCAAAAGATGTTTGGATGAGGAACTCAGGGACGTGGTCTAAGAGCTGTGTACAGGGTTATGATTGGACTCAATGACCTTAAAGGGCTTTTCCAGCCAGGTAAGTCTGTGAAAAGCAATAACAGAGAGAGAATGAGGAGGGGGAGGAGGGGAAATGAAGGAGACAGAGCAAGCAGTGCAGTAACATGAAATAACATCAAGAACAAAAGAGTATGAGGCAGAGAAAAGAAATGACTGATAGGCACAGAGAGAGGAGAAAGATCCTCTCTGCCTTCCCTGATCCCTGTTCACTCAGATGTTTTCTGCTTCCCTGCACCCTTCAGCCCTGATTCTCCAGCCCCTCTCTTGTGGGTACTCTGGTGTCACCCAAACTCACCATCAGGTTCCCAGTTAGCATCTCCTCTGCAGTACCTCCCCACGGGGCACAGCTTGCAGGCAGTGGGGGTCAGTGCCCCTTCCAAGGCATTCAGTGTCCCCTCCGGGCAGGGCAGGGGGGCAGCAGTCCCAGCTGGACAATAGTAACCTGCATGGGGAGAGGGAAGGAGGCTGCCCAGGAGAGCAGGAAGGAGGCTGGCTGGGGGAGCAGGGGAGAGGGAAGGAGGCTGACTGGAGGAGAAGGGGGCAGGGACGGAGGCTGCCTGGGAGAGCAGGGGAGAGAGAAGGTGAGAACGTGGTGGGAATGGGGTGGGAATGGGGTGGGAACGCGGTGGGAACGCGGAGGGAACGCGGAGGGAACGTGATGGGAATGTGGTGGGAATGCGGTGGGAACGTGGAGGGAACGTGGTGGGAATGCTGTGGGAATGGGGTGGGAATGGGGTGGGAATGCGGTGGGGAATGTGGTGGGAACACGGTGGGAATGCAGTGGGAACAGGGTGGGAATGCGGTGGGAATGCAGTGGGAATGCGGTGGAAACGCTGTGGGAATGGGGTGGAAACGCTGTGGGAATGTAGTGTGGAACACGGTGGGAATGGGGTGGGAATGTGGTGGGAACGCGGTGGGAGCGTGGTGTGGAATGTGGTGTGGAACACTGTGGGAACACAGTGGGAATGCGGTGGGAACACGGTGGGAATGGGGTGGGAATGCGGTGCGGAACGCTTTGGGAATGCTGTGGGAACGTGGTGGGAACGCAGTGGGAATGAGGTGGGAATGCGGTGGGAACGCTGAGCTGCTCGTAAGTGAGTGCAAGCAGCCATGCGCTGGAGTGCAGCGGTGACCCTGCTCAGCCGGGAGCCGTCGCGCCGGCAGCCAGCGCAGCTCTCCCGTCCCTGTGCCGGGCGCTTTGCTGCACACAGGCACTTACTGCTCACCTCTGGGGCAGCTGAGTGGCTCCACAGTGGCAGCCTTGCTGCAGGCCATGCCAGCCGGGCAAGGGAGGCAGGCACTGGCCCCAGGCACAGGGCTGAAGGTACCAGGCTCACAGGGCACTTCCAGCCCAGTGCCTGCAGGACAGTAGAAGCCTCTGGGACATCTGTATCCATGAATCCCATCAGAAGGGCAGGGAGCAGAGCTTCCTTCCAGGCAAACATACCTGGAGAAAGAGAATTCAGATCTGAAGCAATGAGCTCAGAGAAGTGGGGGGACAATGATCAGGAACCAAAGGGGCAGCACATTAACAAACCCCTCTTGAAAATGCAGCTTACTTCACCTGGGCCAACACCCTCAGCCCCTCACCTGTCCTTTAGTGCCCACCTGGAAGCCCTGCTAAAAGGGTTTGGGTTTGTGTGGGGTTTTATGCACTGAGCTGGCAGGAAAACATTCTCATTGTGGGAGGAGACCCTCTGAACACTAAAGCTTTTGCAGTTCAAAGCACAGGGCCCAGGTGTTCAGCTCCTGCTGTCTTTGCTTAGCCCCCCTTTCATCCTCACCCTTCTTGCAGGCCTCTTCTTCAATGTCTCCACCGACTCTTCTCACCCAACACAGCTTTGCTCTTCACCATTTCCCTCCCAAACCAAGATGAGGAAAGAAAAAAGCTGCTCCAGTTTGTAAGAGCCAAGCAAGGAGAGACCAAGAGCCCTGATCCCACCCTGCACTGCAGGCATGGAATCATGGAATGGGTTGCCTTGGAAGGGACCTTAAAGATCATCCAGTCCCAGCCCCCTACCAAGGGCAGGGACACCTCCCACCAGCACAGGAAGGGATCAAGGCCTCATCCAGCCTGGACTTGAACACCTCCAGGCAGGAGGCAGCCACAGCCACCCTGGGCAACCTGTGCCAGAGTCTCCCCACCCTCACTCTCAACAATTTCTTCCTCATCTCCACTCTCAGTCTCCTCTCTCCCAGCTCAAAGCCATTGTTCCTCATACTGGCACTCCCAGCTCTTGTCCAAAGTCCCTCCCCATCTCTCCTGGAGCCCCTTCAGGTGCTGGAAGGCTGCTCTGAGTTCTCCCTGGAGCCTTTTCTTCTCCAGGC